>NC_133461.1:30359605-30664736 GCF_048565385.1 Saimiri boliviensis
GTCTGAAAATGCTCATCCCCAAGGCTGCCCCCTGGTTTGGTGAGCTTCCCTGGGTGGGAAGTTTCTCTGTGCTCATGATCCCTCTCTGCCTCCTCTCAAATCCACCATTTCTCCTGGTGGGTGGATCCCAGAACCCCCAGCTCTTATCTCAGCCTGCGCATCCTTCTGTGGAGAGGATGCCAGGCCCCCCAGGAGCTGTGATGGGTGAGTCCCTGTTCAGACCCAGATGCCCCACTGCAGAATAGGGAAGCTGGATACTAGTTAGCCAGTAGGGCATGGGTAGAGGGCTTCTTTGGCACAGGCCTGGCAAGCAGGTGTCCATCATTATCCAGCACACTAAGAATGCTGAGGCAGGTCTTTGGTCCACTTGCTGGTGATACAGTGGAAAGCAGTTAAGCAGCTGGGAACCCTGTCACCCCATTGCATAGGCATGAGAGCATGCTTGAGGCATATTTTGCTGGGGGAAGGTGGCCTTTTCGGGGAGTGCAGTTCAAGTGTGGCTTTCAATGGATAGATAATGGAGTGACATTTTAATTGTGTTTCTGGCAGGTCAGGAGAGGTGAGGGGTGGGAGAGTAGATGGAGTCAGAGAAACACAGAGACCTTCGCTCCACTCTCGTCATAACAGAGAGAACACCGACTTTATCATCAAAAATGGGACGTGTTTGTGCTCGCTTCAGAAGCACATATACTAGAATAGGAACGACACAGGGAAGATTAGCATGGCCCCTTCACGAGGATGACACACAAATTCGTGAAGCAGTCCATATTTTTTTCTTCTTTGAGACAGAGTCTTGCTCTGTAGCCCAGACTGGAGTGCAGTGGCATGATCTCAGCTCACGGCCATGTCCACCTCCTGGGGTCAAGCGATTCTCCTGCTTCAGCCTCCCCAGTAGCTGGGACTACAGGTGTGCGCCACCATGCCCAGCTAATTTTTGTATTTTTAGTAGAGACAGGGTTTCACCATGTTGGCCAGGATGGTCTCGATCTCTTGACCTCATGACCTGCCCACCTTGGCCTCCCAAAGTGCTGGGATTACAGGTGTGAGCCACTGCACCCAGCCTAGGAGTCTATATTTTTAAGAAAAAACAACAACAAAGGGACACTTCTGATAGTGAAAGTGGGCATTATTATAATCATAAGGGAAAACATATGTAAAATGGGACTTCCCCTGGCAAACATGGGACTTCATGAGCCAGTATGCTTGGCTGTGTTTTCTCCTCTCCATTTGCCCATGAGAAAGAAGAAAGTGGACTGCACAGTGCTTGCCAGGTGTTCATGGGCTATATAGCCTGTAACAGGACACTTCGCCTTTCTGACCCTCGGCTCCCTCATCCAGAGTTTCCTTCATTCATTCTGTAGATATTATTTTGTACCTTCCATGTGCAACACAGTGTGCCAGGTACTGTGAGTTCAAAAGTGAAGACGGCAGGGCCCCAGTGCTGTCAGATCCCTGGGGTCCCTGACCTCTCCAGGGACACAGCTCTAGCCCATGACGTCATGTGATCTCGTTTGGGGAGGTGAAACCGTTAAGTAACAGCAGAGTAAGGCTGCCTCTGGAACACGTCCAATTGAGTGGTAAGAACAATGGCAAGGCAAGGGGACTGAGAGGTGAGGAGTACTGTGCTCATTTTATGGAAGAGGAACTCAGGATGCAAAAAGATGGGATAAAGCACACAGCAGCGTGCAGTAGGCGGAGGTAGAATGCCTACCCAAGGTTGCCTGAAAATAGTCAATGCCCTTTCTTACATCTCACCTTTCTCTCGAGTAGCCCATGCCTGCTCCCCAGCCCCCGTGCAGCCATCTGGACAGCAGACCCTGTGGTTCACATAGACCCCCTTCGGGACAGGGCAAGTGCCCCGGACCAGTTGCAACATTCACCAAGGGCTGCTGGGGGTGTCTTACCTCAGCCACTTCCCTTCTGTTTGCTCAGATTCCACAGCTGAGAAGTTGATCCAATAAATCTTCTGCTTCTAATCTTCCAGAGGGGTGAGGGTCAAGGAGAAAGGTGTGATAAGTGTTCTGAGCTGCTCTGAGGAAGGGGGTAGATATAAGAAGCCACGTTTATGCCTGATGCAAGAGACACAACACCATATTATCCTTTATGCAACTTCCACTAAAATGTAAAACAGGAAATTGTCCCAAAAATGGAAGATGATTTGCTGAGTCTTACAGGACAGGTGATAAGCCTTCAGTCTTCTAGCTCTTTAATCTAGTGTCCCTCGTCTACAAGATCTGCCTTCCCCATTTCTTCATAGGCATCTAAGAATTGGTGTTTATTAATAAAAATCATTGGTGAGATTGAGCAATTTAAATCATTTTAGTGGACATTTATATTTCATGTTCTTCCTTATTGATGTATAGTATACATTTAATATATTGTATTATAGATTTAAACCTATGTCTATAACATATAATGCAGTGTTTTCTCCCAGTCTGTTTTTAACTTGGATCGTGGTATTTTTGTAATCAAATCCATCACTTTCCCCCCTTATAACTTGCGGTTTTTGTGTCACGTTTAGAAAAACCTGCATATCAACCATATATTTGTCAAACAAAAATTTGCGTTTCCAGATCTGAAAACTTTGGTGCAGGGATCCCAGGAGGTTGTCTTGCAGCAAGTAAACCTTTTCCAAAGATGTCTTTGCTGGGAGCCTCTGACTAAAAGGCCCAGGACAGCTTAATCAGCCTGGGCCTCACCGTGAACCCTCACACAGACCTGGGCTCTTGCCAAGCTCTGCCCTTTGCTCCCCATGAGTTGGAGCCTGATAATAAGCTCAGTGAAGTGAATATTGACTGCGGCACCCTCAGAATGTGTTGTCCTGGTCACCAAGGCCAAATCAAAGCATGTGGACTTGTTTTTCCTTTTGGTCGTCCTTGCCCCTCCCCTGTCTCTTCCCCACACTCTGAAAGGGATCTGAAATCCTACCAAAACTGTTTTATGTGGGCAGGCACCTTTATCCCACTGTTGCTGCTCTGATGCAAAACTTCTCACAGATCTGAATACAGAAAATGATCTTTTCAAAACACCATTCAGTGTAATTTTATAAGCTCTGCACTCATTGCCCTAGCATCTTCTCAAAGAAACCTAGAGACCCTGTGTCTGCTGTGTTATACAAGAAACCCGGGTAATCAGAAAAGGACTATTAATCCTGTTTGGGCTCATCCTCACTAATTCATTGTTTCTGGCAAGGGGGAGAAAGATTGCTTTGAAAAGCTTCTTGGAAGGACCTTGGCGCACACACACACATGCACACACACACACAAACACACACACACACACACACACACACACACACACACACGACCTAGCAATGCAGTGGCCTGAATTTAACATTTCTGAATAGGTTACTCAAGTGTTAGGTCTGTGCTGAGTCTGGTTGCCTTTGATGTCCCCCAGACCTTAGTGCCACAGGCTTTCAGGGTACATTTTCTTTGTTGGGATACAGGGCTGAGTAACAGTTAACTCCAAAGAGAAAAGGCAAGAGATGGAGGCCCCAGCACAGGAGCAGCTGGAAGGAGGAAAGAGCTGGGCCAAGGCTCAGAATAGCTGAGTTCTGGCGCCAAAGGGTGAAAAGGGCAGAGGAAATGGGTAGGCTGGGGCCTGTGGGAGGGGCAGGTTGGACTGAGAGGGGAAGTAAGGGCGGCTGTGGCCTGGAGAGATCACTTGTCTGTGGAAAGCTTTCAAAGTGGAGATTCAGGAGTGGGTGGGAGGCCTGGAAGGGTACAGGGAGGGTTTGGATGTTGCCTCCGGCCAAGGAAGGACCAGACACAGGACTACCTCCAGATGGCCATTGTGCAGAGAACCAGCACAGACGGCTCGGGCATAAGGGTGGCACGAGATTCTGAGGACCAGAGTGGGGCAGGGCTGAGCAGGCTCTACTGTGTGCTTTCAGCTGAGATTGAGGTCAGAGGAAGAGGAAGAGGCCTTTTCCTGGGGCTTGGGGCTGCGATGGGGGAAACAGCCTCAAGAGCTTCCCTCCCATCCAGTAAGGACATCACAACTGATCCACCTTCTGGCTCAGGAGGTGCCCAATAGGTACCAGAGCCATGTTCTAGTGTGGACAACAGCTTCCAGGCCCACTTCAGCAAAACCATCACCAAATGTGCCCAATATGGTCCATCCATGGCTCACCCCTGGCTGCCCGTGGCAGTGCGGTGCCCGGGCCCTGGATGCTTTGGGGGTCACTCCCTGACCCACTTCCCTGCTGGAAACTCCTTTTGCTTTTCCCCTAAAATGCTTCTTCATTGATCCTGTTGGTAATGCTCAGGACTAGGCCAGTGCTTCTACCTGCACGTGACCGGGACCCTGAGCATCCGCAGGACTGGCCCTCCCTGTGATGACATTACTCATGTCGGAACTCCCACCCCCATGGCATCCCTAGGAGGGAGGTGGGGAGAAACCAAGGGTCTGAGAAGCTGAGGAGTCCAGCTTCCTGGTGAAGAGAATGGGCTCTGCAGACACAAAGGGCAGCAAGACATTGTGCGCTGCCTCTTCTATGAAGCATCCATGATTGGCAGGTTCCTCCTATCCAGGGTTCTTATTTCTTCAAAAATAAACAAATAAATAAATAGAAGCAGCAAATTCTCAGAGATGAAAAGTAGATTAGCAGTTACCAAGATTCAGAGGAGGGGAATGTTGGAAAGTTATTGCTTAACAGTTAAATTTTTGTTTGGGTTAATGAAAGTTTTGGAAATAGTGCTGATAGTTGTACAACACTGTGAATGTACTTAATGCCATTGAATTTTGCCTTTAAATGGTTAAAATAGCAACATTTATGTTATACAAGTATAAACATTTACCACAATTTTAAAAAGTATTCTCCTATAAGGATGCAATCAAAGCGTTCAGTCAAAAAATCTGGGACAAATGTATTATGCAGTGTGCAGTGTGCCAGACAGGCACGCCATACTCAGTTTTTTATTTTTATTATTTTGAGACAGAGTCTGGCCCTGTTGCCCAGGCTGGAGTGCAGTGGCGTGATCTGGGCTCACTGCAACCTCCATCTCTCGGGTTCAAGTGATTCTCCAGCCTCAACCTCCTCAGTAGCTGGGATTACAGGTGTGCGCCACCAAGCCCAGCTAATTTTCATATTTTTAGTAGAGACGGATTTCACCATATTGGCCAGGCTGGTCTCGAACTCCTGGCCTCAAGTGATATGCCCATCTCGGCCTCCCAGAGTGCTGGGATTACAGGCGTGAGCCACGGCACCCGGCCAGTATGCTATACTATTAATAAGAATAGTTGGTCGTTTTAAAAAGAAGGAAAGAAAGATCCAGCTTTGAATCCAGGCCCTACTAGCTTGGTCTCCGGGCCTCTTACCACCCTTTACCTGAATTTTCTCATCCAGAAAATGAGGCTTATGTGGCAGAGAATATGTGTGCTTGTGACAGAGCTGTGCAAACCCTGCAAAGAGGGGCTGTCATGGTTACAATGTTCAAGTTCCCCATTCCTATTAAGCAGCTCAAGTTCTCAGAGCCAGGGAGGAGATTCTTGTTGGCTGGAGTCCAAGTCTCTATTTTGAAGTTAACCTTGAGGGCATAGCATTTGGTAGTGGGAGAGGTGTGGAAGGAGCAGAGATTGGGGGGCCGGGCAGTGAGGGTCAGGGGCTTTTGAAAGCTCATAGCACAACAGGGACAGAGTGACAACCTTTGTCTTTGAAGGTGTCCCAGCAGTTTAAGACAAGGACTAGACCAGGTGCTGATGAGGCCACAGTTTGGGGGTCTGATCCCTAACAAGGCCAGGTCCTCTCACTCTGCCCAAGTTTGCTCTGTGAATATAGAGGAGGGCGATACAGAGTATGGGCAGCTCTGCAGGGCAATTCTTGTTCATCACTGGACACTCATCGTCTCTGAAGGACGGGCTATGTCAGAGTGTTTTCTTACATCTGGATGCGCGAGGAACTGGAATAATCAGTAACATTTCTCCCAGGCAGAGCTTCTCTGAGCTGTGGGCCACAGGAGGCCAGGAGCTCTCCTCTAAATTGCTCTGTGACCTTGGACAAGAACCCTCCCCTCCTGGACTGCAGACTTCCTCCTCTGTAAAATGAAGGGTTGGTGAGTGTCCCTTCCACCTGTAATGCTGGGATTTTGTACCCATACTTGTTGGTGGGAATGTGTTCAAGCAGAAGGTGATCCACCTCTTGATCAGCAACAGAATGTATAGAATTTTTTTGCTTTAAGATTTTCTAAGAAGTAATCTACCCTTGCTCCCTTTGCCAGCTGGGTAACCGAGGCAAGCTACTTGACCTTTCTATGTCTTTCTATTTTCATTTGTAAAATAAGAACAACAGCAATCCCAACTTGGTTGGATATGGGGGGTGGGGGCCTGTGGGGTGGACTAAATGAGTTAATATGTCTAAAGTCACCCGAACAGTATCTAGCACACAGTTGGTGCTTAATAAATGTCTGGAGCTCCTTCCAAGTGCACAGCACTTAAAAATTCTTCACACTCTAGGTTATGCTGAGTTTTCTGAGAGATCCAGAGAAGGCGAGGAGGCCCATTCTCTGTATTCAAGGGGCTTACTAGCCTTTACTTAGAGATGCAAAAAGGTGCTTATGAAACAACAGCCAACAAGAAAGTGGCATCTTCCACGAGCTGGAGGGGTCCTGGTGGGTTAAAGAAGGAGGATCAACAGGAGGAGGAGGAGGGCACTTGATCTGAACCACGGGTAGGCAGGGAGAGAGAAAGGAATTCTAACAGATGAATACGTATAGGTATGTACATGTGCATGTGTGAGTGTGAGTGGTGTTGTGACTGCGTATGGGTGAGCGTGAGTGTGTGTATGCGCATGTTTGCCAAAAGAGCATGAACAAAGGCTTACCCTGGAATGAGAAGTCTGAGTCTTCAACTCCCCTACGCAGCACCACATTGCGTGATTGTGTTGCGGCCACATGCTCCTCTCCTGCTCTGTGCTGGGACCGGGAACGTGCCTGCCTGTGAGTCCAGGAGCAAGCCCTTGTGCATAACCCAGGGTGTGATTAATTTAATTATTTCAAAAGCCCCTTTGGTATTTCACAAGGGTCATGCCCCTGGCTGTGGGCTTGAATACAACTGCAGCAGGTTTCAATAAAATCAATTAATTTAATTTGATTTGGTTTTATGTACTTGGAGCTGGTGCCTCTTGAACTCAGTATGAAAATTATTGTAGAATAAAAATGCATATTAGTGCTCAGAGCCCAGTGTCCTTGGACTGTCTTCATGGAGCCTGCAGTGCTGATCACAAAGGCAAATCCCCTCTAACCTGGCAGGAGTGGCTGCCAACTGCCCACCTAGTTAATCCCTCCAGCTTCAGACAGTGTTTATGGCGGGTCTTGGGCTGCTTGGAGCGTACTTCTCACTTCCCAAAGAACTTTCTTATCTGGTAGTGAAGCTAAGGGATTTCCATTTAGCTTTCATGAAGTGGACTCAAAGAGACTTTAGTTGGCCTTAGTCACCAGCTGACTGGTTTTTTGTCACTGTTAATGAAATTAATTGAAGCAATATGGTGCAGTGGATTGAAAGGCATCTCTGCCTCTCAAGAGACACATGAACTTGGGCAAGTCCTTTCACTTCTCTGGGCCTTGTTTCTTTGTAAGTAAGAGGGCTGGACATCTGCTGGATGGGCTGATTCCAGCTCTCAGGGTCACACACATTCAGTGGGGCAGCTGGTCTTCCCCAGCTGCTTGGGGGAGCCTGTCCCACTGTTAAGCCTCACTCCATTTCCATTTCATTCAAGAGGGCACCCAGCCTGTTCGGGGAATGGGTGATGGGATTGATGATGGGCCCTGCATGTGTGGCTTCTCCCAACATTCCTATGGATCAGAACAAGCATTGCTTTCAAAAAGGGAGGAGCTCAGGGGCCTAGAAGGCATCTGGCCAGGCCATTATTTTACACATGAGGGAACGCAGCTTCAGAGTCACGCAGCCACGCTCCAGGACCGTGCACATTCACAGCCATTATAAAGGGAGGAGATTTTTCTCAGGGCTGATTTTCCAACTGTCCTTTTCATTCCTTTCTCCTGTCAGGATGGGAGGGAGATGGCCAAGCCATCTTTGGGGCCTCTCCAATGAAGCAGATGGAGACATCAGTCATTCCAGCACCCCTACATCCCTTCTCAGGCCCGGTGGCTGCAGCTTCACTGAGGACCCACGGGCCCCATCAGGAAACATCCCCCGCTGGTGCCTGAGATCCCACTCTTAGCATTTTCAGTCTCCTAGACCGTCAGCCCTTCCCACCGACTTCATGTTCAGCACTGAACGTTCATCCCCAGTGGCATTTTTATCCCATAGGTCTCATCTCCTCAAGCTCTTCTGTAGCAGAAACTCAGCCTGTCCTCTCCATCTTGCATCTCTTGCTTACTGAGAGGCACTATTGTGTGCTGAGAACTGCCTTGGACACTGTACATTCTCATTCAATCCAGCATTGGCCCTGGAAGATGGGCACGATGGTTCCTACTGTGGGGGAGCTTCAGCTGGCAGAGGAGACAGACCTTTTACAAGGTCACACCCAGCTATGAGGTGAAAGGGCCAGGATTCAACCCCACATCTAACCCGGAGACTCTCGCACCACACCAAGTGAACTCCCTTGCGCATAGGAGGTGCTTAACAGACCCTCAGGACCGAGCAGCCTAGACAGCCCTCTGCCAAACCCCAGATATCGGGGAAGAGGTAATAATAATAACTACTGTCTATGAAGTCCCTATTATGTGCCAGGCACCAACATGAAACACTCAGTGAGGTGAATACTATTATTACCTCAATTTTACAGATGCAACAACTGAGGCCTAGAGAAGTCATTTGCCCAGGGTCATCCAGCAGGTAGTGAGCTGGGCTTCAGTGCGGCCCTGCCTCTGAGGTGGAACCCCTGCCTCCCTCTTGTTGCTGGATTCCTCGTTTACCTCCCCGGGGTTTTTTTTTTCCCCGTAGAAGGTAGAAGGCTGCCAGGAAAGGAGGCTGGGGCCTGGGGTGGTGTTTGCGTCTCGGGGACGCCTGCAGCTGGCACTGCCCTCCACCCAGCTGATAGCTGCAGCCGCGCGTGGCACGAAGCCCTGCCTGGGGATGGGTGGGCGGCCGGCGGCGGCAGGGGGCCGCCTCTGCGTTCACCCCTCTCCGCCCCGCCTCGCCCCCTGCGGGGTCAGTGTGTCCCGCCTGCTAGAGCAGGCGCCGGCCTCTCTGGCGGTAACCGGGTAACAGCGGGTAGAGGCGGCGCGCCGAGCCGGGCCGCGGCCTCCCGGGGAGGCGAGTGGGTGGGGATGTCAGGCTGGAGCGGTGTGAGAATGCGGAGGAGAGGCCCGGGAAACAGGCTGCGGCCGCCAGGAAGGGCGCGCGGAGGGAGGGGTGCAGGCCGGGGCGCCCGGGAGGAGGGCGAGGGCTCCGCGGGAGGAGATAGAGGCCACGGGGGCACCGAAGGGAGGGAGCGGGCGGGGCGAGGGGCGGGGCGCCAGGGGTGGGCGGGGCGAGGGCAGGGCGCCCGGGAAGGGGGCTGCGGGCCGGCCGGGAGTGCTGGGCGCTTGTGGCCGGGCAGAGCCGCTGTGGTCGTTTCACGTCTCGGATTCTGCTTTCTCAGAGATCAGTAGAGCCAGGCTGGCAGGGAGGGAAAGGTGGGCGAACCAGTCTAAACAGGCCGGGCAACTGAAGAAACATGGGCTTGGCGAACTGGGGTACTGCCCAGCACCCTCTACCCTCACCACGCTCGGGAATTTTTCGTGAATCCGCCCCGTTGGTTTTACAGTTTCCTCTCATCCCGGCCCCACCCTGTCTCCTGACCTGCCCTCCCTTCCTCCGCTGGCTGAGCTGGCTCTTCCAAGGGATCAGTTAGCCAAAGGGAGGCACCGGCTCTTCCCCTGGTCTCTCCCACTCCCAACCTCCTGGAGAACTCAAATCTTGCACGTGCTCTCTTTGTCTTTCCCCGCCCCAGTCCCCCAAGCCCTCTAGGACTTGGTGAAGGAGATCTTGAGTCAGCCCAGGAGACCCTCCTCCCCCTAGCTCCCTTTAGAGTCCCTTCTGGGTCCCACCCTCCTCCAGCCTCTGGGACCCAGAGCCCACAGGCTGCCAGACCCCTGCTGGCAGGCAGGGAAGATCCAGACAACCTTAAAAGGGTGGAAACCACACCCTTCTCATGGCTGTGTGCATTTTGCTTGAAGGTGTCTGCAATCAAAGCCCCCCTACCCCAACCTCCCGCGGGGGTGTTGGGGGGAGAAAAAAAAAACCCTTTTGTTTCAAATGGTAGAATTCCAGATGCAGGACCCCAGCTTATGGGGAGTGGGGGTGGGGGGTAATATTTGGGGCAGTGGAGGCCTTTCAAGGATCCCTCATATCACGTGAAGAAGGCCACCTGGCCCCCCTCAGAGTGCCACTACCCTTCCAGGTGACTCTCCATGCAGCCAGTTCAGCTTCTCACTAATCCTGAGGCTGTGAGTTTTTACATGTTCAGGTAGCAAACAGGAGCCAAAGGGGAGATTGTTAGGTTGCTAAGCTTATGTTTTCTGCAAGCTTGGAGCTCTTTGACCAAGATTGCCACTATTTATAACATCCCCACCAGGGATGTTATTTAATAGATTAAATAACCGGGATCTTTAATAGCTGGACCATAGGCATCCTCAGCCCAGTCCTGGGTTTGATAGAGGAGGTCCTTGAGACCCAGAGATGACGACCTGCCCAAGGTCACGCTACTTGTTAAAGGCAGAGCCACAACTCTGACCAGCCTCCTAGCTCCTCATCCCAGTGTGCCTGCTGTTACCCTGTGCTTTAAGTTTAGAGTAGCTCCATGTTAGGGACCTAGCATAGCACCTGTGTGGCACAGAGTAGTTGCTCAGTAAATACTGGAGAAATGAATGGACATGCCCTCATCAAGAGGGCTGGATTAATACATCTTTTGGAAGAAGTGAGGCTTCCATGGTGCTTGGGATTCTAGCTCCTTCCCACTGAGTGTGCTAGCGAAATGTTTCTCCAGGGTAGTTGGCCAACAGTGAGCCCCATTGGAGCCTGGCATCATCTTTGGTCACTTCAAACCCAGTCATTGTGTGGGAGGAGACTGTGGGTCTGGCAGTGGGTCCAAGCATGAGCCAAACTGGCAACTCCAGATAAGAGCGATTAATGCTGTGACTCTTTTCCATTCATTACCCTCAACCAATATCTGAACAGGTTGCAAAAGACCAAGGCATGTCTGTTCCTGCAGGGGTTCTTGTCATCCTGCAACCCTGCCAGGCATTGTGTGAAGAGACCACAGCCCCACGGATCCAGCATCTCTGGGGGTGGGAGGCCCCTGGGCTCTGGGCTGCCCAGAGCTCTGTGAATCTAATGTTCATGCCTCTGGGGTCCTGCCTGCTGGGCATTGGCTGTCTGTGAACACTGCTATGGCATGTGGGAAGGGGGCAGCTCTTTGGTAAATAGGGAAAGGAGGAATCCAGGTCATTCAGGCTTCTATTACCAATTTTAATAAAGTATTTGGAGAAGAAAGAGGCTGAAATGAATGATTAAAATAATATTTTGCGTATAGTAGAAGTTCAGGAACCTCACTGACTTGAAACTTAGGAGAGTTGACCTTGGTTTGGTAAATTGATCTTTGCACCATCTGTGGACACAGGGCTGATGAATAAATTGATGCAGACGTGATGTGTAGTAGCAAGAAAGGAATATGCGTGTGACTTTCTTGTGATGATGAATTTTGGGCAGAAGCAAGTCAGCTCCATTCATCTTGGTAAGCCTTTTCATTGGCCACCTTCCAGGTGCCAGGCCCTGTGCTAAATATCCTGTAAGTATTGCTTTATTGAGTCCTCATAAGATCCCTATGAGGTAGGAATTATCATTCTTCCCATTTTAAAGACAAGGAAACGGAGGTCAGATAAGTGGAAGACCACTGGGATTCACACCAGCGCACGCTTAGCCACCACGTGTGCAGGTGTTTTATGTGCATAAAATAGACTAGGAAAAAAAACAGAAAAGCAATAGAGTAGAAATAGAAAAATAGCATAGGAATAGAAAAGGAAAAAGAAAAAAGATAAGCCGTGACCCCTGCTCTTCCAAAAGCTTCTGATCTCTTTGGAAAAGGAAAACACAGAATATGGCTGTGCCCCTTGAGGCCAGGAGTGGGCTTGACTCTCTCGGCATTCCCTACCCCTCTCGGCATTCCCTACCCCGGCTAAGAAAGATGGAAGTGGAGCAGTTGGCCAGGCCTTCATCCCTTCCCCTACGCTGTATCTCCCCAACCCCTGCCCTCTTCTGGGGAGCTCACTGTGTGTAGGGAGGCCCAGGAACTTGCTATCAGCTTCATGCCATGCCCCAGTGGAGCCTGTCCCTTCCCCCAGCAGCTTTATGACCACCCCAGGTTATCAGCAAAACCAGGTGCCTTCAAAACCTCGAGGTGGATGGACAGGGCGGTGAGGTGGAGAAGGCCATGCCTGACAGCCCCATTTGCCATCCTCTTCTTTTGGAGTCTATCTTCTGTTTCCACCAGGGCTGGGCCAGGGACATAGGACACTCTACTGCACTGCCAAATCATAATCAAAACTGAGTTTTGCAGACAAGGGCCTAGGAGCTAGGAGAAGGTAGGTGCACCCAACAGCCATTCAGAATTCTGCAGCTCTGGCCCCAGAATGCTTCCTCCAGACTCACAGATGTGAGCCGAAAAGGTCTTTCAAGTTTATCATTCCCACCCTACCCCTCCAAGCCCCTCATTTTGCTGAGGAGAACAGTAAGGACCAGGGAGGGAGAAGTATTTGCCCGAGAACACACAGCCCCATAGAGGCAGGGCTGGGCTAGAAGCTGGACTCCTGTCTCCCAGCCCCAGCTCCTGTGTATATGTGCCCGTAGCTTTGGGAAGCACCATTGTGACCCATGGTCATCCCGTAGCCTGCAGGGGCCGAAGTCATGAGAAAGGTAACTTGTTTGCCTGACATCTTCACAGCCCTGCCCAAAAGCGAACCACCCATCGTTCCTGATGGGCACCTTTGGCAGCCACCAAAACAAATCCACCAAAAGCAAAGAGAAAAAAGAGAAGTAGGGCTGGGAGCCAGTGTTTGCTCCTGGTGGTAACCTGGGCATATTTAACTTGTCAGTTTGTCCAGGCCAGATACCGTTTTGTTCCTGCTTGGAACAGATTTATCCAGCCTATGTGTTCCTTCCTGGCAAAATCCTCAAAGAGAGAGTAGGAAGGGACGGTACCCAGGGCATCTAGGATGTCTGCCAAGTGCCTGCTCCCCACCTGTCTCAAGCCCTATCCCCTCTTTCCACCCCCAAATGACCACCTTAGTTGATACTGAGTGGGCTTTGAATTTCTCCCGCAGGATGGGACGCACACATGGCATTTTGCCATTGGCTTATTTTGGTTTGGGAGTTGCAGAGGCAGGCACTAGAAGTTGATGTGTTTATTTTAGCATGCTTATGTGGCACCCGATATATGTCAGTGGCTGTTCTAGGTACTTTACAGATATTGGCTCAGGTAATCTACTCAGCTTTTACAGATGAGGAAACTGAGGCAGAGAGAGTCTAAAACATTTAGTCCAAAACTAAATGAGCTGTTTTAGTCTCATCACGTCACACAGTGAGATGGCGGAACCAGGATGCAGAGTCTGCTTTGGAGTCTCTGCTGTTAAGTGCTGCCTTTCTGCTGGGACTGCCAGGTTCTTGCCACTTTGACAAGTAATGTAACCAACTGGGTCTCTGTTTCCTCATCTGTAAAATGGGGAGAATAATATTAACCTTCAAATGGTCACTTCGAGAAGCACAAAGGGCTCCACATACAGGAGGACCACTTCTTTCCTGACCGTGTTCCCAGCTGGGGTTGGTTCGTCTCCCTGTTTCCTCATCTCTCCATGGTCAGTGGGCTCTGGCAGTTCTTATTGCCTTATAGGACCAGTGAGTTCCCGAGGAGATTTCTGGACCCCTTTCCCCATAGCAACCTTCCCATGTTCAGTCCCAAACGAAACCTATTGTCTATATTATTCTTTGTTATTTCCATGCTATTTACGTTGCTGTGTTATTTATATGTTTCTTCTTGCTGTTAATGCTTTTATTTATTGAAAAACTCTTCTCAGAGAGAACCCACAGGTTATAGGCAAAAGCCACGTAGAGGCAGCTGGGCTAAGGTCACCTGTAGAATTCTGCTTGGCCAGAGCTGGTGGTTCTACTCCCTCCCGCCCTCTGGAATCGCAGCTTGCCAACCCTGGACCACTGGTTCACTCTCAACTAAAATTCTGGCCTGTGTTCAGAAGATGCCTTATTCTGCCCCTAACACTGAAGGTTGGAAGAAGCCTCTGAGTGCCAGGCAGGGTCAGCGCCTGCCAATCTGCAGCCAGAGATTCCCCTAATGGGGGCCTCTTCTCTCTGTTATCCAACATCACTCACTCTTGGTGGGGAGGGGGGAAACAAACATTCTAAGGGAGACTTAACACTTTACTTAAATTTGACATTCCCTGCTGTTCTTTGCTAAGTACCTTAATTTTTCCCAATTGAAACAAAGAAAGAGAAAAAGGTGTAATGATGGAAATCGATGGAATTTGAGCACAGGAAGTGTCCTGAGACTTTCCATTGTTTGGGCAGTGTTTGATGTTCTTAAGAATGTATACAGAATTAACTTTGACGGAAGATAGCAGCTTAAATCTGGTGGCTCCATCAGCCACTGGAAAGTGAGTAGTGTTTCATACATTGCGAAGGCACAGCCGAGGAACTGAGATGGTAAGTTTTGTGTCTGTCCCGCTTTACTTTCCTTCACAGACAAGCTCTAACCAGATCCTCACAAAGATCCTACAAGGCAGGATTTGCCCATTTGACAGACTGGAAAATCGATGCCCGGAAAGAAAAGGGATGTATTGTGGGTTAGCGATGAGACCTAAAGAACAAGAAGGCAGAGCCCCAGGGGGCTGGCGTGTTTGGCCCTCCTCTCGGCTGCCAGCATCTTAGTACGAAGTCCGTAGCCATGCGTGTTATGTGCACAGGTCTCGTTGGCCTTCATCTTGAATGCAACCCGAATCCTGGCTCCGTCTTCCCTCTTACTTTTCCCTTGCCTCATTTTTCTTCCTTATTTTTTATGTGTGTTTACCTTGCACTATCGGCACATTCGTAAGCTGGCTCAAATCCTTTTGGGAACAAGGTGGGTTATAAATGCACACGTTCCTACACAGGATGTTATTAGTCATGTCATAAGGTCTCTTGTGAAGGAGATTAGCCAATAGCTTCTTTTGTAACCTTGGGCACACCCTCCTTCCATAGGGGTCAAGTGAGAGTGTGGGTCTGTAGGGTCTGTAAGGACCCCAGCAACTTTGACAGTCTGAATATCTTCTATTCCAACCCGGTTAGAGTCACACCGTCCAATCTGAGATAAAGTAAGATGTAAAAATCTGGTTTTTCTAGTCTAACTCTAGATGGGTTTGCACTAAACCAATGGTAGTTCTTAGTCTTCCAGAGGAATGAAATATAGAATGTAGGCACATCCCCTTCCTGCGGCGAGATGACCACACCACACAAATGTTACAGCACTAAGAAGGAAATGGTTTCCATTTCAAATAAATAAAACCCTATATAACATATAAAGAATATTAGTGTTACAGGGAATCCCCATTTATTTGGCTACCTCCTGTATCTGGGACAGAGCCAAGAACCTGAGAGAAAAAATAAATTTGGACGAAGAAAAGAGATGAGAGAATACATGCACTAACACATTCCCTTGGGGCCCGCATTGCATGGGGCCTGTTTACTCCTGTTTTATGCACAATTTTAACATTGAGTTCTCTAGATTCCAGGCCTACATGGGACCAGATGGCAAATGAGAATATCGGGTAGGGGACTACTAATGAGAATTCAGTTATGCACCAGCTCTTCCCATGTTTGGCGGCCCTAGGAGGCAGCACTGGGTGAGGATCGGCATTGCCGGTCAGAGTTTCTCTGGGTTCCTATTATGCAGACTTGACTTTTTCAGATCTTTTAAACAATTCCCATAAAGAGACTAGGATTTGAGCATTTAGCAGTGGCAATATAACTCAAGAGTGTGACTCATTTAATCAGAGGACACAGATGCCAGAGGCACTTGCGGGTAAGATTTGAAATGAGGCAGTGGGAAACGTCAGGATGGAGGATAAGGGCAAGTGCATTATGGGATGATGCTCACTATGAAATGGCTAGTAAAGAGCACCCGGTGAAAAAGCTGCCTTTATAACAGAGTCCTAGACACATCAAGTTTTCCACAAGGTGTCTATATTGCTTTCAAGTCTTAAGAAGCACAAAGTTTTATTTTATTTTCTTTCTTTTTTTTTTTTTTGAGACTGAGTTTCGCTCCTGTTACCCAGGCTGGAATGCAATGGTGCGATCTCGGCTCACCGCAACCTCCGCCTCCTGGGTTCAGGCAATTCTCCTGCCTCAGCCTCCTGAGTAGCTGGGATTACAGGCATGTGCCACCATGCCCAGCTACTTTTTTGTATTTTTAGTAGAGACGGGGTTTCACCATGTTGACCAGGATGGTCTCAATCTCTTGACCCTGTGATCCACTCGCCTCGGCCTCCCAAAGTGCTGGGATTACAGGCTTGAGCCACCGCGCCCGGCCAAAGTTTTATTTTCTAAAATGAAAGGAAACACCAGACCCAAAGGGACTGTTGAGTCAGGAGAGGGAACGCTTAAAGAACTGAACAGGGCAGATTTTGGAGACTGCCATGAAAGAAAGGCAGCTGTAGGCTTGGCCTGGCTTTTGGGATGCAATCAATGGCTACAGGCCTCTGGGGTTCCCCTGCTCTCCCTGGTTACAGCTCAGGCCTTGTCCTGGCCAGAGAACAGCCCCAGGGCTCTGCCCCTACCTGCACAGGAGGCCAAAGGAACAGCCAACTCCGAGGGCAGCATCAGGAAGTGACTAGTGGACAGGGCGATGGCTGTGGCTCAGGGTCATGGCTGGGAAACTCTGAAAGGGAGGATTCTGAAAGCCATGTAAAGTCCAAAGGCCAAAGCTGGATGCAGAGTCTGAGAGGCTTTTGGCAGCGGAAGATATCCCTAGGATCTCCCACTATCCAGCTTGGGTATCCCTAAGGCTCCCGGGTCATTTGTGAGAGCTGGGGTCTATCCTCAGACGGCTTCCTCCTACTCCGCCTACCTCTCGACTGACCTCCTGGCCATTCAGATGGACCCCTGACCCTTGGTCGTGCCTACCTGTCAGGACCGCAGGCGACAGGGCCGCATGCCTGGTATTGTGCCCTGCCCTAACCCCTGCTTGCTTACTGGGAACACTGGGAACCCCTGCTTGCTTACTGCTGCCAAAGGCCTCTCAGACTCTGCATCCAGCTTTGGCCCTTGGGCTTGACACAGCTTTCAGAGTCCTCCCTTTCAGAGTTTCCCAACCATGACCCTGAGCCACAGCCATCACTCTGTATACTAGTCACTTCCTGACCCTGTCCTCGGAGTTGGCTGTTCCTACGGCCTCCTGTGCTTCATGCCTTTTGGGCCCTAGGGCTTCCAGAACCAAATTCAAAACCCTGAGAGGGGAAGGACAGAGGGAAGCACCATTTTCATTCAGTGTGTGTGCTCCCATATTTACTTGAACCTCTCAAGAACATTTCATGAGGCAAGGAGCTTTGACCTCAAAGAACAGAGCCAAATTCCAGAAAGACATGGTCATCCCTCTGAGTATATCCTGGAGTGAGTGGCTTAGGGTGGACCAATTCACAGTCCTATGGCCAGTGGCCAGTGCCCCTCTTTTGTAAGACTTTTGAAATTGTAGCAATAGATTTGGATCATTCATCAACATCTTGGTACTACCTGACATATAGCCCCTGTTTCAAAATCCATGTTTTCTTCTCTTCCTTTCTTCCTTCCTTCTCTTCTTTCCTTTGGATTATGGCGGCAAGCTCCCTGGGTCTTTTCTCATGCCCTAATCATCATGAGGCCCCAACAAGGAAGCCATCCCCTTGTACCTTTGTGCCCTGTATTACCCAGGGAGGGACAGAGAAGCAGAAAGAGGCTGAGGTGCAATCTAGCTCCCCTCCCTCTGCTAGCTGACCTTACGCAGTTTCTCTAAACCTCCTTGTACCTCAGTACCCCATTTGTAAAATGGGCATGCTGATCCTCACCCTAAAATCTTGTTGTAAGGGTGAAATAAGAAACTGACTATAAAGCCTTTTATATGTTATCTGGCTTATATTATTAGATGCTCAGTAACAGCTAATGAACAATCAGCCTGGGTAATTTCAAGTATATATGCTTCACTATGCCTTTAAAGGCAAAGGGAAGAGGAGAGTTTCGATATTCAGAGTCCAGCCCTTTTGTGGAAGACAGAGTTGGGGTTGATTCTGACATTACGATATCACTGCTCTCAAAGGCCAGGCACCAGAAGCCCCAGCCGGGAACCCACCCTGCCTAGCTTCAGATACCCATTGTTCCCCTTGCAGCTGTTTGCTTTGGGGAGAGTGACTTAACATCCCTGGGCCTGCATTTCCTCCCTTGTGAAATGGAAGTTATAGTACTGCCCAAACCACCAGGCGAGAAGTAAACAAGACAATACTTGCAAAGCGCTTAGCACAGTGCCCGACACCCACTAAGTGTTCAATAAGGGCTCACCATGATTATTTTCAAATGTGTCCCATCTTATGCAAGACACAGCTCTGGAAAAGTTGTGAAACCAAATCCCGTTTTCCCACTAACTGACTTCATCACTACACTAAGACTTTATCTTTGCCTCTGATCATCTGTGGAGGGCAGTGACTCTGAACACCTCAGCACCAGGCTTCCTGCCTCCTCCCAGCTCCGTCTCCTTCTCATGCAGTGGAAAATAAGAAATGTAGGCCGGGCGCGGTGGCTCAAGCCTGTAATCCCAGCACTTTGGGAGGCCGAGGCGGGTGGATCACGAGGTTGAGAGTTGGAGACCATCCTGGTCGACATGGTGAAACCCCGTCTCTACTAAAAATACAAAAAAATTAGCTGGGCATGGTGGCGTGTGCCTGTAATCCCAGCTACTCAGGAGGCTGAGGCAGGAGAATTGCCTGAACCCAGGAGGCGGAGGTTGCGGTGAGCCGAGATCGCGCCATTGCACTCCAGCCTGGGTAACAAGAGCGAAACTGCGTCTCAAAAAAAAAAAAAAAAAAAAAAAAAAAAAGAAATGTAGGTGGCGTGGATAATGATTCTTTATGGTACTTATTTGTT
Source organism: Saimiri boliviensis (assembly GCF_048565385.1). NCBI lineage: Eukaryota > Metazoa > Chordata > Mammalia > Primates > Cebidae > Saimiri > Saimiri boliviensis. The sequence goes on from NC_133461.1 coordinate 30,378,701, forward strand.
AAATGTAGATTTGTTTGTTCTATTCATGTATCAGTCATCTGTTCTATCAATCATCCATTTGAGAAATGCCACCTGTAATTATTTCCTCTTTCCTACCATGGGTAAAACAACATATAACTGATACAACAAACTGACTATAGTTCTACCAGTTGACAACCTGCCTTTTACCTGAGGTGGTTTTTTTTTTTCCAACATTTTAGAGGTCATAAACTTTCTTGAAAATCTGATGAATATTAGTGGACTGTGTCCCCAGAAAAAGAACATGCTCACATACTTGCACAGTTCTGCATGTGGTTTAGCTGGGGATTTAAGGGTTCTCTGAAGCCCACCAGAGACCCTGTGAAGGACCCTGTGGAAGCCAGAGCCCAGCTCTCCTATGTAAATACCCTGTGTCTCAGGACAGCACATGGTGGGGTGGGTGTGCACTGAAGCCCTCCCCACCATATTTGGACCCCTAAGTCTGGCAAGCCAACTCACCCCCTTGCCCACTGCAAGCTGGTCCCACCCACACTCCTATGGTATCCTCCTGCCTGTGACAGGGCTGGCTGGCCTGTGTCCCTCCCCTTGGCTGTCACCTTACCTTTGTCCCACTGCTTCCCCACCCACATATCTGCATCTGACCCACAGTGCAAGTATGGAATGACCTCCTCTGACTGATCAGAGCAGGACTCATGGAGGATGTGGAGCTCAAGCAGAGAGAAGAGAGGCCCAGTTTTCAAGGCAGAGAAACCACAGGAAGCACAGAAACGTGAGCTCCAGGTGCAGCTGAAGTCAGAGCTGTCAGGGAGATTGGAAGAGAGACTGGAACGGTGTTCCAGGCTTGATTTTTTTCCCCTCCCATCTGATTGGAGATTGAAGAAGTCAGCAGTGGCAAAATGCCTGGCTCATGAACCAGAACTGCCTGGGTTCTTGGTCTCAGTTCTCACCTTGACTAGGTGTGTAGCTCTGGGCAGGTCACAAGTCGCTTCAGCAATCCAGCCTCCATTTCCTCATCCTTAGAGTCAGGAGACTGAAATGCTGGTGGCACTGGGGTGAGATGGACTCTCTTGAACGGTGCAGATGTCAGCCCAAGTGGAAAATGCAATTTAGCATGCCATGTTAGGCACCCGACCCATGGTCATACCCACTTTCATCCTTCTGAGAATCTCATCTAAGGCAGTCATCCAAAATACGAGGGCAGTATGTCTAAGGATGTTCATCCTGATGTCAGCTCTAATGTGGAAAAGGCCTCAGTGTCCCAGAGTAGAGGAGTGGTTAAGTATGTCATGTTGTGTCTGCCGGTGGCATTTTATGCAGCTATTAGAAATGATCAATGTGGGCCGGGCGCGGTGGCTCAAGCCTGTAATCGCAGCACTTTGGGAGGCCGAGGCGGGTGGATCACGAGGTCAACAGATCGAGACCATCCTGGTCAACATGGTGAAACCCCGTCTCTACTAAAAATACAAAAAATTAGCTGGGCATGGTGGCACATGCCTGTAATCCCACTACTCAGGAGGCTGAGGCAGGAGAATTGCCTGAACCCGGGAGGCGGAGGTTGCAGTGAGCCGAGATCGCGCCATTGCACTCCAGCCTGGATAACGAGCAAAACTCCGCCTCAAAAAAAAAAAAAGAAAAGAAAAAAGAAAAAAGAAAAAAAGAAATGATCAACGTGGTGAACATGCTTCCGATACAATCCAGCAGTCAAAAACCTCCTCCTGCTCCCATCCTCCAATGACAACACACCTGAAGGAGGGCACCAATTCTCAACCAGGGGCCGCTAACCAGCAAGGCCATGCCAATCAGTTACCAATCGTCACTGCTTCTTCCACTTCAGCAGCATGCATCCTGAGAGATCTGTGAAAAATGCAGATGTAGAGTTTAGATTCTGACTCAGTGGCCCTGAGCTGGAGAGTCTGCATTGTAAGCATCTGTCCAGGAATTTCTAGCAGAGGATCAAAAGACGTGTACTGAGAAATGCCACCATGCTTAAGTCCTAGCGTGGCACATCCTTAGATGGCACAATCCAGGCTGTCGCACCTCTTCTCTTCATCAGTGAGATATAAAGCCTCTATCAGGGACTTCAAATTTGCATTTGTCCTCGAACTCACTGCTAGGTAAATCTGCTAACTATGTGAGACAGAAGGCCGCTTAATCTCTGCTTTGAGATTCCCCAGAACAGCATCCACAGCCTCAGACAAGGCCCTAGTCTGTTTTACCCCTATTATTTAACAGGCTGTGCCTTCTGCCTTGCTTTGTTGGTTTCTCCTACTGCTTTTTTTTTTTTTTTTTTTTTTTTTTTTTTTTTTTTTTTTTTTTTTCTGAAATGGAGTCTCGCTCTGTCTCCGAGGCTGGAGTGAAGTGGCACAATCTCAGCTCACTGCAATCTCCGCCTCCCGGGTTCAAGCAATTCTCTTACCTCAGCCTCCCAAGTAGCTGGGGTTACATATGTGTGCCACCACATGCAGCTAATTTTTGTATTTTTAGTAGAGACAAGGTTTTGCCATGTTGGCCAGGCTGGTCATGAACTCCTGACCTCAGGTGATCTGCCCACCTTGGCCCCCCAAAGTGCAGGGATTATAGGTATGAGCCACTGTGCCAGCCTCTCCTGCAGCATTTGAAATCCAAAACTACTCTGAGCCACGTTATGCAGTTTCCCAAGATTTAAAGTAACTTTTACAGGCAGTAAATATGACCTGAGTTCAGATCCTGGCTCTGAGCTGCCATTCTATAAAAAGAGAATAATAATATACTTAACTTCACAGAATTGTTAAGAGTAAAAAGAAATAATGCATGCAAAGTTCTTAGCACAATGCCTGCCACCATTATGATTATTTTCCTGTTCTTAGGGGTGAACAGTGGGTCTTTTCTTTGATGTGGTCTTTGCAGGAGGCCAAGCTCATTGTTTTGATCTATGTAGGGGCCATTTAGTTCTGCCCTGTTACCCCATCCATCCTACAAGCTTAATCTTGGTCTGTTGACAAGACAGACAGTCCTTGCCTCACTGGCCTAGCAACGGGGCGAAGGTTATTGTGCTGACCCACTACCCCGATGATTTGTCTTGGCCTGCATTGCTAGATGGGGAAGGGTTGTATGTTGGGTCAGCCATACTCACTATCTCCTGGCAGTGGCATGCTGACTAGCACTAGGGCTGAGGCCAACCTCTGCCTCAGTATGCTGGAGCCAGCTTTTCTGGAAGGTGTCAGAGCCCTGTTTGGTGTTGAAACAATAAAAAAAAACTGCTGTGTTTACCCCTTCCCCATCTAGCAATCAGCCACTCAGCCCACCCTGTGGTCCTTCCACTCACTGTGACTCCTCACACATTACACCCACATGAGGATGCTTGCATAGACATGCATGTAGCACATACACACGCACTTGCGCGCACACACACACACACACACGCACCTGCCCTCATCTTCCCCATCCCTGTTACTACTCTTCCTCCTCCAGGTTAAAGATCAGCAAAGGGAAAAGTGGGTACTGACAAAATGTGTAAGCTGGCAGGATCTAGTCTAATTTACAGGTGGATAACAAAACCTTATAGCCAATGAACAGGACTGGAATCTGATAACCCACAAGAGTGTGCTATGTTTTTCTGTTGAGATTTCTATAGAATTTCTTTGCACAACCACTCCTCTTTTCAATCAAAGATAATCAAAGTAAGATTATTCTTCTTTACAAAGTAAGTCTGGCCTCATTACCTTTGGTCTTAATTACTTATGTAAGTGCAGCAAGAATGATAATTGATCACATAGCCCTTTTTAAGTCACTTTGCCTGAACTTTTCATAAGGAATCTCAGATTGTGCTTTTGAAAGCTATGAAACCAGAGCAAGAACTAATCATCAGATTTTGCCTATAGTACCTACAGATTTGGGTGGATCTTCTCATCCTGAAGTTCCCAAAATATGCTAAGTCTCTGGCAGGAAGTGACCTTCTTTTCTCATCTGTAATGCCAAGGACACTGTAAGACTGGTTTTACCTAGAAGGTATTGTAAGCACTGGCTCCATCAAGTCCACTTCAATTCCTTAAGACTGTCTGGTCATATCTGATGCATCATTTTCAAATGTGATGTTCCAGTCAAAGCCTTGGTTATATTGCCAGTATTTCCTATCATGTCCTTTTACAAGGAGGACAGATTCTTAGTGAACTTGTGCAAATACATATATTCCATGAAGATGAGAACATTCAATAAGAATTTTGGGCTGGGCATGGTGGCTCATGCCTGTAATTCCAGCACTTTGGGAGGCCGAGGTAGGCAGATCACCTGAGGTCAGGAGTTCAAGACCATCCTGGTCAGCATAGTGAAACCCCTGTCTCTACTAAAAATATGGGGGGAAAAAAATTAGGCATGATGGCAGGTGCCTGTAATCCCAGCTACTTGGGAGGCTGAAGCAGGAGAATCACTTGACTCTGGGAGGTGGAGATTGCAGTGTGCTGAGATCGCGCCATTGCACCCCAGCCTGGGTGACAGAGCGAACCTCTGTCCTCCCCACCCCTAAAAAAATAATTTCTGAATTCTGGAGGGGTTAGGCAGGGAGAAAAAGATAAATGCTTCATTTTTGTTTTAAAAAAGAACAATCTACTAAACTGTTGTGTGAGTTCACAGATAGCTTAAGAGAAAAGGAAAAGGGATTCCTTAAAGCTGGCAATAATATTCCAAACAAAAACAATAGTCATCCTTCATCAGTTCGTTCAGTCCCATGTAATTAATTCTTGCTCTGCTTGATCTTGGGTCAGCAGTTTTAAGAACCTATCCGCTTCTTCACCAGAGATTTAGAAATCTGGATTAAGTTCAATGGTATGGTTTAAAAATTACTGAAGCAGGGCTGTGTGCAGTAGTTCACGCCTGTAATCCCAGCACTCTGAAGGCTGAGGCAGGCAGATCACTTCAGGTCAGGAGTTCAAGACCAGCCTGGCCAACATGGAGAAACCCTGTTTCTACTAAAAATACAAAAATTAGCTGGACATGGTGGTGTGTGCCTGTAAATCCCATCTACACAGGAGGCTGAGGCACAAGAATCACTTGAACCCAGGAGGTGGAGGTTTCAGTGAGCCAATATAGTACCACTGCACTTCAGCCTAGGTGACAGAGTGAGACTCTGTCTCAAAAAAAAAAAAATTGATAAAAATTTTTAAAAAGTAACAATTACTAAAGCAACTCCATCAGAAGCCTGTACCCCAGACGACCTGACACAGTCCCTGTTTGTTGAAGAAAAAATATTCTGATGGCAAACATGGTCAGAAAAGAATCAGAATAAAATTAAAACTATCAGTGGATGATAAGAAACTTAAAATGGCCATAGTTAAAGATCTGATGAGAGTGCATTTGACCAGGAAATTTGTCAATTTCTGTGGCATATGTGTTTTAAACAATAACCAAAATTATGACTGATAACATTATACCAGGACACATCATCAACAGCAAGTATACTGATAATTTTCTTGGAAGTTTATACAATTTCTGAAATATTTATACAAATAACATTTACCCACACAAGAGTAACATATAATATACATATAAATATATATGGTATACGTGCATCTACCCCGTACAAATATAACATAGGGAAAGTTAAGCATCTCTTTTTTGACAATACTTTCCATGCAATTTAACGTATCAAATAAACTTAATTTTTTTTAATATCTCTTTTTGCAGGTGAAAGAAAAATTCCTTTGAGATTTCCCAGAGGCCTTCTAGGAAATCTAAAAGTCAGTTCTAGATCAAGATTTTACTTATGCCGGGCACGGTGGCTCAAGCCTGTAATCCCAGCACTTTGGGAGGCTGAGGCGGGTGGATCATGAGGTCAACAGATCGAGACCATCCTGGTCAACATGGTGAAACCCCGTCTCTACTAAAAATACAAAAAAATTAGCTGGGCATGGTGGCGCGTGCCTGTAATCCCAGCTACTCAGGAGGCTGAGGCAGGAGAATCGCCTGAACCCAGGAGGCGGAGGTTGCAGTGAGCCGAGATCGCGCCATTGCACTCCAGCCTGGGTAACAAGAGTGAAACTCCGTCTCAAAAAAAAAAAAAAAAAAAAAAAAAAAAGATTTTACTTAGAATGTGAAGTAGACACTAGCATATTGTCTGTCACGTACCTGTGTTATCTAGCAGACTAGCAAATTTAATGAATATATTGTTTCATGTTTTATTGGTACATGTTTCATAGTACAGTTCTTTGTGTGGCAAAAAAAAAAGTTTATTAACATGCCCAAACATGTGTAGCCTCTCTGTACTATATAAAAATAAGTAGTAAAGAGTATATAAACTTATGCTTAGTAATTAATGTTACAGTAATTTATTTAGCAATGGTCTAGTAATGAATATCTGATTGCTTAATTAAACCTGACATAGGTCTAAGGTTGCAAATTACAAAAAAATTTGGAAACTATTTTTAGTCAGATATTATAAAACATAATTATTATTGAAATGTCCATTTATAAAACTTTTATCTCACATTAAACTAATGTACATGTTCTTAGCATATAGTATCCTTGGGTTGTTGATCAAAATTTCAAAATACACTAGACAAAGCTAGCTAACACCTCAAATTATTTTCGTGTTAACTATTTTTACAACGAATCCATTTTAGGCAAATATCTAAACAAAAAAAATCACAAAAATAAAAAAAACCTAGGAAAAAAGTTAAATACAAAATGTATGATTGTATTATACTCAATGCTAATAACTCAAAAGATACAGCTGGTTTTATTAAACCAACCATATTAAATTATTCTTATTTTCCAGTAGTTTACCTTAATCACATGAACTTGAAAAACATTTGGATTGGCTTCTATATTTCTTATATTTTAAGGAATATTTAGTTTAAGCCAATTTGAATTGAGGTCTCGTAAAAGATTTTATAAATTAATTTGGTAATGCTATCCAGAGGTAGAAAAATACCACGTATGCATACATACATGCACACATAAACATACAGACATACACAAATAAAAACTATTTCACCTTTTAGTCTGAAATTTTAGCCATGAGTTATGTAAACGCAGTAATACAAGGCTCACTGGCCTACGTCTATGTCGTCATTGGCTCTTGTCACTGCTCCACTTCCTGTTTTTATCTGAATTGCATTTTGACAGATGGGACAAGTTAACGTTACCTGCTCAACATGAAAGCCAAAGCTTTTTACAAATATTTGTGGAGGAGACTTTTAAGATTTTCTTTTGCCCTGATATGTAGTTGCCTAACAGGGATCCCTGAATACTTTGAGACCCGCAGTCAGGACAGGGGTCTAAAGTTCCCATGACTGTAGGGAGTTGAGGGGCTGGAGTGTCGGTGGTGGGCAGAGAGATGGAAAAGGGGACATGCTGAAGGATCCAGGGAGCTGAAGGGAAGATGAAGGTGGTAAGAGGAGGAAAAAGGAGCAAAAGCAATGGGAAGGGACTTTGAGGGGCCAGCTGTAAGTCATTGAAGTTCTAGGTTATCCTGAGTAAGTCATGCCAGCAAGAAAGGCAGCAGACAGAGTTAGTGCCATTATTGTGGGGTATATAGTCAGCTGGGCTTCCAGAAGAGGGTTTTCAGTCCACTGAGAAGCCCTCACGTTATTAACTAATGACTTCTGACAAAGACACCTAGAACTCTAACCCAGCTGCGGTTTGCCTGAGTCTCTAACCCAGATTATTCTAGAGTAGAAGCTTCCCCAAAGAACCAGGAATGTCTCCTCTCGAGGGTCAGGGAGTGATTCTCTACTGAAAAAGAGCCAAGAAGACATCCATCCAGGAAGATTCTTTCTCAAATAAACACCTTTCAACCTAAGAAAGCTGGTACTGCAACCCAGCCTCAGAGAGCACACTCAGAACCTTCTGAGTCAAAATGTGTCTTTCAGTGGACTACCATTTGGAGCACCGGGTTGCATCCGGAGTAGAACTCACCCACGGACTTCCCAGTCCCTCAGTTGGAGTGAAGACAAACGCTTCAAAGACACACACTTGGAGTCCTGAGTAAGAGGTTGAGGATGCAATCACAAATCTGAGGCTGCCCAAGCTGCAGCACAATAGCTTTTTTTTTTTTTTCTATGTCAGAGCACCGTAAATATTAAAGACAAAATTGGCCTGGTGGGGTGTATTTTGGGAGGCTGAGACAGGCAGATGGCTTGGGCTCAGGAGTTTGAGACCAACCTGGGTAACTTAACAAAACCTGTCTCTACAAAAAAATACAAAAATTAGCCAGGTGTGCACTTGTAGTCCCAGCTACTTGGAAGGCCGAGGTGGGAGGATTACTTGAGCCTGGGAGGTTGAGGCTGCAGTGAACCCTGTTTGTGCCACTGTACTCCAGCCTGGGTGACAAAGTGAGATCCTGTCTCAAAAAAAAAAAAAAAAAAAAAGTAAGTTATTCATGTTACTTGTTAAGATGGTAGAGAAAAGTTTTTGTTTTTGTTTTTTTCTTTTCTGAGAAGGTATCTCTCTCTGTTGCCCAGGCTGGAGTGCATTGGAGCAATCTCAGCTCACCGCAACCTCCACCTCCCAGCTTAAAGTGATTCTCCTGCCTCAGCCTCCAGAGTAGCTGAGATTACAGGCATGCACCACCACATCCAGCTAATTTTTGTATTTTTAGTAGAGACAGGGATTTCACCATGTTGGCCAGGCTGGTCTCGAACTCATGACCTGAAGTGATCCGCCCACCTCAGCCTCTTAAATGCTGAGATTACAGGCGTGAGCCACTGCTCCTGGTCTTTAGACTTTATTCAGACTATTCATTAGGGGTACTCCCACTTGTCCTTGTGATATCCAGAGTTGAGCCAGATTGCAATCAGGGAGAGGGATCGGATTCAACACCAAATACAAGGACAACTATCAATTTATAGCCAAGGTGCAGAGGGTGGTGAGTGGATGGAAAATTACCAAGAGGAGACATCAAAGGTAGGGGGATCTTCGCTGAACTGACTTAACAGGATTCTTGCTGAAGGCAGGCCAGCAGGTCAAGATGATTAGATATCAAGCGATGGGGGATTCTCGCTAACCTGACTTAGCAGCATTTTTGTTAAAACTGGACTAGGCAGGCCAAAGATAGAGCTCGAGGACAACAGCTAAGAAAAGGAGGCTCAGAGGAACCTGCCTCACGTTTATTGAAAGAGAGAGTCTTTGTCAGCTCTTAGCGGGTGTTTGTTATGCCAAAGAGCCCCGGTTAACTGGTTTGATAATGGGAATCTCACAGATTCATGGACCAGGAAGGGAAGGACAGGCCAATTTTCACTGTTTCCCAAAGGGAATGTGGGTCACAGTCAGTATTTGCAGCTGGTGTAGCCAGACCTCAGCTCTTGGGGCTGCCAAGACCCTCAGGGATCCTGGCTTACACATAGTAAGTGCTAATTTAATATAAGGCAGGTGAATTAGTGGTTTGTCCTAGGGTGAGGTTCTTTGTTCATTTTTTTCTTCGTTTTCTGTGCATAAATGATCTCTTAAAAACAGAAAGTGTCTTTAGAAGCACAGAGTTAAATCTTGCCCCTGCTTTGGAGGTAAGTGCAGGTGACTCTGCTGGAGGAAGAGAGCTGATGTCGAGAGCAATCCCCGTGGGAGGCAGGCAGCCGAGGTTCCACTGCAGCGGCTCCACCTGTGCTCCCAGTGTGAACTCAGCCAAGTCACCTCCTCACCCTCAACCCCACTTCCTGACTAGATGGAAGCTATAACGCTGCTCCTGGCCCCTGAGGGTGGGAAGCAAATGAGGTGAGAGGCTGCTGGACATGGAAAAGTGGTTTGCCTAAGGATGGGGCTGAATGATCTGGACTCACCCACCTGAGTTCATGGTAGATGTTTATCTGTTTATTATCTTTCCCCTACTAGAAGAAGGTCAGCTCCACGAGGGTAGAGCCACGTGGATTGTTCACCACTTTAGAGCCAAAGCCCGGAGTAGTGTGGGACACTACCATCGGCACTTACGGGCAGTTTGCCAGACTCCATCAGTCTCCTTCACTTCTTCAAGAACATAATGGTGATCCAGAGAAATGGAGTCCTTTGGCCTTACTGGCCATTGTCTGCCCTATCCTGCAGGGGCTGGAAGGCAAGGGCAAGGGGCTGTGGCCTCAGAGGGAGGACTGGGTGCCAGCAGAGCCTGCCTTCCATTAGGAGTGCTGGGAGACCTTCAATCTCCTTCAATTCTGTAATTCTGTGCTGGAGAACAGAATAGGCAGTACATACCTGTGAAAGGAAGGAAGGGAAAGAGGAGCAGAAGGAGGAAAGGAGAAGGAAGGTGAACAGGAAGGAAGGGTCAGGAAGGGAGAGAGGGAGGAGGGAAGGAAGGCAAGAGGGAATCTGTGTCTCCTAGCTAGCGGTACCACTCCCTTTCCTGCCACACCCCACCTTGGCCAAGTTCTGACCAAGCCCTCCTTCTCCCCAGACTCAGCTGGGCTCTGGGATCCGTGGTGACAGGCCCAGCCACCCCACACTCCTCCCCACAAGCCCTCCCCTCCTCTCACAATGGGTGCCTGATGGTGTCACCTGATACAATCTGGGAGGAGGGTGAGGCCCTGGCAGCCCTGGGGCCCTCAGACTGTGAGCAGAGGGCTGGGACCCTGCACAGCCAACTGTGCAGCCAGCCAGGCTGGGAGCCCTGCCCTGTGCCCCAGCCTTGCAGGGTACTTTCCCGCAGAGAGAACAACCCAGCACCCTGTACTGGCCCACACCTCCCCCTCGGAGGCTCCCGAGGGCCCCGGACAAGCACCAGCTGGTTTCCCAGCACACCTAAATGGGAGGCAGGCTCTGCCGGCACCCAGTCCTCCCTCTGGGACCACAGCTCCTTGCCCTTGCCTTCCAGCCCCTGCAGGACAGGGCAGCCAATGGCCAGTAAGGCCAAAGGACTCCGTTTCTCTGGATCACCATTATGTTCTTAAGAAGTGGAAGAGTTTGATGGAGTTTGACAAACTGCCTATAGGTTCCAAATGGCTGGGTCAACCCCAAAACACAGTGGCAGAAACACACGTAGCCTTGGCAACTAACAGATTTGGGTAAACTCAGTGACTGTTGAAGTGTAGCTTAGCTTCAATTCGTGGCTCCCTGACTGTTCTCAATGCTAAACAGCAATGCACTGTTATTTCATATTGGCATGTAATACCTTTCAATGAAATCTGACCTGTGGATGAAAGTGACAGAGCCATGCTATGACAATCCACAGGTGCTAATACACAGACAGTGGGCTTCAGAACAGTGAGGTCTTGGCCTGTCGTTGGACAGGAAGCCAGAGGGGCCACCAAGGAAGAGGCTTGGCATGCCCCCCTCCCTTGAGCTGGTTGCATTTTCTTTCAGTTTTTCTCAAAATGTAATTAAGCATCTGTTGAGCATCCAAGAAGTACAGGGAGGAATGACAGATGGAGCCTGTGTTAAATGCAGTATGAAATGTTTACTCCAGCAAGAGACAGATAGAAAGACTGACCCACTGCCCGTGCCACCATGATGCCATAAATATCAGCCTATCTGGTGTGATGAGATTATGGGTTACTTCCCCCCCCAGTTCACAGATTTTCTCTAAAAGGGAAGGATTTCATCAAGACAGGATCCAGTCCTTCTGTTTCCCAGATCTAGGATTCTCTCAATAAATACCTGTTCCACCTATGACATACCAGGCACAATACAGTAAGAAAAGATGTATGGGTACTTGCCCTCAAGTAGCCTACATTCTAGTGGGAGGGACAGTCGAATAATAGAATCAATGCAATCATGAATGCTTTGATCAAGAGTATGAAATAGATAATGGGGCATGAGGTCCTAATTTATCTATGTGGTCAGGAAAAGCCTCTCTGAGGTGACATTCCTGCAAGACCCAGAGTTGGGGGAATTTCAGACTGGGGAATTTACACAAGCCAGGTCCCACCCCAGGAAGAAGGAAGGAGGGGTGCCTGTCTGTGGTTGGAGTATGAGGTGCAGGGAGTTTGGAGGGAGAAGGGCCTTGTGGGCCATGGTGAACTGTCTAAAGTGCATGTAAGTGCCCCATGACAGGACAACATGCCTGTTTTAAGTGGATTGCTTTGGCAGTTGTGTGGCATTGGGCTGAAGGAGCAGGACAGGAATGGGGCGGAGAGACCAGTCAGGAGGTGCCTGCAGAAGCCCAGGGGAGAGGGTATAGAAACTCCACCAAGGTCAGCAGTGGCGGAGGTGGCAGGAAGAGGGCAGATTCGAGGTGTATTTTGGAGACAGACTGGCTGATGGATGGTTTGGCTGGGGGCGGGGGTGGGGGCCAGGAAGAAGAGGGAGGCAGCGAGGGCAGTGCTGAGTTTCCAGCTTGAGTACCACACATTCCCATGTCTGTGCATCCTCTAGAAAGACTTGCTTCAGCACTGTACCGAAGTCCAACCTCCATCTCAGCCTCCTCCTGCCTAACAGTATCCTCTAGGGTTCAGGAAGAGTCATTACTCTGCTTGTTCAGATAGAGAAACTGAGGCATGCATCAGCAAAGCACACTGCCCCTGAGACAACCAATGGTATGAACCAAAGTGCCAGAGCTTGAGCCACAGGGCTGTCTTGGGTCGCCAGAGTCACAAAGATGGAGGGTGATGTCCAGTTTTATCATCTGTCAGGTGGTGTGACCTTAAACAAGTTGTAAAACCCCTCTGAGCCCAAGTCTCCTTATCAGTAAGATGGAGGAAATGACAAGCTCTGCCTCACAGCATGGCTGGAAGGATTAAGTGAGGGCATAGGCCCTCCACAGATATTAGTACTACTCTGCAGATCACAGAGCTCACACACACGTCTGCCTCTTTATGCACGTGTGTGCAGACACTGTATCTGTGTGTGCTTGTGGGCACAAAGCTGTGTGCCGACATCACAGCCACAGCTGATGACTAGTCCCTGCTGAGGTTTCAGGTTAAGACAGTAGCGTGTTTGCTTACGTGCTTCTGTTTAGCCTTCTGAGCCGTGCTTGCTGGTTGCAGTAGGAGCTTTTGTCCTCACTGGAACACGAGTGAGTTGTTGAGTTTGGAGCCAGCTGTGAAAGGCAGGTGGGGGCTGAGAAGGCTAGGGCTGGAGGAAGGGAGCTGAGGAGGAAGAGTAGGAGGAGGCCAAAGAGGGCCTAGGAAGGAACCAGGGCCCAAAAGAAAATGCACACTCAGATCTGGAGTCTGGTGCACCCAGAGCCCCTTCCGTGGGTGGCTATGGGCGCCTCTCCCAGCCCCCTCTCCACACCCACTTCACTGAGACTGCTTTATGTTCCTGTTCCCAGGAGGCAGCTGGCACCGAGGGAGGCTGGAGGGGTGGTGGGGTGGGGCTCCCCACGTTGTGCCCAGAGCCATTTGAAGGGTGTGTCCCAGCAGGGCACACACACACAGTGATTAGGGGGAGGGAGAAGTGGCATTCACTGTCCACTGCACGACCCAGCCGGTGGGCTGGACAGCAGCCAGCTCTCCCCAGGCTCTTGGCTGCAATATCATTGGCCCTGGCACCGCCCATAGCCTACCCAGACACTCCTTCCAGTCCAGAGGCTGGAGCCCTGCTCAGAGGAGCCGCCTGGGGCAGGCTGGGCTGGGCACCTCAACTCTGTGCACCCCTCCCTCCAGCTCCCTCCCACACCCCGCTCTAGCTGGGTTTGAAAAGGTGCTCCCATCCTTCGTCCTCTCCAAAGCAGGCTCTGCCCTGTACTCTTTCAGCCAGAAGCTGTACCCATAAACTGGCTCTGCCCCCATAGACCCCCACCTGTTGTCTTACCCACTGAGAGAACCCTCCTAACCAGGCCAGCTGCTGGCTTTCCCCAGGGACTCCCCCTCCTGCCTCCACTTCCCCACCTGACACTCCATCCTGTCCTGCTCCCTGCAGACCTTCCAGACCTGCCCAGCCCCACGCCTCCTGGAGCCCTGTCCCTGTGAACTGCTCTGCAGAAGCACCGCCCTGTTCCTTGTGGGCCCACAGGGTGCTGGATGCACCTTGCCCCACTGTCCAGTCCACCTGTGCTTTATCTCCCCGAAAAGACGAGAGGCTCTGAGGTTGGCACCCCACAGCACCCACCCCACCTCCACCCAGGCTGTTGAGGCAAACCCTTTATGGGCACACTGCAAACACTTCTGGATTCATACTGACTCCATCCAGGTCATGTGTTGGCACCTTTACCTCCTGGGTCTGGGTGGAGTGTGGAGTCATGCTTCATTGGATATTTAACTAGTGCCTTTGTGGACAAAGGGATTTGACTTCTCCGTCTTTGGCTTGGGTGTTCCAGGCGTACCTGGTTTTTGATAAAAAGCTATGGAGTCATCAGTCTTGGAAACTGTCCACCTGCTCTGATGAAGTACTCTCGCTTCTTCCCTTCAGCACCCGATTCCCTGACCTAGCAGCTTCTCCCCACCACATCCTGGCCACCCAGCCTCTACCCTCACGCAGCAGTCCATTGCCCTCTTTCCACAGCGTGGAGGGTCTGACGGACTCATTCTAATCCACTGTGGAAACACCTGCTCCCCTACCCGCAGCAGTAGGTATTTACAGTTTAAAGGGAACCAGAGAGAGACCTGACCCTTCCTGCCTTCCTGAAGCAAGTTTGTCTGCCTGTCTGGGGCAGGCTCTCTACAGGTCATTCCCCGAGAAGAAATGAATCATTAACATTGGGATTTCGGGCAAGGGGCCCCTGTTGGAAGAGATGGTTTTGCCTGAACCATCTTTCTGGGGCTCTGCAAATCACAGCCTCATCCCTGGGCCTTCACGGCCAATGTACTTTTGAGATTTATTTCTGGTTTCAGGATGCTTTAAAGCTCACGGCCTGCCCTGGGAAGAGTGGCAGAGGCCACGGAAGGCCAAGCACCTCACCGGACTCCCTGGGTTTGTGCTTGTTTCCCATGGCACTGGGGGAAGATGATCAGCAGGAAAGATTCATTTCCCTGGCTCTTCCCCCATTTCTGAGAACAGCCAGCAGAGAGTTATCAAGGCATTAGTGGTTATTTACCCCAGGTGACCAGACAGTTCCAGGGGGAAAGAGGCCTGACAGCCCCCAGCTGGCCGGAACCTCCCAGGTGGCAGTTTTCAAAAAGGCCGTGGTGTGTGGTTTGAAGGAAAGGCCTGGGAGCGGGTGTTTAGCCACACCTGTGATTGGTGGCGGGCCCACCCCAGTGTGGACTGCTGGAACCTCCGGTTGGCATTTCTGAGTCAGCCTGCATGATATGTGTATTTGTTTGAGGGGAAGGGGTGTCCGTGGGTCCCACCCACAAGGTCTCCTGACCCCCAGCGGAGGAGGGAGCGGCAGTTCTGTTTTTGCTTCCTGCACTCCCTCTTCTGCTGTTACTTGAAGGATTGCTCTGCAGTGTTTGATTTGGTTAAGTTACACTCACGACCCTGTAAGGAGAAAACATAAAATTCTACTAATTTTATTGGGCTTAGGTTTCAGGCAAATGGAAATAAAATTGCCTCTCAAAACACAGACACGCTGAATTGAATAAAACAACAACAATAATAATAAGCCTCTCTTACTTTGAGATAAGTGATAAGTCATTTTGTGAAGTACTAGAGAAAGGGGGGGGACCCCTCAAAAACAAAACACAAAAGAAAACAAAACAAAAAAACGGAGAAACCCAGGAGAAAAGAGGATAAAAGAAAAGCTCCTCCGCTGCCTTTGCCTTTATTTCTGCTTTACCTTTTCCAAATTGCTTAATTTGGTGTCATAAAGTGAAGCGTAACGCGCGAGTGGTGAGATCGCCCTGTCCTGCGCTTGACAGTACAGGTGGACCAAAGGGGCTGCCGGCCAAATACTTCTGGTTGGAGGGAGGGGTGGGAGTGCTCGCTCAAAACCACTCCTGGAATGGCTTAACTCGCCCAGCACGAATCAATGACAACCTCCCGCCGGCTGCGGCAGGCTCCCCCGAGCAGCGCTGCCGCGTGGATTCCCAGCCCGGGACCCTGGCGGCGCTCAGGACGCGGCCCGCGCACGAACGAGGCGTCCCCCAGGCGGCCAGGTGGGTCTGCGGCGGCCTCGGCCCCCCTCGGGGCTGGGATCCCGGCTGTGGGGAGCCCAGCGGCCGGGCCGTGGGGAGGGGGTGGGGAGGAAGCCCTTCCGGGCGGCCGGGAGAGCTCGCGGACGCTGCGGGCATTCTTGATCTGCGCCGAGGGGACCCTGTGGCCGGGTGGCGCTTCGGGGTCCGCGGGGCGGCTCCAGCTGGCTCTCGCTGGCGCGGGTGGCAGCGTCCGCAAGGCGTTCAATTCTTCGCCTCGTGGGAGCTCCTGCGGGGCGTGGGGCCACGCACCTCCTCCGAAATAGGAGCGAGGATCTGGAACTCTGCAGAGAGCAACTCTCGCAGCTGCCCCATCGCCGCCGGCACTCGCCAGCGGGCTCCTTTGGGGCAAGGGGCCCGCGGAAGGAACGTCAGGCCACTCCGAGACGGAGTTGCGGATGCACATTGGTAGTTTAAATTGTTTCCCCCAAGAATGCTTGGTGCTCCGGGGCGTCAGATGCAAAACTTGGGGGCGGGAGGGAGGGGGACGAAAGCCTTGGCAACTTGGCAAAAGTCGAGGTCCGGAGATACACGCGCAGAAATTAAAGGAACGATTGGCACAAGTCCAGCTAGGCGCGCGGCGGGAGTCTTGTCAGGTCCTTGGGCTCGGATCGCTGGCTGAGCCGGGTGGGTGGGGGGCTCTTCCCTGGGCGCCAACCTGGGGGTGAGTGTATGGGAGCACTCCCACCCTGGCGGACAAATCAGGCTGTAGTCTCCGAGCTCCGGAGGCCGCCCGGTGTGGGTGGCGCAAAAGGACTGACCCCGTGCGTCCCCACTCCGGCGGGCTCCCGGGACCGCGTCACCCTCTGGAGCGCCTGGGTCCCTGCAGGCGGGCGCAGGGGCCTCGGGGCTGGCCCGGAAGGAGGATGGAGAGAGCTTCCCCCAGCCCCGCACCCGCGGCCCTGCCGCCCACCCGCATGGAGAATCGAGCGCGGGGTGCACCACTTCATGCTCTGTGGTGAGGGCTCTGGGGTCGTTCCATTCTGTTCCTGGCTTCTGTTGTACAGGCTGTGTCTGTGCGGGCAGGCGGGTGGGCAGGGCGGCTGCCTTCTTTCTTTTAATAGCTGGCACCCAGCTCTGCGCAGAAGGAAGCCCCACTCCAGCGACTTATTGGTCATCTAGGGGCAGACCACTTCCAATCCCTCTCAATGCGGGATTTTGAAAATGGAAAGGAAGTGATTGAAACAATCGGGCAGCTTTCTCCAGATGAGATAGATTTTTTGGAAGGGGGAGGGGCGCACTGGCTTGAAGGTGATAAAGGCTCTCCCAGCTTCAAGTTTCAGCTCCACTCCCTCTATCCCCCTGCTTTCACCTTTCTCTGGGCTTAGAAAGGCTCAGGACCCCCCCCCCCCCCGGGTGAAACTCCAGGAAATGAAAGTAGCCCCAGTGCCGTCCTCACCAGTTAAGACACAACCTGGGCTGCATAGAAAAAGAACCCACTCTCCCCAAAAAGACTCATATTAGGTCACATCAGATATGAATCATTAGCCTCACTTTGTAGATGAGGAAACAGGCTCAAGTGGGTTGAGTACATGTCCAGATAGTAGCAGCGGCAGGAGACTCATCGGCAGGGTACCTCATCGTACCGGACATCTTTTAGAATCTTACACTTTAATTGGGGAGACAGGAAGAGCCTTGGTATAACTATAGTACAATAGAAAATAGTATGTGTTACAGTTAATATTAACTTTTTTGAACGTCCTTTTCTTCCCAATCAGTCATTTATTCAATGACAATTTTATTCATTTGTTCATTTGTTCAATACAACGCTGTTGTATTTTTTACTGCATGTGTCCAGGTACCACGCTAAGTGCTAGGCATATATCAGTAAGTGAAATTAGACCCTATCTCTGGCTTCTATCAATGGGAATAGTAATAGTATAGTAACAGGGCAACCCTCGAAGGGTTGGATGAAGTGAGATGGAGCCTGGGAAGCATTGCTGTTGAGAAGCAGCAGCAGGAGGCCTAGATGAAGAGGAGGGGAGGGAGAAGGAAGGAGAGGAAGGAGCAGGGAAGTTAGAATGACCAGAGTCTCCACACTCCACCAGGGTTCAAGGAGATGCAGTGGAGTGCATACAGCACAGTCAGCCTCTGCCCTAAGTGCCTAGGAAGCTGTTTGAGCCCCTGCTGTTCAGATTCTCCATTTAGGGGTTACAACTGTGGGTTTTGAAAAGAGTCTGCAGTTTGGGCACATGCCAGTTAGAGATGACAAGAAGACGCCCAAACAGTCTCTGAGAGGACTGGAATCTCTCTGAATCCGTGCTGGCCAGGCTGAGAACGGTCCCACGGTGTCCCCCTTCTGATGCATCTGCCGACTTCCTCAGTGGCCAGGATGGCATTTTCATGGGACTCAAGTTTAGCTTCAAGTGCCTGCCCTTACCCTTGGGGAAGGAAGCTTGTCCACACTCACAGGACTTGTTGGTAGCAAAGCCAAGACTAGACCCCAAGTCTCTAGACCATACATGGTTCTCAGAGCAGCTCACCTTGGCCTTCCAGGGTGGTTTTAGGACTCAATTGAAAGACCTTTCTCCATCCACTTACCTCTCCACTTACAATGCCATGTCCTGAGAATCCTGTCCTTCTTTCTTTTAGCTGACCGGACATATCTGTCCTAATAGAATGGTGTTGGATGGATGTGTGAGGCAGAGCAGCCATAAACATTCTGGGACGTTTGGCCTGTTAACTTTCCTTCCATCCTGAGTGGTGTAGTAGGTGTAAGATAACTACCTTTAAAATTAACGATCACTTTTGTGAGGAAGGTGAACTGATAAATCTTGCCTTGAAGCTATTGCCCACCTGAGTGATGCTCTGGGACTTTTCTTCCCCAGAATTGTTACTAACTATGGCTAGAATGATAGTTTTGTTCTTCTTCCTTTTCTTAAAAAAAAAAAAAAAATTCCGGGTTTGAGGTCACAAGATCATATTGCATACTACCTTGATGTCATGCTGCCAGAATAAAGGCATTTTCCCCTAATATTGAGATTATCAGCTTGATAAGGGCAGTGAGCACCCAGCTGGCTGTCCCAGTGTTTACAGCAATTACACAGGTGTATAATTGCATGGGGATGTTTGTTTGCTCAGCCCTTGCTCAGCCGGGCAGCACTACAGGTTGGGCCAGGGAGAGAGCTGTTCAGTTTATTTTCCTTTGGCTGGGAACTGTGGAGATGAATAGAGGGAGGGGAATTGGGTTGAGAGAGTGTTGCCAAGAGCAATTTGGAGTCTCCTTCATATTAGTCAGAGATTGTGTTTTTCCTTTCTAAAGCCGCCTGTTTTATAGTAACTTCCATGGAGGATTTCTTTTCCATCGTGTGTGTGTGTGTGTGTGTGTGTGTGTGTGTGTATGCGCCGCGCTCTTGTTAATATTTGTTTTGATTTTTAACTTGCTGCTCTTCTCATGACTTAGCAAGGAAAAAAAATGGCATGGGGAATGGGTGATGAAACAGGCCCCTTATATCATACATTCTGCATGTCCTTGCTTAATAAATTTGAATACTGATAGACCCTGAGGTACCAGGATACAGTGAAATGAGTAATTCCTTTGAAGGGAGAGTTTATCTTCAGTGGATGACTTTCAGAATTGCAGCATAATTTCACTTTCCCTCTGTACATTTTGATCCTGTGTTTAGATAAATAGGAATGCTTTCTCTCTTCTGTCATTTTCCTTTTTGTTCCATTTGGAAGGCCCCCTCCATCTGGGCCTTGCTTGGAAGGGGATCAGCTAGAGTGGGCCTCCTTCCACCTCATTTTCACCCATGCACCTCCCTCCTCCATGCGGGAGGCCAGCTAGTGAGAAGGAGGTTTCCCCTGTGGGATAAGCGCTGTCCCCCAATGGTGGCTTGGCTTGTGTGTGCATGGAACACAGAACAGGAAAGCTTGCATGACCACAGGCTGCCCCTCCTAGGGCAGGAACCCTGGAGCAAGCTGTAATTCATCTGTCAGCAACTGAGCCCATCCACTGAACAAATTGAGTGGAGTAACTCCGAGACTACAAACTTGAAAAATTACCTAATAATATGGTACACGATCTGTGTCGGCTTTTTCAAATTAGATGCAAACCAGATGCAAATGTACACGTGACCCTTCCGAATGATATCATGTAACTGGACTTGGCCTTCAGGAAAATCTGTGCTGCCTACACATATGCGTTGTACACGTACATGCAGGGCTGTTGCTTTCTTGGCTATGGATTCTGGCTGACAATTCTGTTCAATCATTTCTGGAGACAACAGGTTGATCCATTGGTCTTTCTGGAGCCACTGGGAGAGGCCACTGGAGTGGTGACAGTGGTCTCAGTTCCTGTTGACCCTTGCCATCCATAACTCCTAGGGAAATCTAGCAGAGGCTGCCTCTGTTAAGCAGAACCTAAGCAGTTGAAACTTTTCTAATGCTTGTTTTGTTTCTGTGTTTCTGTTTTTCTTCCTTTTTTTTTTTTTTTTAGACAGAGTCTTTCTCTGTTGGCAGGCTGGAGTGCAGTGACGCGATCTCGGCTCACTGAAACGTCTGTCTCCTGGGTTCAAGCGATTCTCCTGCCTTAGCCTCCCAAGTAGCTGGGACTACAGGCATGCACCACTATGCCTAGCTAATTTTTGTATTTTTAATAGAGATGGGATTTCACCATGTTGGCCAGTGTGGTCTCTATCTCTTGACCTCGTGATCTGCCCATCTCGGCCTCCCAAAGTGCTGGGATTACAGGTGTGAGCCACCATGCCTCGCCATTTCTTCTTTTCTTAGTAAAAAATAAATAAGGCTTACTGAGATGTGATTCATGTAGCATACAATCCACCCACTTAAAGTATAAATTCAATGGTTTTTAGCATATTTGGAGGGCTGTGTAACCATTAACATAATCAGTTTTATAGTATTTTGATTACTCCAAAGGAAATACTGTACCCATTAGCAGTCACTGCCCATTTCATCCCAAACCCCTGTCCTAGGTTACCAATAATCTGCCTTCTGTCTATATAGATCTGCCTATTCTGGACCTTTCATATAAATTGAATCAGATAATATGTGGTCTTTTGTGACTAGTGTCTTTCAACTAACCTAACAATTTTGAGTCATTCATGCATCAGTACTTCATGTCTCTTTATTGCTGAATGATATTCCTTGTGTAGATGTACCACATTTTATTTACCCATGATGGATATTTAGGTTGTTTCCATAATTGGCTTTTGTAAATAATGCTGTTTTGAGTAATCCTTTGCAAGTTTTTGTGTGGACCTAGGTTTTCATTTCTTTAAGGTAGAAATTCTACTTCTACCTAGCAGTAGAATTGCCGGGTCGTATGGTAACTCGATATTTAACCTTTGAGAAACTACCAGAGTGTTTTTCACAGTGGCCGTACCATTTTACATTCACACCAGTAGGTGTGTGATGGTTCCAGTTTCTCCATATCCTCACCAACACTTGTTAATAATATGTCCTTTTTATTATAGCCATTCTTTTTTTTTTTAATTGCATTTTAGGTTTTGGGGTACATGTGAAGAACATGCAAGATTGTTGCATAGGTACACACATGGCAGTGTGGTTTGCTGCCTTCCGTCCCCTCACCTGTATCTGTCATTTCTCCCCATGCTATCTCTTCCCACCTCCCCACCCCCCCGTCCCTCCCCCATTTCCCCCCAACGGACCCCAGTGTGTAGTGCTCCCCTCCCTGTGTCCATGTGTTCAACACCCGCCTATGAGTGAGAATATACGGTGTTTGATTTTCTGCTCTTGTGTCAGTTTGCTGAGAATGATGGTTTCCAGGTTCATCCATGTCCCTACAAAGGACGCGAACTCATCGTTTTCGATGGCTGCATAATATTCCATGGTGTATATGTACCACATTTTCCCTATCCAGTCTATCATCGTTGGGCATTTGGGTTGGTTCCAAGTCTTTGCTATTGTAAACAGTGTATTATAGCCATTCTTTAAGGGTTTATATGCTCAAGGGAGCAGTACTCAGGAAATATTCTGGGATCAGCTCAGTCACGTTTGCTTTCTATAGGTAGAGTGAGAGCCATTCAGACCTCTTGAGCATCCTGCACACCTGGGGTTTCTTCTTCATGTCCCAGAGCTCTATACTGTGTTCCTATAGGACAGTCGCTTTTTATGACTGGGTACTCTATTTCATGCTGATATTTCAGGTCCACAGTAGAATAATTTTGTCCCAGTGTTATGCCTACAGGACTGAACAGGATCACTAACAGTCTTCACAAATACCAATTTGAGCCAAGTGGTATGAGGGGACTCACCTAGTTTGAAGACTACCAAATATTACCCAAAAAAACCCTATCTTTTCATCAGCACATCCTAAGTCCTGGTCATTAGCCATTCTGTGGCCTCATATTCAGTGCAGCCAAACCTGAGGGCCAGAAATGAATTCCAGTGCTTCTTGCAAGTTATTGCAATGGAGTTTGGGTTGCGTGACCCAAGAGCAGTCTGGACTCTGCTCTGCTATGAATGGACTCTCCACCATCAAATAGTGCTTAGTCCAGCAGTTCCTAAACCTGATCACATGTGCAATCACCTATAAAGTCTTTTAAAAGATTATAGGCCAGGCACCATTGCTCACACCTGTAATCCCAACACTTTGGGATGCCAAGGCAGGTAGATCACTTGAGGTCAAGAGTGCAAGACCTGCCTGGCCAACATGGTGAAATACCATCTCTACTAAAAATACAAAAATTAGATAAGTGTGGTGGTGCACACCTGTAATCCCAGCTACTAGGGAGGCTGAGGCAGAACTGCTTGAACCCAGGAGGTGGGGGTTGCAGTGAGCCGAGATGGGACCACTGCACTCCAGCCTAGGTGACAGAGCAAGACTCTGTCTCAAAAAAATAATAATAAAAGTTGATAGGTGCCCATGTCTACCCGAGAAGTACAGAAGTTGAATTCCAATAGAGGCCACCAGGTGCCTGGAGGTGACTGTGGTGTAGTCTGAGAACACTTTTTAACCGTCACGTGCCTCAGTTTCCTTACTTGAAATGGGCAGTTGAATGGATTACTCTGGTGTTCTCTGCAGAGATTCACACAGCTAGTTCAAGCACAACAGATCTGTGTGGGTCTGGTTTTGCACAAAATGTTATTTGTAAAAGGCTTCTGCTGCTGAAAATGATTCAGAGAGCCCTTGAGTAGATGGTTTCCGAAGTTCAGCTTTGACCATTCTGAGCATTGAGAACAATTGTCCCAACTTCTCGGAGGAGGATTAACAGAATCATACAAATGGCAGTTACTTGGTAAGACAGTCATGCTCTTCAAGGGCAATGAGCAGATCACCCGTGTTGTTGCCCTGGCTAGCTGTGTGCACAGCTGTGATGTGGTAAGACTGACCTAGCATCACTTTCTTCTCCCTCCCCGCTCAGGCTCATCCCTGCCCACTTCCCTGGAAGCCCCCAGAGCCTTACTCCTCTTCTTCTATTATTATTTCTAATAGCAGCCCAGAGTGTCATTCATTCATTCAACCAACATTTCCCAAACACCTCCTGTAGATGACAAATTCACTAAAGCTCCATTTCTGTCTCAAATAATGCACCAGCACATTTTAAGCAGAGAAGCAGCCTGAAGTTAATCTGTAGAGGGACAACTTCAGGGCTCCTTGATTGGGATGAAGGAGGATTTTGGAGGGACCTGCATTCACAGCACGTAGGTAAGGCGACTCCACCCCTAACCCTGTCTGCAAGCTCTGCTCCCTTATCCTCCCCCACTGGGGCTCTGCCATCAGCAGGCTGCTCAGAAAATGCTTCTGTCATCCCTGGTCTCAGCCAGAGACCGCCTTCCTCCTCAACTCCCACCTGCTAGGGAGCAGGCAGGCAGAGGAGGGAAAGGGAGGGCTGGTTTATTCGGAGATCTGAGCTCTACACTCCAGCCCTTGGCTTCCACCCCGTAACCCTGACTGGACAATTCACAAGACAGCTGTGCTGTAAGGACTGAAATAATCACCATTTATTAAAGCTTTGCGGGGGGAGTGGGGGATGGAGGAGGGACCAAGGGTCGCATTTCTGCCTTTCAACAAGGCAGAGGCCAGGTGAGGAAACTTGAGGCCAGGCCTGGATGCAGTGGCGTGCCTGAAGCTTCTCCCTCCCTTCCTGGCAAATGCACACACCAGTGATATTAGAGCCATGGCTTTGGGGTGTTTTGAGAGTTTTTTTATTTTTTTAAATAGAAGGAAAAAACCTTGAAGGTTCATTTGAATAGGGATTAATGTCTCTGTGGCCTGGACCTGCAGAGAAGGAGAAATTCTAGAAGGGTGGAAGTTACAACGAAAAGAAAGGGTCTGATCTGCCTCTGACCGATCAGGGAGACCTCCTCAGTGGTCAGCTTTAAAGGAGCATGTTTGGGGTAAGTTTTCTGGGCATGGCTGTGTTTTCCTTTGGACTCTCTCTGGGTGGGTGTCCTCAGTTAATACCTAGACTTTGATTCTAACCAGGAGATGGGGACATGGGGAGGTTGTGAAGCCACCCTGAGTGTGTCTTTGACCTCTGGTTTTTCACCACTCCCCTTGGGCAGTTTTTTTCCAGGGCAGTGAAACAGGCATTTGCAGCATACTTTTTTTCTCTGGTATCTTCATACTTTTCCTACGCTGCTCAAATTCCTCTACCCACCCGCTGAGACCCACCCATACAGGAATCTGTGTTCCAAAATCGCCCCATCTAAGCTCTCAGCACTGTTTCAAGCCCCTCCCTTCATCCCCTCACTCTGATGATCAAACCTAGTTATTAGGAAAAGCCAGTTCTTGGCACGAATTTACATTACGGTGTGGAAGAGACACTACTACATAGTCTCCTTCTCAGGGTGCCTGTATTTCAAAGAGGAGGCTTACCAGCACACAATTCTTTTTTAAACAATGTATTATTTTTATTTCAATAGCTTTCAGGGTCCAAGTGTTTTTTGGGTACATGGATGAATGCTCTAGTGGTGAATTCTAAGATTTTAGTGCACCCCTTACCCAAGTACTGTACATCGTATACAATATGTCGTTTTGTGTCGTTCACCCTCTTCCTCCCCTCCCCTCTGAGTCTCCAGTGTCCATTATCCCACTCTGATTGCCTTTGCATACCGATCGCTTAGCTCCCACTTATAAGTGAGAACATATGGAATCTGGTTTCCACTTCTGAGTTACTTCACTTAGAATAATGGCCTCCAGCTCCATCCAAGTTGCTATAAAAGACATTATTTTGTTCCTTTTTATGGCTGAGTCATACTCCATGGAGTATATATGCCACATTTTCTTTACCTGCTGTTGGTCGAGGGGCACTCAGGTTGGTCCTATGTCGTTGCAATTGTGGACTGGCCAGCACACATTTCTAATGGTGGAACTCAGGCACAAGGAAAAAGCAAAGTCAGGCTCTCTGAACAGTGCATGGGGCCAGTTGTTTATTCGGGGAAGGGGACGTCCTAGACCCCTTTAATCACGCCACATTGCTAGCTGTTTGTGAGGCCAGTGCATGGGAACAGCCTGGCAGGCAGCTGGGTGGAGAGGAGGATGACGGGCCAGAGTGAGGGCACCTTGGGGGGAACGGTCAGTTCTGGGCACTGCAGGTAGAGCCAGGAGCTTCCCAAAGGTCAAGCAGAGCTGGACAGGCCAGAGGCTGATGTTCAAGCAGGCACGAGTGATTTCCCTTCCTGCAGGCCTGTGGATCTCTTCAAGGTGACAGTGGGTGTGACCCAGGGAGGGTGGGAGAACAAATGCAGCAAACACAAAGATGGACCTTACGGGGTCCTCCAGATGACTCAGGCCTTGGGGAGGAGGCTCCCTGGCTGGGCTGGGCGGCCTCTGGCTAGCCCTGTGGACACGCAGCTGCGGGGTTCTCAAATCCGCTGCCTCTTTCTCGCTGTCGTCTCCCGCCACTGCTCCCTGCCAAGGGGACAGCTTCTCTCCACGTTCCCTCCCGTCCCTCCTCTCCCACTCCCGTAGTGCACCCTCTGAGTGAACCTGGCCTCCAACTCTTGGAAGCTTTTCCAATAACACAGTGGTGAACTCTCTGCAGCCCCAGGCAGAGGAGAGAAGCTTGAGCATCGGCCAACCCCAGAGCCCACGCTGGGATGAAAGGCCGAGTGAGCCTCATGTCGGGGGAGCTGAGGGGAGAACAGTGGGGCCCTTGGGGGAGAAACACTGGTCCACAAAGCCTTCCCCAGAACCAGTGGGGGCCATCGAAGGCAAGGCCTCATTAGCAAGGACAAAGCAGCACCTACTGTGCGCAGACTCCATGCTGACCCCTGTAGGACACCTGTGCAGATCTTTGACCCCTGCCTCTAAAGGGTTGTCATCCATTTAGCCAGGTAAGACCCAACTAAAAATGAAGCAAGATTCTACAGCATCAGGCATGACATTTAGCTGAGTGGTACAGAGAGACAGTGCTGTTCAGTGTCAGAGCAGGGGGATGAGGTCTTGACTGTGGGCTCAGAGGAGCCTTCAGGGATGTGCTCTGAGCTGGGACTGATGATGAAGTCGCATGGCACAGCGTCTTAGCACACAGGCTTGGGAATCAGGGCCTGGTTCAGGTCCTACCTCTGTCATTTGCAGGCTCCGTGACCTTGGACTAGTTAATTAACCTCTCTGTGCTACAGTTTCCCCATTTGCAAAATGGGGATGGAGCCTCCTCGGGTGGATGTGAAGACTGAATGAGGAAAGCCATCAGTGCCTGGCCTGTTGTGCATACTACATAAGTGTGGCCTTCACTGTTTGCACAGAACCTTCACTGAGCCATGCACACCTTCCTTCATTGCACTTCCCCTTGAACCTTAAAGCTTCTCTCTCCCCTCCTGCTTTCCTCCTCCCTCTCCCATCTCTATTTCTCTTGCTCCCGCTCCTTCTCTGCCCTAAGGCTGCAGATGGTCACCCTGTCCTGGGCCCAGGCAGAAAGGTAGAAGACATTGTCTCTGTTTCCTGAGGCCAGCAGGACCTTAGGTCCTCCACACACCTGTTCAGCCTCATGAGGGACTCCAAGAGGATTGCTCCTACGATGTTGAAGAACTCCGCAAACTCAGCATAGAGCTCTGGTCTTCCTACCTTTCTCCCAGCACAAACCCTTCTTAGAGGGATTGCTGAAACCCAAAGCAATGGAAGTGTCACATGCCACTCAAAAACAAGGCTGGTTCATCACAGTGGCCCACAGCAAGCAGGTGTCCCCATGTAATAAGAAGCCAATGAGGGCACCTCCCCCGGGGAGCTAGAATGGGCTGAAATTTTTTTGTTTTGTTTTGTTTTTTTTTTTTGGTGACGGAGTTTCGCTCTTGTTACCCAGGCTGGAGTGCAATGGTGCGATCTCGGCTCACCGCAACCTCCACCTCCTGGGTTCAGGCAATTCTCCTGCCTCAGCCTCCTGAGTAGCTGGGATTACAGTGGGCTGAAATTTTTAAAACCAGCTAAGCAACACACTCTGGAAGGCAGGGCAGGCTGGAGTCCAGAGTCAGTTCCAGGTGATTGGATTGAAGAGCCACTGGGGGTCACACTGTCTAGGGCCATCCTCGCTCTGATAAGGACAGAGGGGAGTGGTACCCAGGGCTGTCTTCAAGCCCCAGGGTATCAGAGGGCATGTTAAAGACACAGGTGTTGTGATGAAATTAATAAAACCCTCCTTAGATCTGTCTATGACAAAATCCTGGTCTGCTCTTAGACTAAATCATTTACTAATGGTAGTGAAAAATGATCTCATAATGGATTTTTTTAAAGTAATTATTACCAGAGACTGAGAACAAGGGGGAAAGTCAGTGTGAGAGGTAATAAGGGAAGTAGAAAACACCTGGATGTAAATTTTTGAAATGCTATCCTTTGAAGAAATCCAGTGATATAAAAAATGAGGTATCCCTGAAGAATAGTCCTGGCCAAACGCGCAGCACTTCCCGAGAGTCTGACTGCCTGGTGCGCGGTGCCTCCCTCTGGACCCTGCCACTGGCCTGCCAGCTCCCCTTGTCTTGGCAGGGCCCTTCCAGGATCACTTGTCCAAAGTATACCAGGTAAAGAGAGTTGCACAATGATATCTTGTATTCTTAGAATGTATGGCTAGCAACCTCAGTGCAGCCACTCCACACCACAGGGCATCTGCTGGGCATCGTCTCCCGGGCTGCCCAGGCAGGGCTCCTGCCCTGGATCACCTTGTCCACTGAGGCTACCCCATGAAGGGCAAGGCAGACATCATCAGGATGTCAGAAGCCCTCCTGGTGGATGGTGGACCCAGAATATGGATCTGCTGGAACCCCAAGACCACACTGTCTCCACAGCACTTCACAGCCTCTCCAGCCATCATATTGGAGGCCAGCGCCTCCATCATCCTTCCCCTGCCTGCCGTGGTCTGGGAAGCAGGGTTAGCAGAATCCTGAGACAAGTTGCCATTTATACCATGGCACAGAGGGCTGTCCATGCACCCCAGGAAGGTTGCTCCCTAGCAAGGCAGCCAGCCACCAGTGGCTCGGGTACAAAGATGTCTGTAAGGCAGCCAGAGGGAGATACACCTTTCAGGGTTGGGGCCCCCTTCTTCCTGGGGACACTGACTAGTCCAGAATTCCATTCAGGAGTGAGATCCCTGCCACACTTCCACAGCAGGAAGCCTTTAGTGGATAAGAATCCACTTAGATCTGGGTTCCAGCCTCAGTTCACCCACTTTCTGACTGAGTCACTGAAGTCTTCTTGGAACTTCTGAGTCTCAGGTTGTTTATCTGTTCAGTGGGATAATCATAGCTGTCCTCTGAGTTGATGAGAAGATCAAAAAGATAAATTATGCAATATACCTAACATACAGTAGCTTTAATTTTGAAAGTAGTTTTTGACTCAGAGCTCCCTTGCAGCAAACCTCTGCTCCTCCCCTGCTTCCCAGTGGCCCCTGCATTCTGCCTGTGACCCTGGCATTTCTCCTGCCACAACTGATGAAAGCTGAGGGTTGGCTCAGCAGTTGCTGCTCCTGCCTTGACCTGGCGCTAGTGTCCATCCTGGCTGTCCCCACTAGCCACTGCTGCTGTCCTCAGAGCGGAGAGGTAGAGAGAGGGGAACACTGCAAGGGGCTTTCTCCCAACCAGTGTTAAACTTCCGCCTGTCCACTTCCCAAAAGCTGTCCTTGCTTTCCTGCTTTCTCACCTACTCCTGCTTTTTGAGGAACTGGAGCCCTGTGGGCTGGCTCAGATAGTGCTTCACAGACACCAAACCAAAAATGCCAGCAAGCATCCTATGAGAATTCCCGGGTCTCAGCTACCTGAGGGTGCGTGCTCAGCCTGAATCCCAAGGTGCTGGAACCATCAGCCCACCATCTCCAAACCTCTGCAGTGCCCAGAGACCCTGGTAATCCTCACACAGGCCAGAACAGCAGGGGGGCACATGCAGATTCATCCCACCCTCTTCCAGCTGGCTCCTCTGTAGTGATAATGAACTTAATCAATATGCAATCAATAATAACTCAGTAGAAAAAGTTTGTGCAAAAGGTAATTAGTAACAAAACATTTTGGTTCCCAAAGGTGGTTGCTTGCATTTAGCTTGGCTCTAAGGACTCTGGTGCAGATTCTATTCCAGTATGTGCTGTTGACTTCCGGGAAAGGTACCTGCTACTCAGTATCTCCTAACACATTCACCTGAGGGATCCATTCCCACCTCCTCCCATCCCAGGCTTGCCGGAGGGTTGCAGTCAGGCAGACAGACTACAGGCTTTGCTCGGCTTTTTCATCAGCCCCAGAGAATCTGACATTTCTAGGTAGAGGTCACCATGCCTCAAAGTAACTGATGCCAATTAAAGGGGCCCAGCCTGCCTGGAGAGTTGGTACCAGGTATCTCCAGAGTTGGAGATAGTACCCAGCCTGTGATCCCCAGGTTGTGGGGTTAATGTGACAACTGAAATAATTCCTCACAGAGAGCTTTGCCTTAATTGGCATTTTTCCTGGCTGGCTGAGCCCTGCAGGAAAGAAACCATCTCACTGTCCCCAGGCTACATCACCTCCTGTCCATCAGGGACCCCAGAGCTGAGCATCGAACATAAAATATGAGAGAAACAACCCTTTGTATTAATAAAAAAGATTATAATGTACATGTTTGTGTTACAGTCTCATTAATAAAAACATACATGACCATTTCTAAGGAGAGCTATATTAGAAGGATGCATCCTGCTGTACTTATTTCTATATTCACTATTCTTACAGCGCTCAAAGCCCGAACTACAAAATTAACCTTGAACGTTACCATGTGACTGACTTTTCAGTATCACCTTCCCTGTTTCTGAAAGGCTAGGTTCTCAGGACAGTCGGCCAGGAAGCAGTTAAGCATGCAGGATGTTTGTTAGGAACGTCCAGGGGATCAACTCCTGCAAGAGGCAGGGGAGGGAGGGAGACGCTGCAGCAATACCAGCCCCACCACTTATGCCAACCCCACAGGGACCTCTCGGGCTGAAATGGCCTTTCAAGTTTGTCCCAGCTTGGGCCAAGATGCCCGGGCCTCTGATGCCCTGCGTAGTCATTGAATGTGGGCGGTTCCTGGAGGGCGTGACTTTGGGCCAGGTGGCTCTCTGCAACCCTGATGGTGTTATCCTGAGCTGAGGGCTGAATGCTGACCTTGCTCCCAGCAGCTGGGGTCACCATCTGGGTGGCTCATCTCTGTGCCCTCCGCAGCCTGGATATGGCTCCTTTTTCTCATTCATTTGTAAACTTCCTAGAGGGAGGAAGTATATCATATATTGCTTTCTCTGTTCGCCTTTCAACTCCTAGCATGGAGCTGAGCACTTGATGGGTGATCTCAAAGCAATCAGTGATCCACGGGGAGGTATACCCATAGGCATCAGACTTGCTTGCTCTCTCTGTCTGGGGGCAGATCACCCAGGTGCCCACAGCTGCCAGGAGAGAGATGCCACAGCCCAGGGTGTCAGCCCCCTCCGGACAGAGCCCCAAGGACTGGTTCAACCAGTTCCGTAGATGCACATCCCCTCCTGCAAGGAGTCAGGGTCCAAGAGGCAATATTTCAACTTTCTTATGTGTGTGTTGGAAGTGAGGGGTGGTTAGAATGCGTGCAGTACGTAAGCAGCCCCCATCCAATCAGTTCATTCACTCATCCGCTCATTCATTCGTTTGCTGAGCAGCTACCATGATGCTAATACAGTACCATGGAGGCTCAGGTGTGGGCAGTTCTTCTTCCCCCTGGGGTGGACTGGGGTGGACTGAATGCACAGCAGGCCAGGAATCCTTGAACCTTCCACACCACCCCTACCACCTACCCAGGGAGTCCTTGCTTGAGTCACTTGACCTCTGCCTCCCGTAAGCCCAGAGTAGCTGCTTTGTTCACTGGGAAGACCCCTCCCCATCACCTGAACACCAACCCTTGTATTTTGCTGCCCATTTCAGATACTTCACCAGAGCATGTTGTAACATATTAAGTCAGTAATCATGGGAATTACTGTGACCCCAGCCCTCGCCAGCCTCAGCTGCTCTGGGCCTTCTCAGAAGAATTGGCTGCAACCATCTGGCATCCCGCATTTAATGGTGCCCCTTGCTTGGAGGCCCCTCATACAGGGAGCTGGCATGTGGGCAGGACAGCAGATAGTCTTTGCCCTCCACCTCCCACACACCATACTCCAGCATCTGTGTGCCTCTAAAATAAAGATGAAACAACTACTTCTTCACAACAAAAGAGAAAAAGAATTATCAACGATCAGTAGCCAAAAGTAGGAAAACGGTAATATCAATTGTTGACCATCCATTCAGTCAAATATTATACGCCATTCAAAGGACAGATCCAGACACTGTACAGCCACATGGACTGGGTTCTGAAGCCCTGAAGAACTGTGCTCTCCCACCTCTGTGCCTAACTGGGCTGTGCTGGCATTGCTGTCGGTCCAAGATCTGTTTCCATAACATCTGAGAGGTTTGGTCACGACAACATGAACAGCCAGATCTAGATGGCTCCAATCTCAGCTGGCCCGGCTGCAGGAGCCTGGCACCTCCTCCCCTCACCCATGGGAAACCTCCCATTATGCTGTAAGTCAGCAGGGACTGCAGTATGTCACTGGGCCCCAGACACAGGTCAGCTCAGGCCTGAATGCTGCATCCTCCACATTTGTGGGTCTCTTCTGCTGCCTGGTGAGAACAATGTCTCCTCTAAAGCCATCCTGAGCCTTCAGGGCACCAGAGCAACTCTGTGCCCAGCACAGCGTTGCCCTCTCCCTGCACCCACTTCGCCATTGGGGCCCAGGTGCCCCGCAGTGCTCAGGCTCTCTCCTAAGCCCTTATTTCACAGATAGAAACCTGCCTCTCAGGCCAGGTGATTACTCACACCATCAGTCTTACTGTCTTCTACCTTACCCAGCCTCTTTCATTCAATCCAAAAGCCTTCATGCAAATTGCTGCCCATCAGTTTCACATACAGCTAAATCCAGAATCCCATGTGCCCTAGGGAGACACCCTCCTAGAGCCACTGTTACTGCAGGTATGTACAAATGGAAGGCGCCTCATCCAGGCTCAGAGGGAGCTAAGAAGTGGATACAGGGGTGTGCAGGCTGGGAGTAGTTCGAGCATGTGCATTGCTTAAATTGCCCTTTAATATTTTTGTACAATAAAGAGTATTAGAGTATTAAGCCAACTTGAAAAGAGTTGTAGAAGTTTCAAGACACACAAGCAAGAGCAGCTAGGATGGCATTCTGTCCCTGGGTTCTGATGACAGTGGAAGGACACAGGCTAACTGTGAGACATGACCACATGCTGCCTGAGAGTTGCTTATGCAATGGTTTTGCCACCAGATGGGTGTTCCACCTCCTCTTCCTCCCCCACCCACCATTCCTGGGTTATGGCCTGCTGATGGCCTGGATCTCTGTCTTTGAGGGACAGCTTTCTTTCAACTGGAGTAGAAGCCCGGGAAGAACCGTGTTCATGGACACAGCTCTCCAGGGAGCACAGGCGTAGGCATGAGAAGTTGCTGGCTTCCCCAAGACCAGGGGCAGCTCTGGAGTCCTGGCAGAGACCCACTTACTCTCTTGGTGCCTCCCAAAAAATCAGTCAGCCTCCTGCGGCCATGCTCCTTCCCTTCAGGGATATAAGTGTGCAAACTGACCTTGCTCCTTCCCAGCACCCTCTGCAGGCAAGGCAGGCAAGGCCTGGAGCTCTGATTGTGAGAATGATGCCAAAGGAGCTGCTTCATTTAGTCTCCAAGTGAATGGGATTGTGCAGACCTACCTGCTGTTAGAGTCCCTTCGCTTCCCACTTTCCCTCCTCCCCCAGTGTCCACCAGTTCCTATGCACATCCCTGACCTGACCACTTTTTCTTTTCTTTTGAGATGGAGTCTCATTCTCTTGCCCAGGCTGGAGTGTGGTGGTGCAATCTTGGCTCACTGCAACCTCCACCTCTTCAGTTCAAGTGATTCTCCTGCCTCAGCCTCCCCAGTAGCTGGGACTACAGGTGCCCGCCACCCAATTTTTGTATTGTTGGTAGACATGGGGTTTTGCCATGTTGGCTGGGTTGGTCTCGAACTCCTGACCTCAAGTGATCTGCCCACCTCAGCTTCCCAAAGTGCTGGGATTACAGGTATGAACCACTGCGCCCAGCCATTACCTGACCACTTCTTTCACCTCCACGGCTGCCTCTGAGGTTCAGCGCTCTCAGCTCCCACCTCAACTCCTGTCTCCCTGCTTCTGCTCGGAGCTTTCCCACACACATTCCCCCAGAGTCACCTTTTCAATCCTAAGTAGGATCTGTCATTCCACTACTTCCAACTCCTAAATAGTTCCCCATTGTAATTAGATTGGATTTCAGATTCCTTATTGTCGCCCAAGGTCTTGTTAGTCAGAGGGCTGTCCCCAGGGAGCAGAAGCCTGGGCTCCACCTGGAAATGTAGCATTTCAGACCCACCCCAGACCTACTGAATCAAAATCCCTGGGGTTGTGTGCACATGACAGTTTGAGAAACGCCAGCCTAAGGGACCCTCTGCATTCTATTCACCCAGTCCCTTCAGCCTCATGTCGACCAACACACTCCAGACTCAAAGGGCCTTCTCTCAACCCCCACTATTGAAGTACCCCTCCCCAAGCCACTTACAGTTTCATTCCTGTTTCATTTTCTCTGGAGGGCTCATCGCCATCAATGAGATTGTTAGTTATGTTTGTATATCCTCACCATAGTGTCTTCCAGGCCTTTCACAGTCCTGGAACTCAGGGGAGACCCAAGCAAACCAACACACTTTTGCCAGGCACCCAGCTTCGGTCTATGCAAGCTGCCTGGACCCACCAGGAGTTCCTGTCACATGTGAACTATGATTCACAATGTAGATACGTAGTCTTCAATGAATAATAACGTTAACAAAAGACAAAAAGTAGGTATACACTTTGAATGAGACCACAAATGAGAAATGCCACCATTCCCCAAAGTGCACTTGGTTGGAAAAAGAGATGGAAAGGGAGGTGCCTGGTGGTTTCAGGGAAGGAATGTGTGGAACGCAAGTCTTCCATGAGTATGGGGCTGGCAGTAGGAACAAAGACTCGCCCACATTGGGCTTGCGGTGATGTCCTGGCTCCTCACCTGGTAGAAACAATTCATCAGTCTTCAAAGGTTTCAAAGATCAGGTGCCATTGTTTTTCATCTCATCAACCTAGGTGCAAACAAAGGAATGGGAGGAATAATACCCTTCAATGTAGAGTCTTGGTTCTCAAAGATGTAGTGTCCCCTGGACCAACAGCACCAGCATCACCTGGGAACTTGCTGGAAATGGAGGGTCTTAGGGCCCTCTGTGAACCTACTGAATCAGAAACTCGGGATAGGACACAGTGATCTTTGCTTTAACAAGCCATGCAGGTGATTCTGATGAACACTGAATCACCTGAAGTTTGTGATTGATGTGCTAATTTTTTTGTTATAAAATAATTTATTGTAGAAAATTTAGAAAATCAGAAAGGTAAAAGATTAAAGTGTCAGTAATTCTACTACTCAGAGTAAACTCCTTAGGAATCCACATCAGGAAGAAAGAAAAAAAGAAAGAACTCCAATTGATATTGTTCATGTTTTGATGTAGCTTCTCAACCTCGCAAAAAATGTAATTTTCTTCGCTTTACAAAATTGAGGTTATTCTGGACATTCTTCTGCTTTTATCACTTAGCATTGCATCTGAGCATTTCCTAATCATTCATAGAAAATCTCATTTTAATTTAGGCTACATACTATTCACTTATGTTAATGTACTACATGAGCTCTATATTTGGGTAATTTTCTATTTCCCCTAACATAAATGGCACTAGAGTGAATATTCTGGCTCAGAAACCTTGCTTGTTTTCTTAGGATAAGAAAGAGGAAGGACCAGTCAAAGACTAAATATTTCAGGTTTCGTAATTAACTTTTTACTATTAAAAAAGTGCAATAACATATGTATGTATTTATAACACATATGGCAAAAAAGTTAATATATTAACCCTATAAAAAGAGTTTTCATTTCCTTAAAAGAAAGGAATATATCTCAGTGGCACAAAAGGGGGAAAGGAAATGACAGCTGAGGTTACCTATGGTAAATGATCAGTTCACGTTGAAGAAAAGTGTGATTAGGCTGGGGCAGTGGCTCACGCCTGTAATCCCCGTACTTTCGGAGGCTGGGATGGGCAGATCATTTGAGGTCAGGAGTTTGGGACCAGCCTGGCCAATGTGGCGAAACCTCCTCTCTACTAAAAATACAAAAATTATCTGGGCATCATGGCGCGTGCCTGTCGTCCCAACTGCTTGGGAGGCTGAGGCAGGAGAATCGCTTGAACCCAGGAGGTGGAGGTTGCAGTGGGCCAAGATCGTGCCATTGCACTCCAGCCTGCGAGACAGAGTGAGACTGCCTCAATTAAAAAAAAAAAAAATTTTTTTTAAAGAGAAAAAGAAAAAAAAGAAAAGATTGGTCGTCATTATTAGTCAAAATACTCAGAAGCTCCAAGATACCTTTTTTAAATTCATCAATTTCACAAAGCTTTGTAAAAAAAATTAGAATAGCCAGGGCTGGCAAGTAAAGGTACAGTGGAGTGGATATGCCCACCCATCTCTTCTGGAAGAAATAGAAATCGGTGCTGTCTTTCTGGGGAGCTGTTTGGTATGTTTTACTAAAGAATCGTTCTGCTTGAGTAGCTCATTAGACACCATAAAGGCTCATCTCAGAGCAATGTTCTGTGCCATGGAACATGTGTTTTGTTGTATAGTCAGAAGAGCTACCTCTGACTGAGGGCGTAGGATACTCCAGGGCCTGTTTTAAGTGCTTCACTGCTGTTAACTTACTGAACCCTTACAACCATCCTGTGAAGGGCTGTTCATTATTCCCATTCTATAGATGAGAAAAGGAGGCCAGAGAGGTCAAGTAATCTGCCTACGGTCACACAGCAGGAAAGTGGCTGAGCTAGTACTTCAACCTGTGGTCTCTCTCTAACTCTTGCTCTAACCTCTATGGCAGGCTACCTCTCAATATGGCAGAAACTGAGACAGTGAGATTAAGTGACCCTCCTGAGCTATGTAAGACTTCCACTCGTCCCTCTGCTCAGCATTTATTCACGCCTCTCTATTAGCCCCCATCTGCCTGCCTCAGCTGTAGATTCTAGTCTATCCTGCCTCCAAAACACTCTTTTCATTTTGAGGCATCTGAATTTCAGATAATGATAGGAAAGACACATGGTTAATGAAGAACAGAAACCTTGCTTTGTCTACGGAGGACTGGCATGTCCTGGTATATCCAGTTTTGCTTGAAAATATGTGTGGTTTCTTTGGTTGTTGGGTCCTTGGGGGTGATTGGGGGTGGGCAGCAGGTGCCAACACATACAGCTGTAACCACGCCCAGCCCAGCTGCATTCAGAACCTTCAGAGAGGTAAAAATGAAGTCCATTCTCAGATCATAGTTTGCCCTTCAGATGCCCAGGTGTATGCTAAGTGCTGGGGGAGCCAGGAAAGAATTATAACATAGAGCCCCTGCCCTTGAGGAATATAATGCCCTTATGCACAGAGCAGACCTATACTCACAGCGTGACAGGAGAACTAGTTGGCCTGCATGATGCAGGTCCTGTGCTTTCTCCATTTGGTCTCAAGGCCTCCGGTGGGGTTAACCAGGAAGGGCCTCCTAGTGGAGGTGTGCCCTGAACTAGGCCTTGAAAGATTTCAACAGCAGTAGATGAGGAATGACAGAGAAGTCCCAGGGCCAGGCAAGCAGTGGCCAGGACAACCAGCAGAGCTGAGGAGGCCCCAAGTGGGTGGCAGGAAGATAGAAGAGCCGTGGGTACGGAGGGAGGGGCAGGTAAGCCAGGGTAGCCATAGGAAAACCATTGGCTTATAGACTAGAGATGGCAGTGACAGAAAGCAGCAACCTCAGCAGAGGCTGCCCTGAGGA
Source organism: Saimiri boliviensis (assembly GCF_048565385.1). Taxonomy (NCBI): domain Eukaryota; kingdom Metazoa; phylum Chordata; class Mammalia; order Primates; family Cebidae; genus Saimiri; species Saimiri boliviensis. The sequence goes on from NC_133461.1 coordinate 30,415,860, forward strand.
CTGCAAAGAGAAGGCGGCCTCCAGCCTTTGGTGATGGCTACCTCCAAAAGCCATCGCTGGTTGGTCCTGGGAACAGTCTGCTGATGAATATTGATACATTCATCTATTCATTGAGCAAGGGTGCATGGAGCAGGCACTATTTACCAGGGAGTATTAGTGACTGGAGTCAAAAGATAAGTTAGATTTCGTTGCCATCCCGAGAAGCTTGAAGCCCAGCGGGAGAGGCAGCCTGAGACACCCACAGGGAGTCTGGGCTCGAGCCTCGCCTTCAGCACAGTGAGGAGTCTCCCTCTGACAGGGACATATGACACCAGGGAGCATTTGTGCCACTGCCCTTGGGGGAGGGGGAGTGTGTAGGGGAATGGATTAACTTTCTTTTTCTTACATTTTTCTCTTTTTTTAATGTAGCACTTGATACATGCAAAATAATATCTGCAATATGTATATATAGGTGTGAAGGATATTAACATAAGCCCCTGTGAACCCCTCTCTCAGCTTAAGAAATAAAACCCAAAGTGCTAAATAGTGACTTAAAGCCCCTTGGCCTCCTTCCTCCTCCATGGTATGCACCCCCTTCTTCCAGAGATATCACTATCCTGAATTACGCGGGCAGATTCTCTGGCTTTTTCCTGATGGTCTTATCACTTATGTAGGACTAAAAACTTTTGTCGTTCCCCAGAAAGTAAAACACAGAATTGCCATGTGACCCAGCAATTTCACCCCATGCATATTTCACTCGTAGGTATGTACCCCAAAGGATTGAAAACGGGCACTGAAACAGATACCTGTATGTGAACATTCATCACAGCGTTATTCCCAATAGGCAAAAGGTAGAAACAACTCGAGTGTCCAGGAACAGATGAACCAATAAGCAAGAGGTGTGTGTGTGTGTGTGTGTGTGTGTGTGTGTGTGTGTGTGTGTGTGTAAGTCATTCTTAAAAAGAGCAAAGTTTTCGTACATGCTTAACGTGGAACAACCTTGAAAACCCTGTACTAAGTGAAAGAAACCAGTCACAGAAGAGCAAATACGGTATGGTTTTACTGATATGAAATATCTAGAATAGGCAAATTCATAGAGACAAAGTAGGTTAGAGGTTACCAGGGGCTGGATGGAAGGGAGAATGGGACAACCATTGCTTAATGAATAGTTTCTGTTTGGGGTGATAAAAAGTTTTGGAAATAGATGGTGGTAATGATTGTACAACATTGGGATTTAATTAATGCCACAGAATTATATATTTAAACATGGTTAAAATAGCAAATTTCATGTTATATACATATTTTCCCAGAAAAAATAATCCAGAAAGAATTGCTAGTCATTTTGACAGTATTTGAACTTTACAGAAATGAAGTCAAACGGATGTGTTCTTCTGCAGCTTGCTTTTCTCACTCAGTGTGACGTTTCAACAATTCGTCCACATTGAAGCATCTGGCTGAAGTTCATTCCTTTTCACTACTGAATAGTATTCCATGATCCCCATGAATACACCATGATGTGCTTATCCATTTTTTGGTCAGTGACACGGGAGATGTTTGCAAGTTTTCTTTGCACATTTTCTTTTCTAATCCTTCTGAGAACTTTTTTTTTTTTTTTTTTTTTTTTTTTTTTTTTTTTTTTTTTAGACGGAATCTTGCTCTGTTACCCAGGCCAGAGTACTGTAGTGAGATCTTGGCTCACCGCAACCTGCACCTGCCAGGTTCAAGCAATTCTTCTGCCTCAGCCTCCCGAGTAGCTGGGATTATAGGTGTGCACCACCGTGTCCAACTATATTTTGTATTTTTAGTAGAGATGGGTCTCACCATGTTGGCCAGCCTGGTCTCGAACTCCTGACCTCAAATCAAATGATGCACCCGCCTCTGTCTACCAAAGTGCTGGGATTGCAGGCATGAGCCACTGTGCCTGGCCGAAAACATTCTTTTACGAGTCTCCTGGAGCTCATGTCTGAGAGTGGAATTATTGAGTCAGAGCATACGTATGTGTTCAAATGCATAAAATAATGCTGCATTGCATTCCCAGGGATTATAACCATTTTCACTCTCCCACCCATCCATCAGTTCCCAGTAGCCTCACATCCTCACCTATAGTGATGAGTATTTTCTTGAGTTCCATGTCTGCCCTGTCCTTGCGGCCATCTGTAAATGGAGTTCGAACCCCCCCCTCCCCCATGAAGATGACCACTTTGGAGGGCAGAAGTACTGCCTCTAGGACACCAGTGGCCCCCAGGACCTCGAAAGTGTAAGGGCCTTTCATGGGATACCACCACCCTCCTATTTCAGACAAGTAGATGGAGACCCAGAGTGAACAGGAATTAGGGCAACATTTCACAGCAGGCCCCAGGCCCCCGGCACAGCAGTGTTTGCACAGCCACCGTGTGCACTAGGGTGCAGCCTGCTTCCTGGAGTGCACTCTGCCGATGGTGGGACAGGAGCATGCCTCTCACAGAGGGCAAGCGGGCTGCTGTTACTGATAATAGTTGGGACTCTGCTGACTCTGTCATCATCCAGAAAGCTCCTTGAGATGGAATCTGTGTTGAGGGCTTGGTTTGAGGATAAAATGAGTTCATCGTTTGCACATGTTTCATTCCTAAGACCCTGGAAGAAATACGACACCTGTGGATTTTCTTGGCTTTCCCCTGGACTTGGAGAGGAATGAAAATGGCCACACCCTAGGCCACGAGGTAGCCCCAGATGAGGGTGAGTGGCCTGGGCCAGCCAGGGCACCTCCTGCCCTTTGCCTCTGGCCAGCCCTTTTAACAGAGTGAGTTCCAAGGGAGGGGCTCCAGCCCAGCCTGGTTCAGAAACCAATTTAACTCCCATTATCCTTTTTTGAGTTTATCTTCCTTTTCTCCTTTTTGTCTTTCCCAGTAACTAACCATGATGGTTTTCCCTTGTGATGGGGGTAGTTTCACTTGTTCATGTATATCCATAACCATATAAGAAAAACAGACCAGGGAATATTGTCTCCAGTTCACAGATGAGATAACTGAGGCTTAGAAGGGATTACTGCAGTTAGTTGGTGTCATGGATGAATCTACTGGCTGGCAGGTTCAGGGACTTTCCTCTTTGTCCTGCTCTTGTCCACAACAAAATGCCCATTTGCGTGACAACAGGAAGGGCAACCTCAAATATTCCTCAAGAAATATCGCCCCATCGACTTACTGGTCCTGTATGAGCAGATTTTCCTATGATGAGGACATCCTCAGAGATTCCTTAAGTAATATCACCCCATCAATTTACTGGTCTTGTTTGGGCAGATTTTCCTATGATAACGACATCCTCAAAGATTCCTCAAGAAATAGTAACCTATCGACTTACTAGTCTTGTATGGGCAGATTTTCCTATGATAGGTAATCACAGTTGAGTTCTCCACACCGTGTGTGCTGAGCCTGGTGTTGTCTACACAGGCAACCTTGTGTTACTTTTCTCTGATGCACTGAATCTCCTTCAACCACTAAGCATTTGAGAGACCACACAATTGCTGAATTTAAACTCTTTAACATTGAAATACTCATTTTATAAAGAAACAATTAAACAAGAAGAGAGGGAAATAATCCCATCACTTGGAATGTGATCCTCAACTCTCTTCCGTTAGGTGGTCTTGGTATTTTCTTCATCTATCCTCTCAGTATATACAAACACAGCCCATGGATTTGCCACACATATACTTTGTGTTTTTTTCTCAACCATCTATGATGGAAAAAGCATACATAATTTTAAATTTTTAAAAAATGGTAAAAGTAGGCCAGGCATCATGGCTCACACCTATAATCCCAGCACTTTGGGAGGCCAAGAAGGTTGGCTCACTTGAGTTCAAGAGTTCAAGACCAGCCTGGCCAAATGGTGAAACCCCGTCTTTACTAAAAATACAAAAATTAGCTAAGCATGGTGGCGCATACCTGTAGTCCCAGCTACTCGAGAAGCTGAGGCAGGAGAATCATTTGAACCCAGGAAGCTGAGGTTGCAGTGAACGGAGATCACGCCATTGCGCTCCATCCTGGGCAACAGAGTGAGACTCCATCTCAAAAAGAAAAAAAAAAAAAGGGGGTAAAAGGAAATCATGGTCATTATACAGAGAAAGGAAGGATGGTTGGGTGGGAGGAAGGGAGAGAAAGAAGGAAGGAAAAAAATACAAGAGAAAAAAAATTGAACTACTGGAATTCTCCCACTAAGTCTTGTTACTATAAATATGTATTACTCCACACATTTTTCTATGAACATATATTTTATTAAACAAATTGGGATCATTCTGTACAACTATTTGTACACATCACAACATACCATATTTCCATGTCAGGGCCAGCTGGTACAGGTGGACCCAGTCTCCATACCAGGCAGTGGCTGCTGGTACCCTCAGGTCTGGGCAGAGGGAAGGGCTGCTTGGCAAGAGGTAGCAATTCTCCCCATCACCCTGGAAAAGCAGCATTCAGAACCGTGTATTCTAGGAAGGCCAAATGATGAAGTGGATTAAATCTCAGGGGTTCTGATGGAAAAAGGAGTGATTAAGAATCGTAATTAATAATTTGACGCCAACAACGAGCCTGCCAGCGAGGAACCGCCTAGCACAATTGTTTCATAGTTTTTGCCTTATTATCAGCCTCATAACTTAAGCTTTCCTCTAGATGCACTAATTAGGTAATTAGCTCCCTAAAGATCATGCCTCTTAAGAATGCAGAGCAGGCTGGCTAAGAGGTGCCTGAGAAGAAGGGGCTTTTAGAGCACAGTTCTTTGAACCAGGTGAGGGGGTAGGGCAAGGCCAGAGTATGGACAGCAAACACATGTGGTCAGGGAGTGGCATGGCGTCCTTACTGTGGGTGTGCCACCCTCGGATCAGTGTGGTGTGGTCTGTGATGAGGCCCAAAGACTGGGAAATACACAAAATGATTGTTCCATCTGTAAGAAGACAATACTGTCCCTTGTCTGGGCACCACAGATGATGATAATGGTCATAATCATCATCATCATAAATTGAATAAAGCGCATACAGAGTAGGAAAGAATGCCGAGCTGAAGTTAAGGATCCTGGGTCTCTCCCACTCCCTACCTGCCCATGGGCCTGTGGTTAAGTCACTCCACCTCTCTGTGCCTCAGTCTCAGACCACCTTTGCTGCTAGTCAGGCCCATGGAATGTCCAGGACATGGGAAGAAGCCAGGCTTTCTGCGCCTGGGAGTGCAAGGAAGAAGTGTCTGTGGGGAGGGTGGCTGCGGTGGTGCACTTTCAACACCATGTCTGCACAAGAAGAAGGTGCCTTTTTGTCTTTTTTGAAGAGCATCTCAGCACCTGAGCCAAGCTTGTACCTGAGCTCCAGGGGTGACTCCAGATTTACTTGACAAACGACCCCACAGCAGGGAAGGGCAGGTTGTCCAGGGAGGTTCCTGTTTGCTGTCTGGGAGCACCTGAGTGGGCTGCAAAAATGCCAGCCCTCCCCTGCCTACCACCAGGTCTCCGCCCACCACCAGGTCTCTGCCCACCACCAGGTCACCGCCCAGAGGCCACCTCTGGCCTCCATCCAAGCCTTCTTATCTCCACTTTCTTATCACCAGAAACATCTCTAGGTTCCTTTTCCCTCCAGGCTGCCTAGAGATGTGGTGACTTCCAGGAATCTGGCAGTGCTGTGTCAGTGCCTGTCCCCTGGCAGGTCCCAGGCCTCCTCCCTCTCCTCTTCCTCTTCCTTCTTTCTTCCCCCTGGGCCTTTCTCCCACCTCTCCTCTCCTCCCCTCCTTCTGGACCCTGCTTTTTCAGCCCTTCCCCCATTGCCTTTTACCCTGCTCCCATCCCTCCTCAGCCCTCCTCAATCTTCTCCTACCCCTGCCCTCTCCTCCCTTCCTCCTTAACCTTCCTCATTCCTCCTCCACCTTCTCCCCTCTTTCTCAATCTCCCTCCCTCCCAACCCCCCTTCCTCCCTCTCCTTAAGGTTTTGACCTTCTCTCCAATGTCCCTCCCCACATTCTCCACCTCCCCTCTCTCCTCTCCTCCCTCCCCTCCTCCCTCTCTCCTATCCCTTTGGTAAACTTCACATCCTGATATTTAAACCTCCACTTGTTTCCTGGTTCAGCCGAGGCTCCGATGCCAATTATATCACCTTCATCCTTGCAAAGAGACAATTCCCGGCAGCCTGAGCTTGCTGAGCCTGGTGTAAGGAACCTCCTTTTCCCCCCTCTCTCAGCCCTTTCCCTGCAGTTTGCAGGTGGGAAGCCAAAGAGGTCCCATCTCCCACCCCATTCCCCACTTGCTGCAGACCCCCCTTCCCTCGTCCTTCCCAATGCTAGGATGGTTTTATTCCAAGCTGTGGCTCTCTGTGAATCGCGCCAAATATCCATGTTCACAATTTGCCTGGGGTATATTTTTTTAGCAGCTTTATTGAGATATGATTGATGTAGAATAAACCTCTCATATTTAGAGTGTAGTTTGATAGGTTTTGACACTTGTAGATACTCATGAAACCATTACCACAATTAAATAGTGAACAAATACAGCACCCCTCAAGTTACCTCCTGCCCCTCCCCAGAACCCTCACCCACAACACGGGGAACAGTTTTAAATATACTTCTCCTTTTCAGTTTTGGGTTTTTTTGCTTGTACCATCTTCTCTACTAACTTGCATTCATTATAATAGGGTTCGGGTCCCTTGCGTTGTTTTACAGCTGCCTCCAGCCTGTGCACATGGCTGGGATTCTTTCAGTTAAATATTGCCCTCTTCCCACCCCCCACCTTTTTTTTTTTTTTCTACCACTTTTGGAAATACACATTCCCCTAGAAGGAGGCAAACATTAAGTCTATATCACTGGGGCTGAAGGAGCTTGTCAGGGGCTTACTGAAGATGAGACGCTGGGAGGAGGAGGGTGTCATGGAGAAGGAAGGAGAATGCTAGCAGGGAATTGCTGAAGCCAGAATTGTTCGGCTCCTCCCAGTGTGGTACGGGACAGCTCCCAAGGCCAGGGCGGAGTGTGGGGAGCAGGCAGCTTCCTGCCATCTGCATTCTGCCTGCCTGGCATTAACACATCAGGATTGCCATTTCGTGAAATGTTTCCCATTTCTCTGTAGCCTGCTTCAGGTCATAGGACGTGTTATCAGGAGTTGTAGTGGTAGTAGCATTATTTGGTTCTACAACATGAGACCATTGAAAGACTAGTCCGACGATATTCTTAATTTAGTGCACTTTAGCATTTGGAGATGTATATTAAGATGCAAGGTGTCAGGCCCTGGTACGCTGGAGCCAGGTCATACCAGCTTGCAAGTGCAATAGCAATAGCGAGTTGTTACATTTCAGTTTTGTGAACCAGTTGTTCGACACAGCCGTCCTTGAAATCAGCAGTATTGGGAGTATTTACTCTGTGGAATTCAGCACGTTCTACATACCAGGCAGGGCTTTCCCTCTCTTAGTGCCCCTCCTTGCACCCACCTACCTTTTTTTTTTTTTTTTTTTAGACTTGGTTGTTAGGTTTTCACCAGCACACCACTGATCAGAATTGGAAGAAACCTCTGAGATCACCAGGGCAATGCCATGCCCCTCACTCCCTGGAGCAGTACCCTTTCCAGGGACATCTGGAAAGTATGTTGAATAGGGGGCTCATCTGGAGTTGTCCCACCACTGGGAGGCACTACTGGTGTTAATCGTGTCGGGGCCATGGATGAGAAGTGTCCTACAAGGGCTGGTATGACCTGACACGCCCCAAGATTATTGCACCTGAGATGCAATAGTGCCTCTGTTGAGAAGCATTGAGGTTCTCTGCCTAGCTCCTGGCGTTGTAAATGAGGTTCAGAGAGTCTGATTCAATTCAGTCAGAGTATGTGAGGCACGAACAGGAATGACACTTAGCTCTGCCTTCCCGCGGGCCTGAAGCCACTTTACTATCTGAAGGTCTGCGGTGGGCACAGGAACCAAGGTTGCCCAGATTCTAAATCCTATTCCTGACTCTTCTCACATTGGCGGAATTGGGGGGCGGTGATTCTTGGGGTGGCTTGCCTTCTGAGGAAAGGACAAAAATTAAAGGACTGGAGCATAGAGCCTTTGCAAAGACTCTGGACAGGGTTTAATCCTGTGGAGGCAGCTGTCCTGTTGAAAGACATCGCCTGCAGAACCACAGAGGCAGGGATCGGTACGTTTCCAATGGTGAGCACTGTGGGAGTTTGCCTTTAGCAGAGGTCAATGGGGCGTTAGCCTGAAACAACTGGGTGTGGGCCATTCTTATATAAGGCCCGCCCACACACAGCCACCTGGCCCTTCAGGGCTTGCCTGCTCAGGACTCAGGAGGCACTGCAGGTGTGTCCTGGCACTGCACAATGCTGGCTTGACTGCCTGTTCTTTGTACCCCGACATGTCCTGCTTGGGGGATGGACCACCCAGTGAAACCTGGAGCTTGCTACCTGATGGGAGAGTCTGGCTTAGGAGGACATTTAGGTTCTCCTGTTGCTCGCTTCTTTTGCATCCTCATAGCAAAGAAGAAGAGAACATCTTTGATTACAGCTAACAACTACCAAATGCCTTCTATATGCCTTTTACATGCCAGGCACTGGCTGGGATGGATGGATGGATGGATGGATAGATGGATGGATGGATGGATGGATAGATGGACGGACACATACATGCATGCATACATACATACATAGATCTTTACTGAGTGATAATTCACAGAATGTCTTAGTCCGTTTGCATTGCTATAAAGGAATGCCTGAAGCTAGATAATTTATAAAGAAAAGAGGTTTATTTAGTTCATAGTTCTACAAGCTGTGTAAGGAGCATGGTGCCATCATCTCCTTCTGGGGAGAGTCTCAGGAAACTTCCACTCATGGTGGAAGAGAAAGGAGAGTTGGCATCACATGACGAGAGGAAGGAAGCAGGAGAGAGAGAGGAGAGGAAGGTGCCAGGTTCTTTCTAACCATCAGATACTGAGGAAACTGATAGAGTGAGAACCCACTCATTACCTAAAGGACAGCACTAAGCCATTGATGAAGGCTCTATCCCCATGACCCAAATGTCTCATACCAAGCCCCACTTCCAACACTGGGGATCAAATTTCAACATGAGATTTGGAGGGGCCAGATATCCAAACTGTATCACATACCATGCAACCCACTCATTAAAAGTGTACCATTCAAAGTTTTTAGTATATTCAGAGTTTGCAACCATCCACACAGTCATTTTTAGGACATATTCATCACCTTGAAAAGAAAGCCCATACCCATTAGCAGTTGCTCCCCCATTTCCCTCTAACCTGCACCCTCAACCCCTGGCAACCATTAGTCCACTTTATGTCTCTATAGATTGGCCTATTCTGGATATTTCCTAAAAGTCAAATCATAGAATATGTGGTCCTTGGTGCCTGGCCTCTCTCACTTAGCATAATGATTTCAGGGTTCCGCCATGTTGTTGTATGGAACAGTGCTTCATTCCTTCTTATTGCCAAATAATATTCTACTGTATGGATCTACCATATTTTGTTTATCCATTCACCAGTTGATAGATATTTGAGTTGTTTCTATTTTGGGGGTCTTATGAATAATGCTGCTGTAAACATTTGTGTACAGATTTGTATGTGAATGTGTTTTCATTTCTCCTGGTGTGCACCTAGGAGTGAAATTGCTAGGTTGTATGATAATTCTACCTTATATATATTTTTATCCATTTTTCCCAAGTTGCCAAAGCAGCTGTCTTTGTCTCTGAAAGGTAAAGATATGTATGTTGGTGGGGATGGATTATAACCCATGTTGTGTAACTCCCTCCTGTGCCACTGTCTCTGTCCTACGCTAGGTCAGAATCTTCTGAGTTTTGGAGGGTCAGTATTAACTTGTCCTTCAGCCTTCTTTTCTCTCAACTTAACAATCTGTGATCCTTTTGTCTTTGCCAGAGCCGTTGGTTGTGAATTTTCCCTGAATCTTTGTCTTCCTGGTGGGGCCAGACCTGACCTTTCTTCTACTGGGAATGTGATTCTCTGAACTTTGCATGTCTTGGGCTGGTCTGTGACCCCCTAGGACCCCATCCTTTTTCTGGTCTGTGACCCCTAGGATCCCATTCACTTATTTCATATATATGTATATGTGTGTGTGTGTGTGTGTGTGTATATGTGTGTGTGTGTGTGTGTATACATGCATATGTATATAATATATTATATATAGCAATAGCAAGTTATTAAATTTCAGTTTTGTGAACCAGTTGTTCGACACAGCCATCCTTGAAATCAGCAGTATTGGGAGTATTTACACCGTGGAATTCAGCACATTCTACACACCAGGCAGGGCTTTCTCTCTCTCAGTGCCCCTCCCTGCACCCACCTACCTTTTTTTTTTCTTTTTAAGACTTCGTTGTTAGGTTTTTACCAGGTTTTTATCCCAGGTTTTTACCAGGTTAGGTTTTTATATATAATATATATATTTATATATTATTAATAATGTATTATATATATAATAATATATATTATATATTCATGTCTTTCCTGTCTTATATTTGCCTTTCCTGCCTCTCTTCTTTATAAATTTCATTAGTTGAATTGAATTCTGAAAAAATTGGAAACCAAACAATAGTGTTGTGAATTTGGACTCCCTTTTTGAAAGGCTGGCTTCCCCTCTCCACATGCCCCCCTCTATGTATTTTTGCAAATCTAGTGAGGGTTGTTGACTATACCTGTATGAGATATAAATGCAATGTAGCCAGAGGGCCTCACATGCATTCCCTTCCTGCCTTCATCCTCCACCTTGAGCCATTGCTCTCCCTGGATGCAAACCTCTGTCTACTTAGGGCAACCTCATCTCATCTCCTGGTTTTGATAACCATTCTCCCTTTTGTCTGGCATAAAATAGTTACCAGGGATTACTCTTACATAGTTCAGCAAGCCCTGTCTACTTTCTCCAAGAAGATTCGGTTAGTTAACTCTTCTTATTCTTTTTTTTTTTTTTTTTTTTTTTTTTTTTTTTTTTTTTTTTTGAGGGTAGGTCTCACCCAGCCTGGCGTGCCATGGAGCAATCACAGCTCACTATAACCTCAAACTTGTGTGCTCCAGTGATCTTCCCACCTCAGCCTTTTTAGTAGCTGGAACTACAGGTGTGCGCTACCACACTAGGCTAATTTTTTTTATTTTTTGTAGATGCTAGGGTCTAGCTGTGTTGCCCAGGCTGGTCTCAAACTCTTGGCCTTAAGCAATCCTTGCCACCTTGGCCTCCCAAAGTTCTGGGACTATAGGTGCAAGCCACTGCACGCTGCCATTATGTTAACTGATTCTTTCAGCCAGCATTTACTGAGTGTCTCCCAGGCTGGAGTGGTTGTGCCTGTACTGTTGATGCGTGGCACTTTGATGATGACATGACAGTAACTGTGATGATGACCAATTCGTGTTGCTACCTATGCCTTTTTAGACTTGGCAGCTGATTTTAGGATGACCTCCTTCAGTGCCTCAATGTCAGAAGCTGTCGGTGTCAGAAGCTTTTTTTTTTAACCAGTTTGTTTTTAAAACCTATTTTTTTAAGACTAGTCTCATGATTTTTTTTTCTTTTTTCAAAATAAAGAATACATGTTGGCATGTCTGCCTATTTAAGAAAGATGTCTTGGTGTTAGATAGGCAGCTTGGTTACTGGGACTTCCATGGCCAGAGATGTCAGTTATGCAGAGAGAGTGACCCAGCCACCCTAGTCTGGTGGGGGTCTTGTCAACATATTTACATTTGCCAGGTCATCTAGGGCAGGCGTCCCCAAACTCTGGCCCGGCCTGAGGCCATTTATCTGGCCCCCAGCCGCACTTCAGGAAGGGGCATCTCTTTCATTGGTGGTCAATGAGAGAAGCACAGTATGTGGCGGCCCTCCAATGGTCTGAGGGACAGTGAACTGGCCCCCTGTGTAAAAAGTTGGGGGATGCCTGATCTAGGGCATGTTGAATTTAGAATGAATGAGAGGTCAGATGGTTAGACCTCCAGTATATGCTGATCCCATTCCTATATTGTACCCATTTTGGGTGGTAGCAGTTACAAACTCTGCAACTTCAACAAGTTATTTAACCTTTGCCTCAGTTTCCTCAACTGTAAACCAAGCATAATAGTATCTACTTGATGGGGATGCTGGGAGTGTTAAATGAAAAGTATATGTAACCTGCTTAACACGGTGCCTGGCACAGTGTGAGTGTTCTACAGCAGCTGCTTAGAACCTCAGAGCCTCGCAGAGCACTGGAAATGTGGCCAGTCCCCATCAAGATGAGCTGTAAGATGTGGTTTGAAAAAAAGACTGTCAAATGCCTCACTAACCATTTTTAAAATGTTGATTACATATTGAGATGATCGTATTTTTTAAATTCACCTGTTTACTTTTGCTATTAAGTGTGGCTGCTAGAACATTTATGCATGTGGCTCACATTCTATTTCTTTTGGAAGGTACTGGTCTGGATCAATAAGGAGGAGCAAACAGTGATTGGCAAAATCTTGAGCGTTCAGCCTGAGAATGCCAAGCGCAGAATCAGGTGCCACGCAGGCGACTCTGAGAATGCTTGTAGGAAGCCAGAGGAAGGAGGAAGACGGTTGGGTGCCTGGTGAGGGGAGGGTTCCGGAGAGGCCAGGGACTGGGCTGGGCCTGTGGGCTGGCTCCTTCCCCAGGCAGCAAGGAGGAGTCAGAGAGGGCGGAGGATAAGGCCACCGGGCCACAGTAGTGTGGCGACGGATCAGAAAGCTGTGCAATGACACATGAGGAGCCCAGATCACCCTACAACCTGCCTTCCCTGGTTCCCACTAGGACACAGGCTTTCCAGTCCCCCTCCGCCCTGACAGGCAGGGCCCTCCTCCCTCTTAGGTTCCCAGACAGGCTCTCATCTGCATCCCCCTTCCCGGGTTCAGGCTTGATTTGCGACCTTGTTTTCCAAAGGCAAGGCTGCCTCCCCCTCCCCTATTCCCCAGGGGGTTGCTTCAGCCTCCATTACCAAACCCTGTGACAAGCAATGCAGCCCCCTTATTAAAATAATGTAATGTCTAACTAAAATAGAAACCCCGGATAACAGTTTTTGATGTTTTAATGACTGGGCTCATTAGACAGACTTCCCACTTAAAGTGTCTGTCTAGCAATTAAGGCTAAAAAAATCATAAATGATGACCACACCTTTTGTGGCTTAATGGTTACTCTGAAGGCTGGTCTTATTATCTCGGCGATACAGTCTGTGATAAAAAAGAATTTAAGATACTCTCCCAAGATTTATTTCCCCATTAGCAAGCTGGAGGAGGAAGGTTAAGAGTACTCTTAAGGTCAGAACTGGAAAGGGAGCAGGAGAATAATAAGATGCCGAGAATTTTCCTCCGGCAGAACCAGCCTCCTCCTCACCCGGTGGGGAGGTCCTGCTCACTGAGGGGCTTAACTTTTGCCTGTCACAGGCGAGTCTGTGAATCGTTACTCCAAGTGACCTCAAGCAGTTTATTTAGTTAATTGTCAAGCACGCAGGGCTGAACTATAGAATCACCTACTTCCACTAAATTATTTCCAATTCTAATCTGCTGACGATACAGGAAAGTAGAAAAGGGAGCTCTTGATGAGAACAACCAGGGAGAATGCATCCAACTCCTCCAAACCAAATGTCCAGGAGAGGGGTTGTTGACGGAGAACAGTGAAGGAAAGCACACCCAATCATCTGCTGCTGCCAGAGCAGTGGGGGTGTGGGTACCCCACTCCAGGAGCGGCTCTGGGCTCAGGCTGCTAAGGAGGTCACTGTGAAGGCTCCAGCCCAGCAGGTTAAAGGAGACACAACTAATTTAAAAGGGAACTGTGTTCTGAAATACATCTTGTGGAGGCACTTTGAGCCTTTTATTAGGTTTGTCTTAAGTGATAAATGGTATTTGGACAACTGAGGCCATTAACAGAGCCTTTGTACCTGTCCTGGTGGGTGGGGAAAGGCTGCCAGCTGCCTGGGGATGGATGGGTGATAACCCACCTCTTGTCCGAGGGGCCAATTGAGAACTGGCTAGTGCTGCCTGATTCCCCCTGCCCACCCCAGCCAGCAGGAGCCATTGGTGGGGGCTGCACCCTTCCAGTGCATTGTCAGGAGTCACACTTAAGTACCAAACTTGCCAGTCCCGCTCCCTGCAACCTCTCCCATTCCCCTGTTAGAGCAGGTAGGCCTGGAGGTTTCAGAGGTATGCATGAGGGAGCGGGAGCTGGGTGGTTGCAGAGTCTAAAGCGAAAGTGAGAATAGAAACCCACTTAAAGCTAGCTAGAGATTGGGGAAAGTCAGTGGTAAGCTACTGGAAGTGTGCTGTTTCAGTAACTTTCAGCACTTGCCTGTTATATACGAAGCATCTTTTCTGTGCCAGACATTGTGCTAGGATAAATTGTGTGAAAGACGAGACAACATGCATTACATTTTTTTTTTCCTTTGGAGAACACTGATGCCCCTTCCTAAAACCACTTATCAGAGTGGTTTTATTTACCACTAAGGCCTGCGTAGCAGTTAATAAAGCATTTTATAAGCACTCACTTATTCCTGGCAACAATTCTTTGCAAAGGACAACTATTGTGAATCCTATTTTATTGATAAGGCTGCTGAGGCATTAATAGTGTAATACTTAGGATTTGGGAGATGCAAATGAGAACCCATGTCAACTGGCTTAAGCAACATAGAATGTGTACTGGCTACTTAATGCAATGAACTGTGGATAGGGTCAGACTCAGGTGCCACTGCCTCCGCTCAGTAAACTCAGGACTCGGGTTTCTTTGTCTCCTGGCTTTGCTCTCCACATCGATTGGCTTCATTTTCTGGTCTACAAACTGGCAAAATGGCAGCAGCAGGAACAGCTTCATGGCCTCTCCAATTTCAATGGGAAAGAGAACATCTCTTGCTGTTTGTGTAAGATCAAGCCTTAGGATTTGCTGTGATTGAGCCTGATTTGTCTGTCCTATGTCATATGTCCATCCCCAACCAATCCCTGTAACCAGAGAATGGAACTCGTTGATTCACTTATGCCTGGTCACATGCTTCTTCCTGGGAACCAGATATGAAACCCTTCCCATACCACAGGGACCAGGACAGAAGCAGGAAATCGGGCAGGTTGGATGGATTTTAGGAAGCCAAAGCACAATAACATTCACTAGAGAGGGTGCACTGGTGACAAAGCCAGTCCTAGAAACTTAGACCATCTGAGTCACTTGGCTGTTCTCCAGGCCCCACAGAGACCTGGGAGGCAGAGGAAGAGCAAGCATCCCAGTTCTAGCCACGGTCAACTTTGGCTTGTTTAGTATCCCGTCTAGAGCATCCTAAACAACCACAATGACAATGGTCTCTGAGACCCACCATCAGCCAGATGAAGTGTGACTGGGAAGACACTAAGAGTGCTGGATCCATCCCCATGCAGTGACTTGGCCCACAGAGGCTGCTGGCATCTCCATCAAGTACATCTTGTACATCTCTGCCTGGGGAAATCCACTCATTGTTCAAGTCCATGTTCAAAAGGTCCCATCAGAGTGAATCACTCCCTCTCATGTTCTCTTTTGTACTCTCACCCATCACAGATGTTAGCCTTGCCAATAGTTTGTGGGGGTTTTGTTTGTTTGTTTTTGCCAATAGATTTTTAGTTTGTCTGCTAACTTGGTTCAATTGGTAGTGACTGCCAGGTGATGGATTCTGAATCTTAGCAGATAGACTGCTGTGATTGATTAGTGATGCCTGCTGAGAGCAGCTGGGTGGTAACACAGGAATTGTATGAGTGAAGACATTTTATAAGTAAAAAAAAGATGCTTGTAAGTAAAGACAGACTACTCAAGCTAGCTTAACCTGAAAATATTATTTATTATAAGGATATAGAGGTTTGTTACAGGTCTTAAAAGCAGTAAATATGCTACCGCCAGACTTTGTGAGAGGCTGGAACCAGAAAAACTATGAGCAACCAATTAGATCCTCAGTAGTTGTCTATCCAACCTGGGCACCGTAGCTCGCTCCTGTAATCCCAGGACTTTGGGAGGCCAAGACAGATGGATTACCTGCGGTCAGAAGTTCAAGACCAGCCTGGCCAACATGGTGAAGCCCAGTCTCTACTAAAAATACAAAAAATTAGCTGGGCCTGGTGGCACATCCCTGTAGTCCCAGCTACTCAGGAGACTGAGGTAGGAGAATCGTTTGAACCTGGGAGACGGAGGTTGCAGTGAGCCAAGATCACGCCATTGCATTCTAGCCTGGGTGACGGAGCAAGACTCTGCTAAAAAATAATAATAATTTTTAAAAAATAGTTGTCTATCCTGCTGGGACCATAGGCTCTCTCATCTTGGCTTCTCTCTGTACAACTGATTACTCACTTCCTATCTACAGACTAGTTCTCTTTGATTTTCCGTGCACAGGATAGAAACTGGTTACACAAGATCCATATTCATATGGTCATCAGTCACATGTAGAGAAGATCTCAGCTAGCCTAGCTTACATCAGTTACCTACCGCAGATCCAATCAACCATGTTCAATGAGTGGAGTTCCTTTATAACTAGAGGAACCCTATGCGAGAAAAGAGGAGACAGTTTTCAGGAAAAGAGGATCATGAAGGGTTAGACAGATACTCTAAATCAGGTGTCCCCAAACTTTTTACACAGGGGGCCAGTTCACTGTCCCTCAGACCGTTGGAGGGGCACCACATACTGTGCTCCTCTCACTGACCACCAATGAAAGAGGTGCCCCTTCCTGAAGTGCAGCGGGGTGGCCAGATAAATGGCCTCGGGGGCCACAGTTTGGGGACGCCTGCTCTAAATGGAGCCCCCTTTCTAACTCCGTGTATTTGCTGACTATGACTTGAGGGTAGTAGCAGTGGCCATAGGAGTCATAGCAGTAGCAATGGTGGTGATGATGGCGGCAGGAGCAAATACAGAGACATTTTAAAAACTCAGACTTTCCTTTCTGGACTTGCAATCTAGGAGAAGAAAATGACTTAGACCCAACACAAACTTTGATAACCATTGAAAAGAAGTTTCCAGCAGGGGCAGGATCATTGCGTCAAATCAGCGCACCGTGCTCCTTTGCTTTCTCTTCACCATTCCTTTCAAATTCCACACAAGATGGGACAGTGGTTATTCATAAGCCTCATGATCATGTGGAAATTCAGCCTTGTGACCGGAAGGGAGAGCGTTTCGCCTGTCCCCTCCCACTGTGACTCCCAGCCCTCCACAGCACTGGAGCGGTTGCCCCAGCAGCAGCTTGGAGCAGAGTACGTCAGCTCGAAAGCCAGCCAGCCCCCTGCCCTCTCTCTTTGCCATCTCCCCATCAAACGTTGTCACATCCTGGTAATTATTTTAAAAGAAAAGAAAACCATAAGGATAAAGTCATGCTGGAGCACAGGAAGCAATCAGTGGCCACTCTGATGTCGTCAGGATCCCCATTTCATTTCCCACTAAGTAACCTGCCCAGAAAGTGCATTAAGAATCATAGAATGGTGCCCTGAGCATTTCAGAGTTTTCATAAAAAGTCACAGCTCAGCTTGTGACCGTCTTGAAGGAATCAGGCCTGTGATTCCATTTTCTTTCTCTCTTGCTTGCATTTTCACTCTTACAAAGCCAAAATGCTTATTTTTTGGTTTTCTGATCTGATGCCTGCAATTGGCACTTTCTTCTTTTTCTTTTTCCTTCTAAACGTAACTATGTTTACTTGCCTGAATTAAAGGTAATCAGAGGACCAGGAACCTGCGCCCCTGATAAAGGCAGAGCTACAGGTCCCATAGCTCAGTGACAGAAATTTCCAGAAGAAAGGGCAGCTTCGAGGAGAAGCTGGTGACGGCTGTCGCTGCCTTCTTGCAGCCCACTTGCCTGATTGAAATATGGCCTTCCATACGTTACTCGGTTCTGCATAAGAGGTTGCCAGCTGTTTATCAGCTCACAAGCCAGGGGATTTTGCCCATCTGGCTACTCAGGGGAATCGAGGGTAGGAGACAGCCATCTGTTCCTGAGCTGTGGGCTTACAGGAGAACCCTTCAACAAGACTGTTATTCAAACATTCCCTCACCCAGTAATCATTTTTTTAAATTTTCTATATTATTTATTTACTTGGTTATTTATTTATTGAGACAGAGTCTCACTCTGTCACCCAGGCTGTAGTGCAATGGTGCGATCTCAGTTCACTGCAACCTCCAACTCCCAGGTTCAAGTGATTCTTCTGCCTCAGGCTCTGAAGTAGCTAGGATAACAGGGGTGTCTACTACACCTGGCTAATTTTTGTATTTTTAGTAGAGATGGGGTTTTATCATGTTGCCCAGGCTAGTCTTGAACCCCTGACTTCAGGTGATCCACCTGCCTCAGCCTCCCAAAGTGCTGGGATTAATTACATGGGTGGCATGAGCCACCGTGCCCAGCCCAAGAATCATTTATTGACATCCCTGCTGGACAACCCTGCTCCAGGTCTCTCCTCTCAAATAGGCAGCTTGCCCTTTCTTGCTCTGACCAGCAGACCTCTGGCTTGAAGGATAGTTTAGGTCTATAAATGGCCTTGATCTTGCAGACCTCTGTTCCCACCTGTATGTAAAATGACAATCATGCTTGACATGGAACTGCCTCAAAGTGGCCATGAGAATTCAAGGACTCCTTATTTTTCTCCAGACCTAAGAATGTGTCTGAGTTCTAGTGCATGGCATTTGCGAAGGATTAAGATCATCTGTTACATTGCTCGGCCAGTCAAAATTCCAATTCCCACCTAGTTATGAGATTTGTGCAGCAAATTCACCTGCCCCAGAGTGAGAAGAATAACCCAGAAATGCCTTGCCAGGTTGAAAAGTGCTATGAAGTGTGGTTGAAAACACAATTACTGTCTCTCAGGCAGGGCAGCTAATGTATGAGCATGGTTGGATGCTGCCTTTTATCACCTTGACTGCTGTTTCCCCAGAGCTGCATCCAGGTAGAACCATTCAACTCCATGCTCCCTTTTTCGTTTCAAAGTGTTCCATTTTAATGAAACAGATATGAGGTCAGGGAACAGAAGTCACTTAAGAAGTAAATGCATATGCAAACCACTGTGTAACTCACTGCAATTGAAAATGCAGTAAAACCTTGATTAAGTGTACCCCAAGTAACCAGAACTCTCAATTAACTAGGATTTATTTCTTAGAATTCTGCTTTTAGGGAAAAAGCATATGATGAAGGGGAGAAAAAAAAATCTCCTCTCAGAATTTTTTTTTTTAGACTACTTCCAAGGTCTGCCTGAACTCAATCTACCTTCTACCTAATCTCCCTTTCCTTCTTCACCTGAAAACCTACAGGGTGAAAGTTGTTGTCCAGAGCCATGCCCCTTGCATGTATAATGTCTGTTTGACTGTCTCGTTTTACGGAAGAGGACCTGAGATCAAGAGGTGCAGTGACTTTCCCTAAGACACACAGCTGGGGGTAACCAGAAGCAAAGTCCCTTAGGTGCTTATCAAATGCTACAACTGTGTCATGCCACTACCCCCAACATTAGCTGCCCAGTCTTGGTAGTCACCACGAATAGCTACACGTGAACTAAAACCCGGAGGAGAAATAACAAGAGGGACCCAGCCAGATGGTATCATTATCCAGGCAGCTGTGACCACATTGCCCATCAGGTCAGTACCATCTGATGTTGGGACAGCATTTGGACAGTAGCCACAATAAAGTGCAGTGGCCATTTAAATTAGCCACCCTTTGGATTTTGGTGATGATAAACAAGAAGCCTATTAACCTGTGAAAAATTTTAAAACCCAAGATGCTGCCGGGCATGGCCTCCGAGTGAAGACTTTTCTGACCTGGGCCATTTGCTGCCTCTTCTGTGAACTCCTATGTTTACATCAAAATGAATCTCTGTGCATGTCTTTTTCTGACAGCTGCCCTTAAGGCCAGCCTTAGAATAGGCAGTCACTTACATAGCTGGATTGTGGGCCACCAGGAGGCCAGCCCTCTCTCTGCTCTGTCCTCAAATAGTCATTTTTCCTTGCTCAGCCTTAGAGATGTCTTAAATTCCGCTCTGAGTCATTCCTAGGAACTTTTTGCATTTCAGGAGATCTGGGCCAGTCCCGAGCCTGCTTACCCTCAGATGCCCTCAGATGTCTTCCCTGCTCTGCCTCCTGGGGGCTGCCCTGCCAGCTGCACTGTCAGTGGGCTTCTGGCTAGGCTTGACCGGGGGGGAGGGCTGGAGAGAGCTTGAGGCAGGAGGGCAGGAAGAAGAGAGAAACCGGGTATCTTCCCCCCACCACCAAGTCGGGCAGCATCTCCACTGTGGCTGAGTCTGCTCTGTGGGTCCAGCTCCCTCGCTCTAGTTCTGGCAGCAGCCTGAAAGTCCAGAGTCAGTGCTCTGTTAATCCAATCTCCCTACTCCTATTCTCACAGCTTTCTGTTGTTAATTGTGAGTTCCCTCATTTGAATCCCCCACATTAAATTCTCCCTGTTGAATTACCTGGTCCTGACTGGCCCCTGGCCACTTGCAGGATCCCTGTTGAAATGCAAAACCCCTGTATGCCTGCATCCTCAGTGTCTAGTGGAGACCAGAGTAAATCATGGCTTTCCTCCAGCAAGCAAGTCTTAGCAAAAGTTTGACCCATCAGCCTTTATCTACCTGATAAGAACCTATGGTTTAATCAGTCAACCAAAAAGCCAGTTAAAGCAGGGTTAGAAACCAAAGCTACATGAATAACTTACAAATTTTGTTTTCACTTAGTGCACAGAAATACACACTTCTTCACCAGTCTTTTGAGCTGGTTCAAGGCCTTTCATTGCATATGAGTCTAGTGGTTAGGGTTCCCCTCCATTCTTCCGGCATAAACCATCCCCGTAGGAAATATTCTGTGGTTTCTAGAACGATTTATTAAAGTGGTATGAGAACTTAAAGACAGATGCAAAGCATATTTGAGTGCAAAATCCTTCTAGGTTTCCAGTTTGCTTTCCAATATTGTATTATGACCGTCACACCCAATTCAACAGTATTTTTTTACGTGACTCGCCTTTGAGTATATCAATTTAGTTCACATGAAAATTTCAACTTGCTTTCATTTTGTACTTTGATTTCATCAGTTTATATGATGTGTAAGTTGTGGAAGAACAATAACCAGTACAACTGGCATAAACAGGCTTGGGCCCGGGGCGGCTGCTCATTACCAGGCGTGTAGCTCAGCTGATGGGTGCAGGTGTGTTGGGCATCCCAGAGCAAGGCCGGTAGCCTCCAGGGTTCACGTGTTCACTTCATCACGTTTGCCGAGGGGATGGGGAATGCTGACTGATGCCGCGAGCCTGGCAAGTGGAGGTGGCACTCCTCCTGTAATTTCCGCCAAGGCTCTGTGGCTGGAAGTGTGGCCCCATCATGGAGAAATAAGCACTTGGGCTGATTGGGTGGATAGTGCCCTGATTATTGCAGTATCAGCATGTTAATGATTCTCAGAACGACTTCCGCTACCACAAATTCTATGATTGATGTCCACACCCTGCATCTCTGCCAAGGTTTCTTCTTCCTGTGTCCTCATCTCTCCACCACTTGACCTGTGACTGGAGGAGCCGGGTGTGAAGAGAGGCACTGGCCGTGCGTGAATACACAGAGCACAGGACTCTGCCACATGGGATAAACGGAGGCCACTGAGTGGCCTCTGAAGGTATCATTGGACAATGATGAAGTGGCATCTTTCTTAAGGACCCACAATGGGTGAGATGGGCAGAGTCTTCCAGCACAAAACTCAAAAAGGATCGCTGGGGTCCTGCTGGGAGATTAGAGCTCTGGCCTGCTAGACTCCGCCTCACTGGCTGAAGCCATTTCTTCACCTGCACAGCTAAGGAGCTGGGCCAAGCAGGTCCTAAGGTTTCCCTCAGGTATGCAGCCAATGTGTCTAGAAGCTCTAATAAATGAGGCCTGCCCTGGAAATGCTTCCAGTCCAGGGTAGTCCAATGCAATAACCATGAACTGTCTGTAGATATCAAGTACTTGAAATCTGAACACCTCAAGTTCAGATGCACTATGAATGTGAAATGCACACTGGATTTCAAAAACTTCATTTGAAAAAAGAACATAGGATGTCTCATTATTGATACATCTCAAAACAATATTTAGGGCCAGGCATGGTGACTCATGCCTACAATCCTAGCACATTGGGAGGCCATGGTGGGATGATCACTTGAGGCCAGGGGTTTGAGACTAGCCTGGGAAATTAACAAGACCCTGTCTCTAAAAAAAAAAAAAAAAAAATTATCTGAGCATGGTGGCACATGCCTGTAGTCCTAGCTACTTGGGAGGCTGAGGTGGGAAGATCATTTGAGGCCAGGAGTTTGAGGCTGCAGTGAGCTATGATCACACCACTGTACTC
This sequence comes from Saimiri boliviensis, assembly GCF_048565385.1. Lineage (NCBI taxonomy): Eukaryota > Metazoa > Chordata > Mammalia > Primates > Cebidae > Saimiri > Saimiri boliviensis. The sequence goes on from NC_133461.1 coordinate 30,438,072, forward strand.
CACCCTGGGTGACAAAGCAAGATCCTGTCTCTTAAAAAAACAAAACTAAACTAAAACAATATTTGGCATATATTGGATATAAAATATATTGTTAAAATTCCTTTCCCTTTTTTTCTTCTTTACTTTTTAACGTGGCTACCAGACAATTTTAAATTGCATAGGTGGCTCACGGTGCATTTCTGCTGACAGCCCTGCTCCAGAGAGGAGCTGCACAGAGAGAGAACTGGCACTCAGGCCACCTCTGCTGCAGGCGTTCAGAGAGGAAGAGCACTGTGGGCTGCAGTCTTCCGACAAGCGGGTGGAGGCGGTGGAACTGGAAGGTAGATGGGTCTGACTCTGATAAGAGAGGCAAGGGGTGGGTCTGCCTGTCACAGTGGGGAGCAGGTTCCCCTCCTGCAGCCAAGTGCCTGGCCGGCCAACTTTTCTGGAAGTGAAGGCTTTGGTAGGGACCATGGGAAGCGAAGGCTGGACACACGGGCCTGTCATGCAGAGCATTCAAGGGCTCAGCCTCTGTCCGCTTCCCCAGGACTCAGCCCCAGTCCCTCTACTCCTCTTTTTTTTGGTGCTGGTGCTCAGCCCAGCTAGGGGCCCACAGCAGGGACAAGTAGCTGACGGAGGACTTGGTTTGTTCCTCCTGCCTTGCTTGTCTGTAAGGCCTGAGGACAGCGATTGTTCAGGGAAGTGCAGGATTGCACCTGCACCTCTGTAGGTATCCTTGCAAAGGACTTTTAACTCCCTGGGCAAGAACTCCCTTTGATAGCAATTGGAACCTCAGGATTAAGCAGGATGGCTGAGCACCAAAGCCCGCTGGCAGAGCTCTGCCGTTGAACACACACGCTGCCCCCTGTTCCTGGCACTCACACCTCATTCGTCATTGGTACACTACGGCCGTTCTTGTGACTGGCCAAGTGCCTGCGGCCCTCTCGCTTTCCCCTTTTATAAACTGAGAAAATCCGCGGGCTCCTAGGAAAAAGCACATGCTGTCTCTGGCTCTGGGTATTTTCCTGGCACTTCCCATGATGGGTCCCACCTTATGGGAACCTTCCCGAGCACTGGCATCTGGCTAAGGATGGGAAGGGCATGGGACTGCCCACCTCACTGCCCTGCCACTGGCCACACCCCCGCCGCTTGCACCCAGTTCTGAATCCTGGAACTATCCTTGCTGGTCTCAGGAAGAGAGGAACACTGTGGAGGGCCAGTGTCAACCCTGCCTGATTGGTGACTCACCCAGTGGGCTTTTAAACCATGTCCAGGCCTGACCCCATCTCCAGAGTCTCATTAGTTAAGCCACAGCAGCCAGTCTGGTATTTTTTAGGCTTTCTATCATGGAGAACACTGTTTAGGTTTAGAACAAAACCTTATCATACCTCAAAGTGCGGCCCTTGAACCAAAAGCATCTGCTGTGACCTGGAAGCTGATGAGAAATGCAGACTCTTAGGCCCCACCCCATACATACCTCTTGAGTCAGCATCCACATTTTAGTGAGAGCTCCAGGGGAGCAGTGTGCATAGTGCCATGTCAGAAACTCCACCGAGTGGACACCAGAATCGCCTGGGGAGTTGGAGTGACTGGAAATCTAGGGCCCCCCTTTCTGAACCTGACTCTTTTTTTTCTTTTCTTTTGAGATGCAGTCTCGCTCTGTCACCCAGGCTGGAGTGCAGTGGCATGATCTCAGCTTCCTCCGCCCTCCACCTCCCAGGTTCAAGTGATTCTCCTGTCTCAATCTCCTAACCAGCTGGTATTACCGGCACCTGCCACCATGCCCTGCTATTTTTTGTGTGTTGTTACCAGAGGTGAGGTTTCACCATGTTGGCCAGGCTGGTTTTGAACTCCTAACCTCAAGTGATCTGCCCACCTCGGCCTTCCACAGTGTTAGGATTATAGGCATGAGCCACCACCCCCGGCCTGAACCTGACTCTTTAAGTCCAGGGAGAGGAGCAAGAAGCCTCACAAATCAGCAATTCAGAATTTTCTAATTAATTGGAATAATGAGTTTAGGGCTTTCTCTTTTCAAAGTACTTTTCTCTCCTGTGTGATCAGTAAACCGGGCTCAGGGAGGGTGCACACCGCCACCATGCAAGCTGTGGTTTCAACTCAGCATCTTGCATCCAAGTATCTTCAGTAGCTGCCCGTTGCCTACCAAATTAAGGTCAAATTCTCCAGCCTAGCATTGAGGAAGCTCCATCATTTGACCTCCTGCCCACTGCCAAGTCCATGCCCATAGTTCCCCCTACCGCTTTTTTTTTTTTTTTTTTTTTTGAGACAGAGTTGCACTCTGTCGCCCAAGCTGGAGTACAGTAGCACCAGCTTGGCTCACTGCAACCTCCGCCTCCCAGGTTTGAGCAGTTTTCATGCCTCAGCCTCCTGAGTAGCTGGATAGTTTTAGTAGATACAGGGTTTTGCCATGTCGGCCAGGCTTGAACTCCTGACCTCGAGTGATCCACCCACCTTCGCATCCCAAAGTGCTGGGATTATAAGTGTGAACCACCAGGCCTGGCCAATTTTTTTCTATTAATGTATCCCACCAACCACGATGGAACCACTTGATCAGCTGAGCACATTGTCTGTATCCGTTTTTTTGTTCCTTTGTTTATACAGTTGTGTTTTTTTGTTTCCTTAATTAGAATGGGTATCCTTCTCCTCTGCCTAAAACTTATCCATACCTAAATACTGTTCATCCTTCAAGTCCTATTTCTTTGACAGCCCAGACTCAGAGCAATGTGTCCCTCCTTTGAGCTCCTCAAAGGCCAGCTGAAGACTCTGTCATTTGGTTGGTGGGGGCCGAGGTAACTGGAGTCTGTGGAGTCCTTGCTTATTTCAAGGAGCCTGAGTTCCTTCTCCCCTGTTAGACTGTGACGCTAAACCAAGGCACAGACCAAACCTTTATGCTTTTATCGTGACACTGCTATCTTCCTGACCCTCTCTAGCACTGTGGCCTGTGCCTGGTCAGGGATTTGTTGATATTTGATTGGAGGTGGATATGGAGAATAAAATTTGGGTCGCAAGGATGTTAGTGTGATCCCGATCATATACGTATACTTGTGTACTAAAGGAACTGTTTGAGTCTTTTGAAAAGTAAGCAGGAGCTTTAAAGAATGAAAGGAAAGAAAGGTTAAATGGAGGAAAAAGCTAAAGCAACTCAGGAAGAAATTAGAAAACATGGAAAAATCCGCCCCCCCCCCCTTTAAAAGTAAATAACCATGCTTTATTTTTCACTTATTTTAGAGATGGGGTCTCGTTCTGTTGCCCAGATGAGGCTGGAGTGCAGTGGTGTAATCACAGCTCACTGCAGCCTCAAAGTCTTGGGCTCAAGAGGTCTTCCTGCCTCAGCCTCCCAAGTAGCCAGGACTGCAGGTACATGCCACTGTGCCCAGCCCATTTTTTTTTTTCTTTTTAATTTTTTTTCTAGAGATGGGGTTTTGCTTTGCTTCAGTGGCTGGTCTCAAACTCCTAGCTTCAGGGGAGTCTCCTACCTCAACCTCCCAAAGTGCTGCGATTACTATAAGAGTGAGCTACCATGCCTGGTCATAAATACCTCCTTTGGCCTCTGCCAGTCCCTGGTCCTGTAACCAAGGTCACAGCTCTGGTCACTTGGAATCAAATCTGAGAAATGGGAGCGTAATGAATGAGCATAAGAACATTGCTTATTGGGAATGCAAAAGGTCTGTAAGTCTCCCTGGCCCTAGCCAGCAGGAATTGTGTTTTAAGGGAGCACTGTGTTCAACATTTTTACGTTCTCATAGGAACTCCAGTGTCTTACTTGTCACGTGACCACACTGGAAGTTTCCTGCCTCTTGCCTTTGTTCATAGAATTCAGATGTCCTCCTTGCCTTTGGATGCCCTCATTGCTTTCTCCAGGCCTGGGAGCACAGTGAGCACTCAAGACCAGGCAGCCAAAGCTGAGGGGCCAGACTTGAAGTCAGTTTCAACCTCTCCTGCTAACTATGTACACAGTCCTGGGCAGATCACCTCACATTTCAGTATTCTCATCTGGAAAATGAGGATCATTATAGTTACTTCTCAGAATCGCGGGAAGCGTTACTGAAAAAAAATATGTTAACCCTTTAGCACAGTGCCTTGCAGGAAGTAAGCACTCAACAAATGGTAGCTATTATTATTTGCAAAGTGGGAATAACAATGCTCACTCCAGCACAGAGCTGGATTAAATAAATTGTATTAAATTTAAATACGATGGCAAACATTCAAGTGTTTGCAAATTTAAAGCCTGTTGTACATCACATATTCATTCGTTGAACAAATAGCGGTAAGCCTGCTCAGCCTGCTGCAAGGAGATCAAGGACACATAAGACAAAGCCCTCAGAATCCAGGAAGGGAGAAAAAATTCACATACATGTCCAAGACTGCAGAGAGGGAAAGATGACTTCCTTTACGGGTGGTTCTTTTTACTCATTGGTGCTATGTGAACACTGAAGTGTGAGCTCTACTGTGGTGGATGAGACAGGACTCTGGAGGAGATGAGAGTAGGAAGGCATTCCAGGCAACAGAGAGACTCATGCGAGCAATGGGACCATACACAGGATGTTAGGGGAACAGAAAATGATCTAGATTATGGAACATGGGGTGCCGCTTTACAAGACAGTAAGTAGAAATGCAGGCTCTGGAGCCTGCCTTCTGAAATTCAGTCCCAGCTCTGCCATCTCCTAGCTGTGTGACCTTGAGTATATTTCTTAACCTTTCTGTGCCTCGATGTCCTCAACTCTAAGATGGAGATGATAATAATAGTATCTACCTTATGAAGTTGGCGTGAGGATTAAATGAGATAATACATACTCTTGGAGCTGTGCAGTGGGGCACAGTCTAAGAGCTTAGTGATTTCTTCCTGTGGTTGAGGGGAAGAGCAGAGAGAAAAAGAAAAGCTCAGGCAGCAGGCAGGGGCAGAATGAATGCCAGGTTCAGGAATTGTCCTTCGTGCCATGGGTGGGGACCTGTCAAAGGTAATTGAACAAGAGAGTGACATGATCCAAGTTTCTTGCTTAGAAGATGAGTCAGCCAGCAATGTTCAGAGAAAGCCAGCTTAGGGAGAGAGGAGAGGTGGCTCCGCTGCCCTGCCTGTGGCTGAGACGGCCTAGGCATGGTCAGGCAGGGATCCTGGAGAAGGAGCCAGAGCTCCTCAGAGGCCTCCCACCAGGCCGCAGTCACTGAACCTGCTGCTGGAGCCAGGCAGGGAAGGGCCTCTGAAGAGCCCAGATATTCATTCATCCCAGAGTCTCTGTGGCCACCATTCTTTACAGTGAGCCTAAAGCCCAGTTCTTCATGACCAACACTCAGTTTTCCCCTGAAGATATTTACTATTAGATAATAATGATAGCTAATGTTTATTGAGTACTTCCTGCCAGCCAGGAATTGTTCTAAGTACTCACAGTATTAACTCTTTTAATCCTCACAACAACCCTGGGAGGTAGAATTGACTCTTATACTCCCCACTTGACAGAGGAGGAAACTGAGGCACAGACTTGCTCAGAGTCACACAGCTAATGAGTAGCAGAGCAGGGATCCACACCCTGGGCTAATGCTGCCTTTTCACGTCTTCTATTCCTTGTCAATTCATGTTTGTCAGGCAGAAAAAAATCTTGTCTAATGTTACCCTGTGATGAAAGTCTCTAGTGAGGAGACTTCTCCTGAGGGAGAGGTCATGAGCCCCCTTGGGTGGGCATCCCAAGGTAAACATGCTTGGGTGAGGAAATGGGGCCTTTCTCTCCCTCCTGCTTACCTTCCTTTCTCCAGTACACTCTCAAATCTACCTCCAAAGTCTGCTCTGAGGACAGAGCCTGAGGCCCCTTGAAAGCAAGGTCTGTGTCTTCTTCACCCCTTTACCCACCCCTCACCCGCCCTTCCATAAAGCCCAGCAGAAGACCAGGTTCAAGGTAGGGCGTTAAGTTCAGCTGAGTTGATTTGAATGAACTCATCCATCCTGAGATGTAATTGACTGATAAGATGTTAATGACACCACTCCCGGGGGCTGGGCATTTTCATGTGGGCTAAAGTACAGGTTTGGCTTGCCCCAAAGGAATGAAGGTTTGATTGTGGAATGATGGGCCTCAGTCAGCAGGGAGGCTTCAGGGTCAGTAGGAACGGAGTTTGGGTGACAGAGGCCCTCTCCATCTCCCAGATACCATACTCCACCTAAGCAGCCACCATGCTGTCTCTGCCTTGCTAAGTGCTTCAAACTCAACATACTTCTCAGGTCCTAATTCACATGAGACCCATGCTAGCCCCTGAGGAGGCCAGGACATTGGTAGAAAGGCCCAGCACTGGCCCGGAGAGTTGTGGAAGCCAGGCTGGTCCACACTGGGTCTGAATCCGTGTAAACACCATGAGGCCTGGGGTAGGGATGAGAGGGCAAGTGGGGCCTGAGTCATTCGCCCCTCCACGGCTCACAGGCACACTGTGGGCTCCGGGTTTATGCTGGATGCCCCGGGAAAGTGCAGGCATGCCCCAGTGGAGTCAGCTCAGAGGAGCCCAAGAGCTGCAGGGGACCTCAGGAACCAGCTGCCGCCACTCCTGTGAGTCAACCCAGAGATGAAGGTGGCTGCTTCCTAACATGGCAAACGAAATGGAACAGAGTATGACATGAAACCTCCTCGAAGCAACAGGGGGAAAAGACCTCAGCCCCCATCATGGGGAAGGGACAGCTCATTTCTGCAGGCCCCTGAACTCCGGCCCCTGACCTTTGCTCCCCACTGCCACGCCTTCCTCTGACCCAGGGTGAGGCCTCCGCAGCTGAGCCTTCCCTGGGACCCTTCGTCCCTCTTTTTAGTTGCTCTAGGGCTAGGGGACATGTCCCGCTGCTTCCTTCCTCCACACCACACTTCAGCACAGCGAGACAGCCACCCAGGGGTAACGAACAAGGAAGCTGGGGGCAGAGGAGGCCTCATGCCCACAGAAGGCTCTAGAAGGCTCCTTAGGTGTGAAGACTTTCCATAGGCACGAGAGAAAAGGCTGTCCCTGCAGCGACCCTGGAGAGTTGGCCTCAGGTGGTGTTTCAAGGCCTGCTTCAGCCAACAGGATTCAAAGTTCACCGATGTGACTGGGGCACGTCTGGCTTCCCACCCTCGGCCCTTCCTTTCTTCAGGGACAAGATAGGAGGGGAACGTAAGCTCCTAATATGGGTTGCTAAAGTAAGGCCCTTTATAACCTCATAATCAGAAGGAACAAAGGAGTTTCCCTATACAGCCACCATTCACAGTCAGGGGAACTTCTTTAATGTCATTTTTTTTCAGGGCACTGAAATGGATTTTGCTGCTGTATGAAACAGTAAAGCCCCATTATGAGAAATTCCATTACAGAGAAGCATTCAGTGATAATAGAGAGATTTCCATGTCCCAGCAGACGGCCTATGGAAACAGGGCCCCGTGAGTGGGGTCGGACGCAAACCTTACACTGCAGCCTCTTCTAGTCCCGCTCTCTGCCTCCAGCGTACCGAACGGCCCTTCAAAGGAGAGAAATGCTTTGCGTTTGCTTTGCGGCCTCTGTATGAGGAGGTGTGGGGTGGGTGAGGAGGTGTGGGGTGGGTGAGGACGGGCAGGGGGCAAGTGGCGAAAGAGAGAGAAACAAAGGAATACTGTGTGGGGAAGAAAGCTGGTCTGGAACTGAGGCTTAGAGATTGTTAGTTTGGCATCAGTAACAGCCCCTCGGGACCTTGGTTCTGGATGGCTACTTGGAAATCAATCATTTAGGGCAGTGATTTTCAAACGCAAATGATGCTTTATTATGGGTCATTTGATGGATCTAGTAGGTCATACCTCTGGCTTTTTAAAATTAAAAAAGAATAGAAAATAACATGTATCATATGTAGTTAGAGTATTGTTCAATGTAACTTTTATTTCAGGTTTTCACATGCAGATGCATATCCTGGTCAAGAAGGAAAATGTCATAGCAGGTTATAGTTGGGAAAACTCTGGGGAACACTGGCCTTGTCTCTCAACACCTGCATTTTCATTTTAAGAACACTGAGGTACAGAGACGGAAAGCCACTTGTCCAAAGTCAACCAAGTCATGAAACACATCCAGGACGTGAGGCCTGACTTCCAGGCCAGACCTCATTCGCCCAGCAGTTTCCCACATCAGATCCTTCCTGTGGAGGGCCACTGAAGTGTACATGTGGCTCTCCATCAAAGCAACCTGCTCTAGGCCTTGGGCGAGTGACTTAACCCTATGACTCTCAGTTTTCTCATCTCTAAAATGGGCCCATATCCACCCAGCAAGGTTACTATGAAGATAGTGAGTGAGATTACATAAAACTCACGCCTGGCACATGGGAGGTACTCAGAGTATGCTATTTGCCTTACTTTCTCCTTCCCAGATACCTGGAGCTTCTCCCTTTACCTGGGGTAAAATACATAGATACATATTACAATTCTCCTAACCTGTGCCTCGACACAAGCAAACATCCCAGAGAGAAGACAGTGACCTCTGCCTGTCTGCACACACTTCCTACCTTGTCGGTCGTGTTCCAGCATTGCTTTGAGCCTGCTGCTTCCCTGCGGAGGCTCCGAGTGACAGCTTCAACTCATCTTGGGTTCCTGCAGATAAGGAATGGATTACTGGTAATGTAGGTGGGTTGAAAATACCCAAAATGACTAACAAGTTGATCACTCCCTGGCACATGTGGAAGTTGTACCTGTGTTCTTACCTACAGAGAAAAATGATGGCTCAGATCTCATGCCCAAAATCTTCTCACATTCTATGACCCTATGCTAAGGCTCTGTGCATTGGAATCTTCTCCAAGTAGGCTATGCCAGGGGATGGTGCATAATTTTGTGAAAAACAAATGCTTTATAGGGACTGTTTTAATTTCAACTCACTTGGAACACCCCCAGGTCCCCAAGTGATGAGCACCCGTTTTCTTCCTCTGGCTTCCTCTAATGCGTAGACCACCACTGTCTTATAGAAAGATCACGCCAGCCACATACTGACTTTAAAATTTTCTTCAGAGTCACATGACAAAAATAAAAAGAAATAGTTAACATTAATCTTTGTGATATGTTTCAACTCAGTAGATCGAACATATCATTTCAGCATGTAACTCATATAAAAAGTGTTAATGCTACATCTATCTCTTTTTTTTTTTTTTTTTTTTTTTTGGTAGTAAGTCTTTAAAACCTAGTGTCTGTCTTCCACTCACAGTGCTTCTCGGTTTGAGCAGCCACATTTCAAGGGCTTAATAGCCTCACGTGGCTGATGGCCTCCAGGTCGCACAGCACAAGCAGAATCTTCTGCACATGGTAGGAGTTCAAAACATTTTGTGGAACTTAATTTGATGCTGGGTCCCTGTTGAACTTCAGGAGGCACATTGAGATCTGAGGATTGGGAACGGAAGGAAAAAATGGGAGATGGGCCTGCTGGTGGTATTGTAAAGAAGTCACTCAGAATGAGCAAAGCCACAGCCTTTAAAACAGCCCAGAACTGCTTCCCCTTCACGGGCTACATCAGACTTGTCTGTTGGTCCTGACATGGATGATTCAACAGGTGTCTGGAACCAGAAAACCTGAGTGCAGGGAGCAGACTCGATGCCCCGTGCTGAATGGTCATGGGGCCAGTTGCAGGATTTGAGCCATCCTAAGCCTCCCTGGAAGTGTGGCTGTTGACTGGTTGGGGACAGAGATGGCTTCCTGATGTCTCATTTTCATCATAGGTAGGGTTTCCACTCCCCTTCTTGAAGATTTGCATCAAAAAGAACCAAATTTTAGCTTTTGTTGTTCATCCATTGCAAGGAATGTACCCTAGGTCATGGGAGAAGCTCCATGGTATCTTTGCAGGGAGAGCTGTATGGCCGCCCAGTGTCAGGCTCCCAGGGAAATTTCAGTGATGCTTGATGAGAGAGATTAAACCAGGGGCAAATGAGGAGAGAATGCACAAATCTCAAGTGGGGAAAAGAGGCAGGAAGCACATGGGCTCGCCCGGGATCTCTAGAGTGGCAGGTGCAGAGGGAGAAAGATGAGCAGGTGGGCAGCCAGGCCCAGGAGAAGCCTGGGGCCCTGGGGTTGCCTGGCCTCATGGGCTCTGGAGGCTTGCCCAGGCCTCGCTGTGTGCAGCCCTGGCAGGACCAGCCAAGCCCATAGTGGCTGGTATGTCAGGACAACTCAATTCACATCACATGGTGCCACATCAGCCACAAACCCATGTAATATATCCCATGTGAGGGCGCTTCAAAGCTTAAAGGGACAGTGCAGAGACCACTCCTGCCTTTACAGTTGCAGAAACGTAAGCCCACAGAGGTGAAACGGCTCGTCAAGGCCAGGCAAGGAGAGACGGGTTAGATGGGAAACAGAACGATGCCTGGGAATTAGAGATTCCAGGTGCCTGCTCCTTCTTTCATGTATACTCATCAGAGTGCTGTTTGTGGCTCTCTTAGCTTTACATTAATTAGAGTCAGTACATGAAAAATACGGGCTTACACTGGGACCTACAGAGAAATAAGGATGTGAAATGGAAGGGTACAAGTGAACACCCAAATGCTGTGTTGCTTGCAAGTGACTTGGATCTGGCAGGGTGCTGTCTGCGCTCAGACATCTAGAGTCATACACAGGTCTGTCCAGGTGCTAGAGGGGTTGGAAACAGGAATCAGGACGGTGCGGGCTGAGGTGCCTGAAGTGTTAAGGGTGACAGCAGGCTGGCTCAGAAGCCCTTGTATCCCATGCAGGGCTGATCCCATCGGGGCTGTCATCCCCCGGCTGATGGAGACACCGAATGTCACTCTACCACCAGGCATGCCCCAAAGGCCCCATTCTACTGTCAGGGGCTTGCCAGTATGTGGTAAGATCAGCTCCCTGTGCCTGAGAAGCAGTCAGCTCCCTGTGCCTGAGCTCAGCTGCCTGTGCCTGAGAAGCAGCAGCCTCGTGTGCTGCTGTCAGAGGAGTGGAAGGCTGAGGAGGTGGCTCCCCGTGCCCTGCAGTCCCTGGGCACTCGTCCACTGGCCCACGGACTAGCCATTCTTGCCTGCTGAGGTGCCACTGCTCAGTCCCCCAGGAAGTGGAACCATGTCCCCCTTCTCCAGCTCCCCTGTAGCAGCACAGGAAGCAGGTCCTGGAGGCCACATCCATGCCCCACGAAGTGGAATGGTGGCACTCCAAGAGCCCAAGGGTACCACTGGTCTGTCGTGTGGGCTGGAGCCTGCCCCTTCCCCTTTGTGAGGGCAGTTTCGCTGAGAGTGTGGGTCCGGAGGGCTCTGAGGGGTGAGCTGGCTGCCTTCTTCTTGGGCCATTGTGGCTCCTAAAGCCCAGCCAGCTTCATACTCTGTGCTTTGGCAAGGAGGCGCTGACACAGCCAGGAGGGGACGGGTTAGGAAGTGAGGGGGCCAGCACCCCACGATCCCACTGCAGTTGAGTTTGTCCCCTTCAAGGAGGTAGACTCTGGACCCACTTATTCTGACCCTTTGTTCTGTAAGATTCTTTGAATCTCTGAGATGGGATCATGGGTGCCTCCCTATCCAGAATGGGTACTGCTTCAAAAAATTGGCTATAAATGTTTTATTTCGCATATTCAACAAATATTTGGTGCCTACTATGTGCAAGAGACACTGTGTTGGGCACGGTGGACCCCACAATAAGGGTGATGAATCATGAGTTACCTGTGGTTGAAATTAAAAACGTCACTGTTACCTTGGCATCCAGCCATACTTCATATCTTGAAGCATGTGTGATCCCAAGCAGGGCAGATAGCATTCTGAGGCCTCAGTTTTCCTATCTGTAAAATTGGAATAATTAACCTTTCAGTTCACTCCAGCTCTAGAAGTTCTATAATTCCCTGTAGCAATTCCACTCCTAGGCATATACCCAAAATAAATGAAAATGGGTACTCAAACAAATGCCTGTACATCCACGTTCACAGCAGCACTATTCACAACAGTCAAAAACAAACCCAATGTCCATCAGTGAATGAAGGAATGAACAAATTGTGATATATGCATTCAATGGAATATTATCCAGCCATTAAAAAGGAATGGAGCACTAACACATTCTGTAACGTAGATGTACCTGGAAAACATCACGCTAGTGAAAGAAGCCAGACACAAAAGGTTACGTGTTGTATAACTTCATGGGCTCCAGTGATCAAGAGGACAAAGTCCATCATTTAGTTGAACTAAGCTCCTGCCAAGCCCAGGGCCCCTCACTGTGCCACCTGCATATGGGGTTCTTGCATCTTTGCTTTGGAAATTAGTGGCTCTCTCTACCACTCTGGTGTGAGAATGCAGGTTCTCCTGTAGCTTTCACTTGGTTGGGGCAGTGCTCACCACAACCCTTAGAGCCCCTGAGCATCCCACAACTGCTCCCCAGTATACCCAACTCGCTCTTCTCATGCTGGGCCTGCTGCACCGATGCCCTCAAGGCTGACCTGCTGCTGCCCATGGAGTGGGGGCCGAGGTGCCAGTACCAAGGTTGAGGGTGCCCTGCCCACCCCTAAGACATGCCCCTAGGGGCAGCAGAGGTGGAGCCACACCATGTTCTCTGCAGAGTCAGACAGCTGTACTTTCCCACCTCTGTGCTTCCACCAAAGTGGCCTTGCATGTGTGTCTCAGAGATGTTAGAAACACAGAAACTTTGGATTTTCCTGGGCTCTCTCCCAGTAGGATCCCTTCCATTGTATAAGCCCTGATATATTGCAGAAGTTTGAGAATTATGTGTTGTGTAACTGAATGAGTAAATGAATGAATGGGTATTGGAATTACACAAGATAAACCAGAGGGCCATCTTAGTGACAAAATCCAGCTATCCCCAAATCTCCCATCACCTCCAGCCCTGAGGGGTCTGAGGCTCTAGCTTCTGGCCTTTGACTCCCATCTGCCTTGGGGAGAGTCATGGTGCGGGGACAGCTTGCTCCTTCTTGCAACAGATGCTTGGCTGCCTGCCCTCCAAACTCTCCCTGATGTGCCCTGGACCCCTCTAATTCTATGTAGACATAGATTAAACTCAAGCTGGAGCCCAGCCAGGTGAGCTGGGGAGCCTAAGGGACTGAAAGAGCCTCGCGGTGGGTCCTCCCCAGCATCTTACCCCCATAACCAGGGAGCCAGCAGGCCTGAGTCCTGCCCCTGCCTGCTGAGAGGTGGTGATGATAAGACCCAACTCAGGTAGTGAGGACGAGGTGACACAATGCTTGGGCACTCATGGAGTGTTCATCAAATGTCGCTGCCACCACATTCAGTGGTTGTACCTTTGGGGGTTCACTTCCCCCAACTTCCACTTGTGCATCTATGACGGGGAGAAGCTATGCTCTTCGGTGACCTTCCGTGTGCCCTGACTGTACTTTGTCACTTCACTTCTCTGTTCCTTCATTCAACAAGTGTCTTAAGCAGCTGCTCCATGCCAGTCCCTATACTAAGCTCAGACTTGCCAAGTTGGGTGGGGTGTGCCCCACACACCCTTCCTCGATCCCTGGTTTTATGTGTTTATTGCAGGGATTCTCAATGACAGGGAGTTTGGGGTGTGAGCGTATTGGGGGAGTTCCGTATTGAATCACCACCAGCAGGGTGTTTTTAAGCACCACCCCCATCTCACCCTCTTCACTGCCACCTCCACTCACATAGTTACCTTGTGTATGTGTGGAGAATATTTAAGTTTCAAGTATACCATACATTATTATTTTACAGTCACCACGATCTTTATTAGGTCTCCAGAACTTACTCATAAATGGAAATTTGTACCCTCTAGCCAACAGCTTATTTCCTCCACCCCACCCCACAAGATTTTCTGATTTTTTAAGAGAGCCTGTATTGCCTTTAGAATAAGAAAAAACAGTAGAGGAGGAAATGCTTTTTTCCGCCCCCCATGTAACAATATTTCATGCATTTCTTTCTATGCTGTTCCTGTGACCTTTGCTGGAAGGGAACTTAGGTGCTGTCTTGGCCAAGTTCAGAAACATGTAGGAAGTTAAGGAGAGGTGTTCAAGCCAGGTTAGTACTTAATTGAAGCTTATTCCTTGATTTAATTAGATTTGTTGGAAAAGGGATCATGGTCAGGGCCTTGGACAGGGCGTAGGGACTGCATTCTCCTGCAATCCCATGAGTTCTCAGCAGAGCAGTGCATTTTGGGACCCCTGGCTCCAACACGCAAATCCAGAGGGTTCCCCATAGAGCCATTGCAGTAGCTGTCCCAAGAGCTCCATGGGTCAAGAGGACAAAGCCCATCAGTAATTTGAACTAGGCTCCTGCCAAGCCCAGAGCCCCTCACCCTGCTCCCTGCCTGTGGGGTTCTTACATCCTCTCTGCTCTGGAAATTAGTCCTGTGGGCAACCACTCAACCACAATCTTGGGCTGGCAGGGTGCTTGGAAAGCAGAGAATATTTGGGGTCAGTGTACTGGATATTTAAAAATTGCTTTTCTATTTGGGATCAGTGTCCTAGATGTAGCCTGGATGTGGAACTGCCGGTGGCCTTCTGCCCACTGGAAACCCCCCACTCCCCTCCCCCCCCCACCTCTGGGCACCCGACACTTCCCGTTTTTCTTTTCTAGGTTCTTACCACATTAAACCTTGTGGTTATTTATAAAGAACATCTTGCAACTATAAGACTGTCAATGCCTTTCTTCACTCTTTGAGTTTCTGTGTCCTCATAAATAAATTTAAAAGACTGATTAGCTGCCACCTAGCATTGCTGTGAAAACTAAAGTCAGGTCACAGAAGTAAAGTGCCTCACAAGGCACTGAGAACATAGAAGCAGCTCATTTAGTGGGGCCCCATTATCCTCTGCCTTGGGGACAAGAAACAAGTTTATTTTTCATTCGTGTAGCACCTTGCCCAGAACCCGGCCCCTAGAAGGCGTTCATTCCATAGGCATTTGCTAAATTTGCCTGAGCAGGCACTGGGGAGGAATGAGTTAAGGGAGGGTGAAGTGAGGGAGCAAACATTTCTTTGGCACCCAGTACTGCGTGCCAAGAGGCACTCCCTTAGGTGCACGTAGATGGATTATATGTTCAGCCTGAGAGCAGAGCTGGGAGCTCCTAGGAGAGCGGGTTTGGGAGGATGGGACGTCTTCAACTGGTGTTTCTGATTTCTGCACGTGCTGGGAGATTAGCGGACAGAGCAGGTGGGGCCTCTGAAGGCCCCTCTGTTTAACCTGAACACTCTCCCTTTCAGCTGCAGGGAAGGACTACACTGACCCGTGTCAGGTCATTTCTACCTTTCCACCTGGAGAAAGGTAGAAAGGAGTCACCTACCCCTCCTCCACCCGGAAACAGGCCTGAGGGTTCTTCTCTTCTGCAGCTTCAGGGGAAGCCCTCAGATGCCATCCTGGAAGTGGGGATGCAGGAGGGGAAATCAATCAACCCAAAACTGTAATCGCTGAGCTGATGATCTCAGCCAAGCCCACAGTGAGGGAAGAAGGCCTGCTCTGTGCTTCCTGGAACTCCAGGCATCAAACAGATCATGTGGCGGTTCTAGCATGTTCTTCCTCTCCCGGCTGGCTGTTGCCATTTCTGTCTGGCTTCTCCTTGTTGGGCACTGGGCTTGAAGCTCTCTGTCGCATCACCAGCCTCTCCGGGTAAGAATGGGAAGAGCTGCAGCTGAGACTGCAGAGCTTGTGTTCTTTCTCTCCCATAGAACAGGAAAGGCATTTGAGAGGGGAGAAATCACCAGGTGCAGCCAGTATGTCTTGAGGAGCTCTTGGGCAGTGTGGATGGAGCTCAAATGCATAAGTCGTCATACTAATGCTGGTAGCACTGGGGGTCGGGGAGGCAGCACTGAGAAAATGCACGGAGGCCTGTCTCCTGGGGACGTTGTCAGATGCCTCTTTTCTCACCTTGTACCTTGTGCCACCTCCCTCTTCTCTGCGCCCTTCAATAGACGACCTATTTCAATGCTGGCAAAGATGCGCGTTCAATTAACTAGAAGAGTCAAAGGATCAAGGGAAATTTGAGAATTCAAAAACAAAAGGCGCCAGTATGTTAATAAGTATGTGACCTATCACAACAACATCGCTGAATGGAAAGGGCCCTGGACAGCAGGAGAGCTGGGTGTCCGTTCCTTTGAGCCAAGCATCCTTGATCCTGCTATTTTTCCCTCTGTGTTTGCCAGGCTACAGAGCTCTGGAACCATCCAGCTAAAAAATGCTTTGATTTCTATTTTCTATGCTTGGCCATAGAGAGCACTTTTGGGAAGAGGCCCTTACTCTTCTCTTCGTCCTGTCACTGGAGAGCTTGTAGGGGCTGGAAACACTGGGTCACTCTGTCCCAGGGTTCTGTCTGCAGTTGGCCTGAGGGTATCATGAACATCCCCCTTTTCACACAAGAAAGGTGCAAGGACACAGCCTCGGCACACAGCTGCCCACACAGGGCTGCACGGTTCTCAGCTGCTGGGCTCTCTCTGATGGGTCCCTTGGTGCCCAGTGGTGCTCATTATTCCTCTGATAGTTTCCTGCTGAGCATCTGCTGTGTGCCAGGCCACGGACCTGGGGAGGTCCCTGCTCCTCACATTCGAAGGGCTGTGTTATATGAAGGAAAAAGCAGTATCTCAGGAATGACCGCACCCCCACCCCCGGGTGGTAGGTGAACTTAGAAAAGGTCATAATGGGCCAGACATGGTGGCTCATGCCTGTAATCCCAGAACTTTGGGAGGCCAAGGCAGCGGATCACCTGAGGTCAAGAGTTCAAGACCAGCCTGACCAATATGGTGAAACCCTGTCTCTACTAAAAACACAAAAATTAGCCAGACATGGTGGTAGGTGCCTGTAGTCCCAGCTACTCAGGAGGCTGAGGCAGGAGAATTGCTGGAACCCAGGAGGTGAAGAAAACACTGAGCAGAGATCGTGCCACTGCACTCCAGCCTGGGCCATAGAGGGGGACTCTGTCTCAAAAAAGAAAAGCTTGTATTGAGAACTGAATACCCACTGCAGGCCTGGCTGGGGCCTGAGGGGCAGGAACAGGGTCTTTGCCCTGAGGAGTTATACTTTTGGGGGAGTCTACAGGAGACAAATCAGAGTGAGGAGAGAAAAGGGAGAACTGAGGAGAGGGGATATGGCCTTGTGCAGGAACTCAGGGAGCAAGGGCTGAAATGCCCACCCCAGGCCTCTCCTGGTAGCCGCCAGCCACAGGACAGCCTGGCCCTTAAAGAGAGGGGTTAGGGAGCCTGGGTGGAGGCCAGCCAGCCAGCCACAGCCAGACTTAGCCCTGGAAATAAGGAATGGTGAGGTGTCCTTGGGTGGGGGGAGAGGGAGGGCAGGGAAAGGGGAAGAAGAGGCTGAGGGAGGAGCAGAGCCTTCCCCCTGTTCAGACTCAGGGCCTGTTTTAATCCTTTGGCCCAGAAGAGCAGCTGCTGGGAGCCTGTCCGTACCTGCCCTCAGCCCTGTGCCTGTCCCAGCCCCGGGGACTCTTCAGTTCGCATTGTTTCCTGCACCCTACACCCAAGCCCCGTGAATAAAGGGCCACCCCCTGCCCACCGCTGCCCGCCCTCCCCGCCTGGGTGACTCAGGCCAGGGCCTAGTGGCAGCAGCTCTGCTCGCCTGGCCCTGCTCCGCTGCCTACATCTGTTCCTGATTTGCCGAGCACAGCCAGTAGCCCTTTATGTCTCTGTGACCTAAATGAGGGTGGGGTTTCTTTCCCCTAGACTTAAAAAAATAATCCGCACACCCCCTGCGGTGTACGGATTATTATAGTGTCTGCTTGCTTAGAGGGGACAAGAAAGAGAGCGAAGTCGGACAAGTCCAGCTTAATTGCGACGTGCAGCTGCCGAGGTCTCCTGTCCACTCTGGCCAGTTGTGAGCCAAACCAGTTTTCCAGGGCCAAAGTGGGCCTGGTTTCCACATTGGTTCCTGTCAGGAAGCTCCTCCGCCCAGTATGTGCTGTTAAATAGGATCCCGTTCATTCCTTTTCCTCTTATAAACTTCCCTTTCAGGTCATCCTAAGGGAGAGTGGGGCCTTGGCCTGGAGGGGGTAGGGAACTCCAGGCTGCGTTCCCAAAAGGGAAGTGGCTCTGTGAGGGAGGCCAGCAGGGCGCTGGCCAGGGTCAAACATCTGGGGTCCCAGCCCAAGGACAAAGCGGAGAGCGGCTTCCCCCTCCCCAGCAGTGCCGGCTGCCTCCCCCATCACAGGCGGTTCTCAGTGCCACCTTTCCGTTCCCCACAGGGAGGTGGGATTGAAGGAGCAATGGGACAAGCATCCCATCCTAAAAATATCTCCCACCTTCTCCCCTCCTAAAAATATCTCTGCCACAAACTTCCCACAGAGCGTGAAACTCTACCTTCCCCATTTCAGTCTTTGCTTGTTTGCTTGTTGCAAGCGCCCGGAGTGGGGGACACTGTGAAGCTCGGCCTGCTGCCCCTGTGTCTGTCTGTTGAGTCTCAGGGAGCTGGCGACCCTCCTTCAGGAGCAGGACATGGAAAGGAGGCTGCAGATCAGCCTGGGAAAGGGGAGCTGGGGTTGGCACCTGAGGCCAACCTGGCCAGTAGATGCAGCCACCCAGGGAGAAGAGGGGAAGGGTAAGAGGTGGGAGGAGTCTCCTGGCCCTGGGCTCCAGGCTTCATAGGCATCATCTCATTTAACCCTTGACTCCCTTTTGTAGCGTGGATATTTTTATCTCGGTTTGGGGTCCTCTTACCCCATTTTACAGATGATAGACTTGAAATTCAGAGAAGCAAAGTGTCAACTTCGTTTCACACAGCTAGGACTAGAAATCATGGCTGTCAGTTTCCAATAGTCAAATGCTTTCCTCATACCCCATGCAGCCTCAAAGAGACAGTCATGCTTCATCCATCCATCCATTCATTCATTCGTGCTAAAATTATACATAACACAAGATTCACCATTTAGATATATAATTCAGTAACATTAAGTGTATGTATGTTCACAGTATAACACAAACATCACCACTAGCCATCTCCAGAACTTCTTTAGCATCCCAGATGAAACTCTGTTCCCATTAAATACGAACTCCCCACACTGCCCTCCCCCCATTTCTGGGTAACCACCATTCTACCATCTCTATGAATTGGACTATTCCAGGTACTTCACGTAAGCGGAATCAGTGTTTGTCCTTTTATACCTGACACACCTGATATCCTCCAGGTTCACCCATGTGGTAGCAGGTGTTAGAATTTCCTTCCTTTTTAAGGCTGAATAATGTTCTATTGCGTGTATATATCACCTTTGGTTTCCCCATTCGTCCACTGATGGACTTTGGGTCGTTTCCATCTTTGAGCTAGTATGAATAATGCTATGAATACGGTTGTACAAATATCTGTTTGAGTCCTTGCTTCTAATTTATTTTGGTTATGTACTCAAATGTAGAATTGCTGGATCATATGGTAATCCCATGTCTAATTTTCTGAGGAACCTCCCTAATGTTTGCCACAGCGGCTGCACTGTTTTCTGTTCCTACCAGCCGGGCACAAGGGTTCCCATTTCTCTACATCCTCACAATGCTTGTTATGTAGTTTCTCTGACAGTAGCCATCCTAGCGGATATGAGGTGGTATTTCATTGCAGTTTTGATTTACACTTCCCTAATAGTTAGTGATGTTGAGTATCTGTTCATGTGCTTACTGGCCATCTGTATGTCTTCTTTAGGGAAATGTCTGTTGAAGTGCTTTACCCACTTTTGGGTTGAGTTGTTGGGGTTTTTCTGTTGTCGAGTTATCGATGCCTCTTTACTCAAAATTACAAATGACCAGAAGTTTTCTAGAGACTCTAATGTCATCATTATGTTCCTAAAGAGGACCCCTGGGTAATCACAATACCCCCTGGATCTGCTAAATAGTACCTGTGGTGGGACCGCCTTTGTGTAAAGTATGTTTTATTGCATCTGAAGTCTCTGGAAATCCATAGCTCTTGTGAACCTGTCATTCATCCTACACATATTAAGTTCCTACTGTGTACCAGGCACTTTTCATATAGATATGAAAAGCAGTATGGCATGCTCCTTCCCCTTCAGAACCTTAGACTCTGCTGGGGAAAAGTGATTTCTGAACCTGAAATCTCAACGTGTGATCTGATGGGAATTTTTGCTGCATTGGGCTGGGTTTTGAGAT
Organism: Saimiri boliviensis; assembly: GCF_048565385.1. Taxonomy (NCBI): domain Eukaryota; kingdom Metazoa; phylum Chordata; class Mammalia; order Primates; family Cebidae; genus Saimiri; species Saimiri boliviensis. Next base: position 30,458,042 of record NC_133461.1, read on the forward strand.
TGGCTGGGATCACAGGGACCGGTCAGTGGGGGAAGGAGGGGAAACCCAGCCTCAAAAGGAAGCTAAGGAAAGGAGCAGAGCAGAAATATGGGAAGGGCAGGATGGGTGGGCTGGATCTATAGTTTCTTCTTGTACTAAAGAATGGCATGTTTGCACTGCCTCCCCCAACACGCACAGATGCCTATCACTCTTGGTGGCTTCACTGGGCTTCTAGTCCCTGCAGATGTTTGAGGGAGCAACGAATGGGGAGTGTAGATGCAAACTATGGCCTCCTTGGCACTATTTCAGATGGGGGATTTCCCTTCTCTAGGAAAACCCTGTGCTGGAAAAGGTGTGGCACTCACAGTGAAATGGAGCAAGCTCTTCCCAGCTTTGCTGAGGCTCTTAGCAAATATCCACTGGGACGAGGGCAGTCCTCTTCCCCTTCTTTCTCCTGCTCCTCTTGACCTGGACCAGCAAGGTAGCACCAGTCCTTTTCTCCAGATGGCACCATTGGATGGCAGTATCTGAATGGCTTTCATAGCCGAAGGCCAGAGACCAGCCTACAGCTGGGATTCAGGGTACAAAGCTTTGGTGTGGTGAGGACGACTCCAGACAGGGCAGGCAGTCACCCTACAGGATGCCATGGCCTAAAGCATTTCACTCCTCAGTCACTAGGCTGTGAAGTCATTGTGGCTGACACTGTTATTCTCTGTATGTGTTTAGCAATGCTGGGCACACAGACCTGCTTAACGTGCTTTTGCTGAGTGAGTGAAGGGGTAAGTCCCTTTCTGCCTTTTTGATACTCACTTTGGTGCCGCTCGAGGTCACAGAGACCTACACTTGACTTCCGGCTCTGCCACACAAAAGCACGGATTCTTGAGGTGAGTTACTTCAGCTCTGTGAGCCTCAATTGCCTCCCCTGTGAAACAGGCTGGTGATTCCAGGAATCTTGCCAGGCCCCATGGACAGCATGTGCATAAAGAGCCTAGCCCTTCCCTCTCCTCCCTCTCCAGGGGCCAGGCCTGACTGCCCTGAAGCCATTTCCCTACCATTTTGCTCCCTAAGCCTGTTACCAGATCTTCTTTCTGATCTACCACCGTGGCTCAAATCCTGCCCTTCATCCTTGCCTTTCTTTCTCAAAGATGAAAACACCCTTCCTCTGTTCCACTCAGTGCAGTGAGGAGGCTTATACTCCCGTGGTTAAGAGCATAGCCCTGAATTGGAAGGAGTAGGGTCTAAGATGATGTAGATATAGCACAAGGCCTTGCTCCTGGTAATAGAGGCTCCGAATACATGGGGAGGGGGTGGGAGAGGATAGAGGAGCCCGACTTGCTTTCTTGGGCTTCTGTTGAACCACAAAGCATAGATGTCTTGGGCATGTTCTGTGAGCTCTCAAGCTCTCACAGCTTCCTGCCACGTGCCCAGCCTGTCCTCTGTCTGCTCACAGTCCACGGGAAGACACAGAAGAAAGGGTGAAAGACCACGTCAGGCAGCTCTCTGGGCTTGACTGTAAATCCAGTCAGGAGCGGCGATAAGAGACAGCAGAGGGAAGAGAAGCATTGAGAGGTCTTACAAAGGGAGAGGGTGTCAGCTGGACGATGGGGAATGCCTAGGAGATGAAACAAGGAAGGGAAGGGCATTTTCCGATTGTGGTGAGAATTGAGAAAGGTGAGAGGCGTGCCACCCACAGGAACACCTGGACAAGGGTGGGCCCAGTGCCTGTGGGACACTGTGCTCATTGATTCCGTCAATCCGGCAACAGAAATGCATGAGCACCTACTCTGTGCCCTGCCCTGGCTGCCATGGGCCGGGGATACCAAGGTGGTGGGAGGCCGCCTGTACCCTCCAGGAGCAGAAGCGGCCTACGTGGCAGGTACTCGTGCCCTTAGTGGAGACTGGGAGGATGCTGAGTTCACCTCGCTCTATAGGCTCTGGAAAGAGCTTGTTCTCTTCCCAAATCGTGGGGCCCTGCTGGTTTCTCCCGCTGCGGTGTCCCTGGCCCCCTCCTGAGAGGAGACAGTATATTCTGGCCCCCAAATTCTGACCATAATGCTGTGCACACTGTAAAGGTGAAAAGGGCCTTGAGAGATGGTCCATGCTCAGAACTCTCAAACTTTAGAGAGCAGCTGATCAATGTGCTGGGGAGCTTGTTAAGTCTGGAGATGCCAGGAGCCCACCCAAAGGTTCTGATTCGTAGGTCCTCGGTGGGACCAGGGAATCTGCATTTCTAGTAAGTTCCAAAGTGACTTGTTTCCTCTGGGCAGCCTTGCTCCTCAGCCTGGGTTGCACATGGGGAGGCCCTGGGGAGTTTTTAAACACTTATGCCCAGGCCGCATTCCCAGAGAGTGTAATTCAACTTGTCTGGGGTTGTGGACTAGATGCTGGTGGTTTTTGTTGTTGTTGTTGTTTAACAGCTTATGAGGTATCTGATGTGCAGCCTGGGTTAAGACTTACAAGGCACAAGGTTGAGTGCCACTAACTTCATCTAACCAAGTTGAATTAGCCAGATTTCTCCAGAGAAGCAGACCCAATAGGATGGAGAGGTGGAAAAGTGGAGAGAGAGAGAGAGAGAGAGAGAGAGAGAGAGAGAGAGAGAGAGAGAGAAACACTACATAGAAACTATATCACCTTTTCTAACCTCACATCAGAAGAAGAAGAAGAGAGAGAAGAGAGAGAGAGAGAGAGAGAGAGAGAGAGAGAGAGAGATTCATTTTATAGAATTGGCTCATGCGATTGTAAGGGCTGGCAAGCCCAAAATCTACAGGGCAGGCTAGCAGATTAAAGACCTAAGAGAGAGTTGATGTTGCAGCTTGGGTCTGGGGACAGAGTTACCTCTCCTCTGGGGACCTCAGTCTTCTTCTCTTAAGGCCTTCAACTGATTGGATGAGGCCCACCTATAGTCTGAAAGGTCATCTGATTTACTGAAAGTCTACTGATTTAAATGTTAATATTCTCTAAAGGTAATTTACAACTCCCTCTATTTCTGCTTGACCCAGTATCTGGATACCATGGCGTAGCCAAGTTGATATGTAAGATTAACCATTGTACACCTGATTTTACAAATAAGGAAAGTAGAGAAGTGGTCAACAACTCATCTGGAGTTTCATAGCTGGTTCCTCTATTGCAGTTTTATTGATCATGGACTTGTAGATTATAAAACCATGAAGGGATCTTCAAGGTAAAATGCAGCTCCTTCACTTACAGAAGGAAGCTATGACTCCAGGAGGCTAACCACCTTTTCCAAATCATGCATTTTGGCAGGGAATAGAGCAAGGTCTTAAACCCAAGACTCCTGACATCTAGTGGAACGTCTCTCCACTGTACTCCAAATGGCAGCACAGTGAGAGCCTAAGGAGAAGTGTCTTTTTCTGAACCTGTGAACATGCCCGGCGTTGCTCAGACCTGTAGACTCGCATTTGAAGATCTCAGGAACAGGGGAGAGGGAAGCTATAAATTGACTCAGCCTCTAAGTAGAGGGGAGAGTTGGGAGCCTCCCAGTAGCTGCTGGCTCCCTGGATTTCTATCCAGGTCCCGTTGATATCTATAATTTTGTGGCTGCTTCATCCATGCTTGCATTTGCACACTTAATGCCGTAATCTACAGATATGGTCTTATGGTCTCTGCACACTCGCCTCTTGCTTAGCATTAAATATGGCTTGTGAAATAGATTTTGCTTTAAATCAAAGCCCAGTTATAATGGTTGATCTTGTTAGAAACACATCACCCCCACCTCCGCCCCCCAGGGCTTGGCAGCACCCACATCCATGGTGTGTACAGATCCTCTGAAAAATGCATGTGATGTTAGCCAGAGATTGTGATCCAAAGAGTCTGGCTGAGGCAGGCTGCGGGCAGATGGGGGCTCTAGAGACAGGGCCGCAAACCAAGGCTGGTGGAGCCGAGGTGGGCACTAGCCCAGGCCGCAGGGATGCCAGCAAGGATTATGGGGCCTCGGGAGGTGAACAGCACAGAAGCCGAATGTTAGGAGATGATGCCCGGCTGGCAGATGAAGGAGAGCAGATAGCACATGGCAGAGACAGAAGACCTCCAAATGGATGGGCTTCCTCATATAGGAAGTTTCCATGCATTGCCTACTGGGGCTGGATCCAGAACTTGTTGGGAAGGAGGAAGAGGGGCGAGCAGAGGGCAGAGCTGGCAAGTCCCGACCCTGAACTAATTCCAGGGAGGGGGTGGATTGGAAGATGAGCTGCCCCACTCTGCCCCCTCATTTCTGTTAACAGAAAGCAGGCATCCTCTGATAAGACCACTTCTCCAAGGGCCCTAGAGGGAAACTGCGTGGTATAGCAGAGGCGGCCCTAGGATGCCACAGCTACCGGTGTGACCTCATGGAGACTGCTTCACACCAGAGCCAAGGAAAGAGGTCAGACCCCCAGGCTTATATCCCAGAGGGCTCTGTTCTCTGGTCCAGCGCTTCCCACCAGTGGCTTTGCCTCTTCACGCCTCTTGTCAACTGAGCAATCCAGCACCCTCCTGAGAGCCCTCCCGTTCCTTTGTGCCATGAAAATATTGTTTCTCTGCAAATTCCATGACTGAAAAAGTTTGGAAAGCATGGCTCTCCCCCAGTGTTCCCCGAAGGTGTGCTTGCCACACCAGTCCTGCAGGATATTAAAAGGTGTTAGGCAAAGCAGAAAGATTAAACAAGTTCGAGAACTGCAGAGTTCAACAAAGTTAAACAGGTTTCATTACTATAGGCTTCCTCAGGCGTGTGTGTGTGTGTGTGTGTGTGTGTGTGTGTGTGTATGTATGAGAGAGAGAGAGAGAGAGAGAGAGAGAAAGAGAGAAAGAGACAGAGTCAGAGACAGAGACAGAGAGATTGATTCATTGTGAATCTCCAGCAGGGCTCTGGTATTCAGATATATCCAACATTTATGTCATTCAAAGTTCATAGCTGCGAATAAGCAACACAAACTGCTGCTGCTAACTGTTACTCACTTAAGATTCAAGGTCCTGGCAGCAGGGTCCAGCCAGCTGGACCTAGCGCTGTGTGCAAATGTGCTCACTGCCAGGGGTGGGAGTGGAAGGACCCTCTTCCTCAGTGGGAGGCAGAGTCCTGCTTCCTACCATCAAACTCTCCCCATGGGCCTCTCCAAACCAAAAGGACATGTTAGACGTTTGGCAGTTAAAGTCTGTGACTGCAGAGTCTTTTCCTTGAGTGGACTGATGGGAGCTTAGGGGCACCCTGAAAAAGGGAGGCAGTGTCTCCAGAAGCCCTCTGTGGGCTTTGTTGCTTTGTTCCAGGCCATCGCCTGCCATTTTCCTCTAGAGCAGAACTTCTAGGTTCCACCTTAGCTTACATCTTTCTCCTCCTAGGGGGACCTTCTCTGCCTTTGGACCACCTTCTTTCTTCTCCCTGTTCCTATTACCATTCTTCTTATTTTATTTTTTGAGACAGTCTCGCTAATGCCACCCAGCCTCCCTAATGGGAATTCCCGGTGGTTGGAATGGCAAGCTGGGTGGCATCACATCAGGTTGGTGGAAGAGAGATACTTCGGAATGGGCAGAGTTTAGTGGGGTACCCTCCAGTAACCCCATCCAGCAGCTGCCTATGCATGGAGCCAACCCTGCTTCTGTTTCCCAGTGGATTGGGGCCACCTTCTCATTCTTAATGGCCATATTGCTCAAATCTCCAAGATAATTATCCAACTTTGTGTTGACAATGACTCGGAAAGACCTGCTTAGGAGGAGGACTGGATTGCCAGAGATCAGTATCATTATTGTCACTGGCCTTATTAATAAGCATTTAATAACCTGCCATGTACAAGATATCATGGAAGTTCTGGGTTGGGTACAAAAAAACCATTTACCATGATTTCTGCCATGGACACTCTTACATTCTAGTCCTATAAGCTTTAGTTTTCTCAACATCTGCAAAGTAAGGATTAACTGCATAATCCCACAGCCCCATACAACTCTCAAGGCATCTCTGCCCAGAGAGCATCTGTTGAAAACCTGGACCACTTCATGTTGAGGAAGCCAGCCATGGCTACTGGCCATTCTTTTATTCGTATAACCCATACTGTCACCTCTCCTCCTCCTCCTCCTTTCTCCACACCTTCCTTTTCCCTGCTTCCCTTTCCTCCCTGTTTAAATCTCATTAACTTCCCCTCCTGCCTTTCTTCTCGGTTCTGTTACGTTCTGTCTCCCTACCTTCTGCTCCTCCTTGCCCTGGATCCCTCTGGGAGCCCCGGGACAGAGGCTGCCCCCTCACAGGAGAAATATGAAGGTGCCCACGTTGAGCAATCCCTGATGACAACAGGAACTCTTCCTCTGGCATTGAGTGGGGCAGGGCAAGACCTCGAGGGTGTGGGCTGGGGGAAAAAGCCCCTGCGCTGTTTGTCTAGTGGAGCCAGGGTCACATGATCCTTAAGGGCAGCGGAGGTGGGTGGTGCATACAAGGAGGTGGAGATGAACCAGGGCGACCAACCATTCCAGCTTGCCAGAGACGGAGGGGGTTCCCGGAATGCAGGACTTTCAGCGCTTCAACCAGGAAAGTCCTGGGAAAACCAAGACATGTTGGTCTTACCTTTCGGCTTGGGTGATGGGAAAGAGGAAGAATATAATCTCAGGGGTGAGAATAGCATCGCTGTAGTCCTTTCTGTGGTGCTGACTGGCAGAGTCACAGACTTTTCCCCACCGACTGATGCCGAGGCCTCCAGCCTGAGTGGAGAGCTGAGTGGGTGAAGGCAACATGTGGGTCCCAGCACAGTCTCTGTGGCTCCCGGAGCCAGCACAAGCATCCTGGCCATGCCTAAGAACTCAAGCTGTGCTTTCTGCCACAACTAGGTAGACACTTTGACATCTCTGTGCCTTAGCATCCTCAACCATGAAAGGTCCTGTCCATCTCTGGCATCCTAAGGCCTTCTTCAGATGTGTGCAGACAGCATTCCTAGCTCTGCCACCCATGAATTATCCCAGTTTTCAGCCTTCAGATGCTCTCAGATGTTCTAGAATGAACATGCCATTGACTTACTGCAGTCCTGAGACATGTGACTTGGCCACTCCTGGTCTTAGTCTCCTCCTAGGAAAATGAAGGTAAAAATAATCATCCCATAAGGCTGGTATAAGGATCAAATGAGGTAGTCAGTGTAAAAGACCCCAGCTCAATACCTGGCACACAGTAGGTGCTTAAGAAAGGTTGCATGAAATTAAAGCAGCTCTTGACGTGCCTTGACATGCTCAGTGTTCAGGGGTTCTGACTGTGACAGTGTCTTGCGTTGAGAGCAGAAGTGATTGAGTGAGCCAACAGCATGAAAATCGAGCATGACTCATGCTTCCAGCTAATCCAGGTCCTCCTGGAGAGAGGGAGAGGGAAGTGCTCTCCTCTCCCCTCCTGGGGATCAGGACTCTTCAAGGAGTTCCCCTCACCTGTCACATGATGAACCCTCAGGAATACAATGGCACACTTCACTGTGGCTGTCTTTGTTAAGTTTTGAAGTTATAGCAATATGGAAGCAATATTGGGCCAAAGGTTTTCAGAGGAAATCCTGTTTATCCTGATTTATAAATTGTTTAATCAGAAGAAATAAGACTCTCTCATGTTTTCCTTGGGAGATTTAGCTCGTGTAAATTTTCTGATTTAGCACTTTGCCCTCCTTGCCACACGTGACCACAGAGGTGCACTGTGTGCCCAGGCCCTTGGCGCACACACCAGCACTTGCTATGTACTGACGGCTTTGCCATTCTTTATTACTTATGGACCCAGGTCATTTCCTCCTTTCCAAAGTAGAGGTGAGACTGACCATTTAAAGATAAATACGCCCCTGTGTGCTCAACAACTTGCTCAACAAACATTATACCAAATGCCTGGTGATAGGAAACTCCAGGCTCCACTCTGTGGAAGGTACCGAGAAACAACTCATTCCCACCCTCAAGGAACCTACATTCCCGTCCTGTGCGCTCTATGCTTTTGAAAATAAGCATCCTTTTCGGAGCTGAAAATATGTCGTGGGACCCTGCTTGGCTGTACCCCTGCCCCGGGTGATTCAGTAATGATTTCACCTACATTTGTGTTTAATCAATTCCAGTCCCATTTGCTTTTGAAAGCTGGCCATGCCTGTGTGTGTGAAATTAGTTGTTGAGCATACTGGTGGAAATGGGGGTGCTTGTGGCCCTGAAGGCCTCCTGCTGTCTCCAACTGCCTGAGGGGCTCAGTGAGTGTTCAGGACTAGTGGGAGGAGAAGAGGGACTCAAGGGTAGAGGAGTGAGAGCATCCCTGCCCGAGGAAAGACAAGGCCGAGCACTGCAGGTGTGAGTACACCAGGTGGGTGGCCCCGCAGTGCACAGACCGCCGTGAGAGCTGGGGTGAAGGTGTAAAGGAAGCGGTGACATTTTCCTGTGGGGAGTGTGTAAATGATCTAGCCTTTGTTTTATCCCAGTCTTGTCTGTATCAGGAAAGCTTCCTCGTGACCCTTTTCTCTGTTAAGCTTTGCATCTGGGTGCACATTTTTCCTTTCACAGTTTTCATAATGAAGGTCCATTTGTCTAGAGCTCTGTAAATGACCTGTAACTCTTTCCAAGCCCTCACCTCCTGCCTTGCTCACTGCATGGTAAACCCCTTGGTCTCTAGTGGCCAAAACAGCATCATACCCCTGTCCCTACCACTGCCTACTCCCACCCCAGCCAGCACTCCATGGTGGCGCGGTCACCACCTTTCAAGAAGCTGGGTTTGGATGAGACTGGGTTTCTCTCCATCCCTGGCAGCCCCTCTCACTCCACAGGCTGTGGGCATGCCCGATCCAACACTCATTCTGCAGCACATGCTGTGGTCTGCTAATCCTACCCCAGCTCCTCACATCCCAGAGTTATTTCTCCTCCTCTCTCCAGGCCCATCACAATAGCACCCATCTTCCACGTACATCTCCATGTGGTAAGGACTAGGAGACAGGGAAGGATGGGAACATGAAGGACAGGTACCTAATTCAGGAAGGCTTCCTGGAGGAGGTGACACCTGCACCAAGTCTTAAAGTATGAGCAAGAGTTCACAATGAAGGTGGGGTCGGGTGAAGAGGTTGGGAGGGGACAGCATTTTAGCTGAGGTGGCAGAATGGTCAAGGCCAGGCTGGTGGGAGTTGGGCACACCAGTGACATCTTCCAGTTCCTGGAAGGTCAAGGGAGCCAGCAGGAGGCAGGCAGGAGCAGCAGAGGGGGTTTGCCCTGGGAGCCCACAGTGAAAGCTGATTCACTGAGTCAGAAGCAAGGAAGAGGGAGACCTTAGTCTCCGCCAAGGTTTGGGAGCTAGATGGCTACCTTGGAAAGAGGGGCTCCGTTGGCGGAAGTAAAAGGCGGACATCGCCGTCCCCGCTTCCTGCACACCCAGCCTTTCCTTTCTTGCAGAGAACTGTAGCATATTTGTTAATTCCCTCCCTCCTCCTTCTCCCCTCTGCTTCCCCTGCTGGCACAAACTCCCCAGAAAAGCTAAAAATTCTTCTCATTTGACCCAAATCAGAGGGTGGATGAGCTGGGCTTTATTACACACTGGTTAAAATGGGTCGTGTGGGAGAGGATGGGCTACGTTATAATTGTATCTTTGGTCACCTCCACCCACCCGGCCGAAAAAAATGGTGGAACTGCCTCTGTTTAGACACCATTTTACAAAGGCGCTCCCCTCTTCCCTTCCACTGGTGTTTATTAGTCTTGAAAAATAAGCCTGCCTGCCTGGGAAAGAGTGGGAGGAGGGAGAAGCCTGGGAAGGGTCGTGCCCTCCCACCAGCTCCCTGTAGGGAAGCAGTCTGGGCGGCTGAGGGGAGGGACCTCTGGGGACTGGGGACCAGGAGGCTGGGCTCAGGGAGAGACTGGGGCGGGGGCTGTTTTCAAAGGAGCAGCAAGAGCTCCCTCGACAGTATTTTTCTTTATGATTCTTTAGCTCCTAAATTGTTCTGCGGGGTTAAGCGTACCACGTATTTGGAATTGAGCATCAGGAAAGCCGAAAGGGAGACTGTCGCTCTGGGTTTGAAAGAAGGATCTTTGGAAAGGGTGTGGGGCCAGTAAGTAAATCTCCGGTAGCAGTGTAGTAAGAAGTGACAGGCTTCTCCAGGCCCTCCTGCCCCTCCTTCCAGGAGACCCCTGGCACTGGGTTGTGAGTCAGACACACCATGGGATATTTGAGAATGCTGGCATTTGAATGTTCCAGTGTGCCCGTGAGTTGTAGGTCTCGGGCGGGGAGGTTGCAGGCATTGCGTGTGTGAGCTGTCTGCACACTTATGAGGGCACCAGCCAAACCGGAAGCTTTGTGCATGTGTGTGCTGGAGCCTGTTAGTTAACCCCTCTGCCTTCTCTTCGCAAATAGGAAGCTGGTGAATCACTGTGGATTCTCCTTCTGTTCCCAACCCCCGGTAACCATGATGGGAGATACAGGGGAATTATAGACCGCAGATGTTTACTATTTTGTTGGAGATACAAGATGACACACACAAAAGTTCAGAAAATAAATGGACAAAGGTCAAAGCGTACATCCTGCTTCCCAAAGGAGTTAGTTAACATACATTAGTTAGCTGTTGCTGTGTAACAAAATGACCCAAAACCATAGCAGCTTAAAACAACAATAAATATCTCTTGTCCTCATGATTTTATAGTCAGGAATCTGGGAGCAGCTTAGTTGAAAAGTTCTGGCTGAGGGATTCCCATGTGGTTGTAGTCCTGAAGGTGACTGGGACTGCTTGATGGGGACAGAAGGACGTACTTCCAAGGTGGCTCACTCACATCACTGGCAAGTTGCTGCTGGTTGTTGATCAGTCCCTCCTTATATGGACCTCTCCTTGGGCTTCTGAACTGCCTCTCAACACGACAGTGGTTTCTCCCACAGCAAAAGTTCCAGGAGAAAGCAAGGTGAAAGTGGCAACATCTCTTATAGCCCCCCTGTGGCAGGCACACGCCATTGTCTGTAGGTACACACACTGGCCCTGATACAATGCAGGAGGGGACTGCCTGGGGCGTGAATACCACGAGGGAGCCATTCCAATAGAGCTGGCTGCCATCCTCTGAAAAGTCACCTAGGTTAGAGGAGAAGGTGTCAGGGAAGAAGTGAAACTGACTCACACGGGGTCTTAAAGACCCTGGGATAACGAGAGAGGTAGGACTAGAGGTGTGAGCAGCTCAAAGGAACGGGCACCAGTGCAGAAATGAGCATGGTATGTTCAGAGGCAGTTCAGAGACCAGCTTTAAAGAGAGCCCAGGTCAGACAGAACTGGGAAATTAGATCCGGAACAGACTGTGAGGGACCACAAAAGGCGGACTGAGATGGCAGGCTCCTGCAAAGGGAACCATCAAAAGTCCTGGTGTAGAGAAATGACAGCATCCACGTGGAGCAGCTCAGCCCCTTACTGGCTGGGCCGCTTGAGTGGGTTCAACCCTTTAGAGCTCATTGGCTGTATGTTTAAAACAAGGATAACAAATGAGTTATTATACATGAAATAGGTGGTTAGCTGAAAGCAGTAAGATTTTCATTATTGTGATTATCATTTGCAGCCATACTCCTGAAGCTCAGATAGTGCTGAAATAACATCACAGCTCTTCCCAGCACCTGTGTCCTTGGTGCTGCATAGGAAATGTTGAACTAACAACTAGAGTCATGTATTCTTCCACCACTGGAGAACCCAGCTGTGATACACAGCTTGCCTATGTGGCCACAGGGACATTGCCAAGGAGTAGACGGGTGCTGGGCAGAACACAGGCCACCTCTAATGTCCTGCAGTTGAAGCTGATGGCAGCCTGTTTTCATCCAGCTCTCCCTTGAGCCTCCCATGAGACAGACAGCCACTGTCACTCTGTTTTACAGATTTAAAAAAATTGAGACAGGTAGCTAAAGGCCCCAGAACAAATCAGTAGGCATCAGACATTCCAAAAAATGTCAAAGACAATTTGGGAGTTTGTAAAAGGAGGAAGAAAATATAAATCAGCATTTTTAATAATAATGGCTTTAAAGTTCAAATTGTATCAAAGAGTATATAGAAGAAAATAAATCTTCCTTCTACACCTCACTGGCAGCCTTCCACCCTTCTCCAGTAGGAAGGCTCTAACAGTTTAATTTATGCATCTACAAACCAGTATGTACACATGGTCTTTTATTCTTTCTAAACCTGGTAACCATGCAGCATAGGGATAAATCTTAGACATAGTTCTCTGTGTATCCGTATACAGATATGCCTCATCCTTTTTAATGGCTGCATAGTACTCCATAACGTATCTAGCAAGCCTCCACCGATGAACATACTGTTTACTTCCAGTTGTTGGCTACAGAATCGATGCCACAGAGATATTAATATATATAAGCTGGACATATGCAGTAGTGAAATTGCAAGATATAGATCTATAAGGGAAATTGCTGATTATCAGAATTTATTTTTGGCCCATCTGATAAATGAAACTTGAAATTAATTTTTGTATATTTAACGCTGAGTGATTTTTATATATTTAATGCTGAGTGATGAGCATTTTTCATACATTTAAAAACTATTTGTATTTATTTTGCTATGATCTTCCTGTTTTTTGACCAATTTTTCTAATATAGATCTTTCCCTGGTTTGTTAACACAAGCACTCTCTCTGTATATAAAGGAAATTGGCCCTTCATCATACGTTTCAAATATTTTCTTCAGTTTGTGTCTTGATTTTGTTATGGAATTTTGGATGCACATAAATGTTTAAATCATTGGTCAAATTTATCAAATCTTTTATGACTTCTGGGTTTTCTAAACAAAACATTTTTCCTTTGCTATTATAAAATAGTTCAATATTTTCATATATTTTTTTTAACTTTTAAAGCTTTGCTTTTGTATCATTTGTTTTGGTGTAAGGAGTGAGGAAGGGATTCAAGTTTTATTCTGTTTTGTTTCCTACATGGCTACCCAGTTGTTCTAATCTCATTTGTGGAAAAATCCATTTTAAAATAAAAATTGAAATTCCACCTTTATTACATGCTAAATTCATTCCTACATGAAATTGTGTGAGTCTATGGACCGCCCTTGACTTTATATTGATCTCTCTTCCTGTTCATGATCTGGCACCAAATATTTTATTTTTATAGCTTTCTAATATGTTTCCATATCTGGTAGGACTGGTCCCCCTACTCATCTGTTTCTTGGCTATTCCTAAATGCTTATTTTTCTATATGAACTTCGGAATCACCTTATCTAATTTCAGTAGAATTTCTGATATTTTTATTGGGATCGTATTGCACTTATTTAGGGGAAATTGGCATCTTTACAGTATTACGGCTCCCTGTCCAAGTACAAGGTGTATCTTTCCATTGATTTAAGTCTTAGGAAGTGCTTCAGTCATGTTAAAAACAGTCTCTGTATGGATCTTACATGTTTCTTGAGAACTTATTCTTAGGTGTTGTTTCTATTTTTGTTGCCAAGTCAGTGGGGTCCCTACCATGTTTTTGAACTTGTCTGTTATTTGCATAGGAAAATATCCAATCCTATCATCCACAAATAATTTTTTCTGCCAACTCTTTCTTTTTCACTTTTTAACCTCTTATTTCTTATTCATCATTTCTGATCTTGAGACTTCAAATGGGAAGCCAGCCATCTAGGTGTGAGGAAATTCCTGAGCCCATCCTAGCTCAGCAATGGATCCGCCAAGTTTCCTCAGTCGGGTTTGGGGATGGGGCGATTCTCCTGCCTTGAGAATATTTTCGCTGTAATTTATGATGGTCTGGAACCAAAAGTCTCAGACCAAGAAGATAAGCAGTGGTAGCTGAAGTAGGGTTGAGCTGGAGTGGAGGGAGAGGGTACTCTATAAGGTACTGAATCAGTTGAACTGTTCTTCCTGTAGGTCGGTAAAGTCTGGTCCTTGGTGCTGAGCTCCTGTGGCTGGAAACACATGTCGGTAGAGGGAAGGCAGGCTCCTGCGTCCTAAGATTTGCATTAAGCACAAAAGGGAAGACTGGATTCCCAGGCTACATTCAGAAGCAGGCACTTGTGATTCACCGTTGTACACCTTTCCACGATGCCCTCCCTGCCAGACACTCAGCTCTGACTTGCTGGCTTTCATATTCCTAATCATAGCACCCAGCCCATACTTGGTTCTGGTTTTTTTTTGAGACTGAGTTACTCTGTCACCCAGGTTGGAGTGCAGTGGCGTAATCTCGGCTCACTGCACGCCACCTCCTGGGTTCCAGTGATTCTCCTGCCTCAGCCTTTCAAGTAGCTGGGATTACAGGCACCCACAACCATACTCAGCTAATTTTTGTGTTTTTAGTAGAGATGGAGTTTCACCACGCTGGCCAGGCTGGTCTTGAACTTCTGACTTTAAATGATCCTCCTCCGCCTTGGCCTCGCAAAGTGCTGGGATTAGAGGTGTGAGCCACTGTGCCCGGCCCCACACTAGGTTCTTTATTGGTTCCTACTTCTTTGTAACATTTTGCTGCGGGTTACTCTTTCTTACCTGCCCAGTGACAGCAGAATACCCTCTAAAGCAGGTGTTTTATATGGTCTTACACAGCATGAAGCCCAGTCAGGCACATGGTAAGTGATCAATAACATGTGTTAATTGACCGATATTCCACGAGTCAACCACTCGGGATGAATGAGTTTCCATCTCACATCCTAATTGCCCTTTCTTTGGAAAGGGAACCAAACAACGATCAGCTTCTGCAGTGGGCAACGGGAGGAAATGATAGCAGAGGAGAGACTGGGCTCAAGTATAAATAGGAAAAGGAAACGCTTGGGCTTTCTCAGTGTAATAAAAGTTCTGTATAATAATATTATACGTTAACTGTGCAATTAAGCCTGGAAATTGCAAGCTTCCAGTTTGCTCTTTCCCAGCCAAATGCCAGGCGGTTCTCGTGGTGGATGGTATTTGCGAAGAAAAGTGCAAGTTCTGAGGCAAAGCTGAGGTTTGGCTTCCTTTGGAAAACACAGGCAGGGCCGGGATCCTTGAGGCCATCCGGCTGGACCTCGTCTCCAAATTGAGGGACAACAGCAGGGAGGCAGGAGTGTTTGTCGAGGGCTAAGGCATGACCAGGACATCTAACACCTGTGATGAGTCCTCGGCATGTGACTGTCCTCTTTCCTCCCACAGCTGCTACTCCCACGGGAGCCCCTCCCTGGCCAGATCCCACATAAAAGTCTGGGGTAGAGAAGGGCGGGGGAGTGGCCGTGAATAATGTGGAGTGGCTCCATGGGTCAGGAGATACAGTCTCCTAGCTGCCCTTCCCTCCCTGCACCAGGACTGCTTCTTGCTGACACCTTCCTCAAATGCAGCGCCAAGCAGATTCTTCTCCCACCCAGAACCTTCCCCGACTTCCTTCACAGAAGGATTCCAGTGTTCATGAGCCCCCTGCCTCAATGTCCTACCCACGCCCAAGACTCCCACATGGTGGGCTGCGGTCTTCCCTGCTCTGCCTCCCAGACTAGCCTGGCTCTAAACTCGCTGAACTTCTGTCTGTGAACCCAGCACCCCAAACTCCCTGCATTCCTGTCTGCATGTGCTGTGCTCACTCAGCCTCCGCAGCTCCCTTAGCACAGGCCGTTTCCTTTGTCAAATAAATGTCTCTTTCCCCTGCCCCACATTCCTGACTGCTTGGGGGCCTCACTTCCCTGGAGGAGTCCTGTTTTTGAGCCCAGGAGAGTCCCCGCCCTCTGACCCCAGGTGCCCCATCCGTCTCCATGAACCAGCACTTAGCACTCACTTTAGCTCTTGCCTTTACTGTCTCTCCCACTCTTCTGTGGCTTAAGACCAGGAGCTCCATCCTTTTCGTCCCTGTTTCTCCAGCACTTACCAAAATGGGTAAATACTGCAGCGGCTGAGAGGGACAGTTGCCGACGGCTTAGGAAACCCAGAACGTGACTACTTAGGTTCAGGCCTCAGCTCAACCTCAGTTTCCCTACTTGAAAAATGGGGTGATAATGATAGTAGCCACCTCATGGGGTTTTTGAGAGGATGAAATGAGAGAATCCATGTAAAATATTTAGAACAGCAACTGGTACCTAACGGGCACCCAGAGTATATCTTAGTGACCACTCTGATTCAGCGAAAGGTGAGGGAATCTCAGAATTGGTCCTTCGGCAGCCCATATACCGTGTCTCTGTCCAGCATACCTGAAGTCACCATTATGGGAGAATGAGTTGTGTTCCTGTCCGTTCCCCGACTTGTGCAAGCAGGGCCTGCGGGGTGTCTGTAATGAATCTGTGCACATTCTGCAGAAGTGGCCGCTCCCAACTCCGTGCCCATTCTTGGCCACTGTTGGAGGAATGGGGAGACAGATATGGAAGCTACCTCCTCACTTTTCCTCTGGGGCAGGGGGAGGGGATGCATCAAGCATCTGTTACCAACCTGTTGAGTCGTCATCACTCTACCCATTGTAGTCAAATAGTAACCCCACCCTTTGGGAAGCCGAGGCAGGCAAATTATGATGTCAGGAGTTCGAGACCAGCCTAGCCAATATGGTGAAACCCTGTCTCTACTAAAAATACAAAGATTACCCAGGCATGGTGGCACGTGCCTATAGTCCCAGCTACTCGGGATGCTGAGACAGAAGAATCACTTGAATCCAGAGGTAGAGGTTGCAGTGAGCTAAGATCACATCACTTTACTCCAGCCTTGGTGACAGAAGGAGACTCTGTCGCATAAATAAATAATAACCCCATCTTAAGCTGGTAGAACACTCATCATCTGAATGTCCAATATGTGTTCACATGTACTTTCCTGTGTTATTTAGCAGGGTCCCAAAGAGACCTAAAGTGAAGGGGTTGGGAGGAGAAAGAGGGCAAATTCAAGGTCACAGGGAACCCAAAGTGAGGTGCAGCAGCCCCAAGATATCTGAAGCTGAGTTGTGCATGACCTCAGAATCCAACGAGCTATCTTGGAACCAAAATATCGAAATGGATTAGTGCATGGGTAGCAAGGGGCATTCACAATCACCCAGTCTTATACAAAAGAAGAAACTGAAGCTCAAATAGGGACCTGGCTGCTTCAAGGTCACATCCTGAAGCAATTGCAGAGCAGAGCTAGGATTTACCTGTAATTCCTCCCCACTCTGGCCGGCTCTCTGATGACCGCACACCAGGGTACTTCCCAGCCTTTGCTTCTCATGCTCTCAGCCTTTCTCTACTCCAACTATGGCCCCCAGCCTTGACATCTGCTTTTCTTTGTGCCTGCTGTAGATTCCCAAGGGCCAAGAGCAATGGACTCAGCTTCCAGAGTCCTGCCCACATCACTGGGAGCCCTTGGCACGTGGGTAGAAGAGGCGCGCAGATGGCACACTCAGAGGCTAGCCAGCTGTGTAGCACCTTAATGTCTTCTAGAACAGATGTCAAAATATCCCCAGGAAGGGTCAAAATATGATACCACTTAGCCCAGGTATCCAAACACCACCTCTTCAATAACTAGCAAAATCTAGCGCATTTCCACTCCACTATAGGAGATGGCCCCTTTGGGCAGAAATGCTAAGAAGAATAGTGCTCTCATGGGCTGATGTGCGTCCCACCCTTCCACCCCAGCCCTGCCTTCCAGGGAGCCACCCAACACCAGCAGGGGACATCTCCTGTAAAGGCAGCCCTAGGCTGTTGGGAGTATGAAACTCAGTAACGCGTGGCCAAGTGCTGTTTATGGGAGACAAATGATTTATTTTATTATCTAAATTTTCAGTGGTTTAATAAGGTTTAATAAGCCTCCCAAGGAGTTTTCTGGCTCAGGGAATCGCCTGTAATAAACACAAGTAGTAGATCTTTTATTTTGAACATGAAAGAGGTGCGCAGTTTTTCTTGAAAGAAAGCAAGTCTCCCCCTGCCCCCCTTAGTAAATAAAGGATGAAAAAAATAATTAAAGAACAACAGCCTGAAGGGGCCCCATTTGATTTGCCTGCTCCAGATTCCCGTGGCCAACCTGGCCTGGGTGCCAGCCATTTGCAGCAGTACCCCTCTCCATTGGTGTGCCCCCACCCCCAGCAAACTGGAATGAGCCCTCACTTTGTGACTGAGGCCAGGCAGCCCCATAGGGAGCCCAGTTTTTCTGTCTTCCCTGCAAACCCCCTGCCTGGTGCAGTAGCAAAAGCAGTGGCCTCAGGGAAGATGCCAGCTCCCCACTGTCGTCCCGTCACCTTGCCTTGTCACCTTAGCCTCACTTCTCTTTAGTTTCCTCATCTGTAAATAGGCATAATTCCACCTGGCCTGCCACCACAGAGGTGAAAGTGCTTTGAAAGGTAAAAGGCTCCAAGCCACCCCTTGGGTGAGGGGATAGGGGCAGTGGTCCTGGCACATCTACCTCAGATTCCCCCAGAGGCCTCAGGCAGCCTCTACATGGAAGAAGGGGGTCCTCTGGGTGCGACTGGGCAGCTCTGACACAGCTGACACTCATGCGCCCCAGCCTCACTCCCACACTCACTTCCATCCCCAAAACCCAGCTGTGAGGCTTCCCCTCATTCTTCCTCACCCATCTGCCCACTCCTTGGGCTACCCTCTTAGGTGCCCTGCAGGTTTGGCCAAGAGAAGCCCACCCTGGCTTTTGCCCTACTCTAACCCCTTATGGAGATCTTAGACCTTGTTCTGACAAAATCGAACCAATGGTGGTGGGGGAGGTGGAGGGAGGGATGGAGAGGCAGCAGTGATGATGGGGCTGGAGGTCAGCAGGAGATACAGCCTCATACAGGGGGCAGAGCCCAGGTGACCAGCCAGGAGGTTGGAGACCTCTGTCACTTAGCCAGTTCTATGACCTTGGGCAAATCAATTCACCAGCAGGAATTTAGGTTTCTCATCAGCAAAATGGGTAAAACAATTCCTTGTGTACACAAACCCCTGGGAAAGCATATGAAGAAAAATGCCTGTGAACAAGCTTTCCTAAAAGTAAAGCTCAACAGACACGTGGTATTGTTAACCCAGGGGGTTTCAGCAGAGAACCGCAAAGCAGGGACTTGAGTGGCTAGTTGCAGAAGAAGACTCAGACCCTTCGATGTAGGGGCAGGGAAAATCTGCCTGTGACTGGGGTGAGAACCCAGGGGTGGCTGCTTCCTGGGTCTGGCCTCTACTGGGCCCTCGCTCATCTTGTCAAGGGGGCTGGACGCTGCAGGGAAAGAGGAGAGGGGTACACAATTGGGTGAGGTGGGAAGGGCCTGCATTCCAGCTCTAAGGGAACACCTGGATGGCCATTGCCCTTGGCAGAGGAAGAAAGCTCAGAGCGAATTGCACAGAAACCCTGAGGGGCTTAGTGGGCCCCGATCAGCTGGGACTGCGGGCTCCAGGCATGTCCTGGCAGGGTGGCAGAGCAGGTGGGGACAGCTTCACCCAATGTGGGCGCTCTGCCTGGGGTACTCGTGGCGGGCAGGGAACAGGCTGGAAGTTGAAGTAGCCCTGCCCAGCCTCCCAGCCCACATGTCTGGTTCCAGCCTGCAGGGCAGCCAAGGCCCAGGGGCATTCCAGGGCCAAGGGGTGTGACTGCCTTGCTTGGGGAAACTGCCAAGGGTTGGGTGGGCACGCCCAGCAGAGATCTGGGGCTGGCCAGCTGCTTGGGCCCGGTCTCCCACCCTTTATCCTGCCCTAACCCACCACCCCTTTGTGGATTTCAGTGCCTACAGACCACAGGGAGTAAAGACCTGCTCAAGGAACACAGGTAGCTGCTGCCCAGCCTCATTCCCAGATCTGGAGAGGAAATCCACATCCCTTCTCGCCCCGTGCCGCATACCTCCCTCCCCCACCAGAGCCTCTAATTCCACCAGGTGGCTGTGAAGCTCCAGGCCCGGGCATGGGAGGAGCTGGAGGCTGGAGACTGGGTGGGGCCAGCTTCCAGGATAGTGGGAGTCTGCTGGCTGGGCCAGCTTGCCCTGGGGATTTGGCAGATGGAATCACCATCCTGAGCCCAGATTTGCTGAGCTGAGCAGGATTCAGGGAGGGGCTGGACTTGTGGATCATAGCAATAGAACTGCACCAACAGTTCTATTCTTGAAGGGCAAGAAAGTAATGGGACTCAAGCAGAAATCCAGTTCCCACCCTGCTGTTTTCTAACGGCGTGACTTAGAGTAGGCCACTTAGCCTCTCTGATTTCCGTAACAGGGATCATAATACCAGCAGAAGAATGAAATGAATCAATATAAGCACCTTATGAATGACAGGACTCTGTTCAAATGTCAGGTGTCCCCATGGCAGAGGGCTGGGGCCATCCCACTGCCTTGCGTGATTTCAAAGCTATCCCCTTTGTTTATTTGAACCAATCTATTCATTCAGTGTCTACCATGTTCCTACTTGCTGGCATCCTGGGAGTAACACAGACATACAAGAAATAGACCCTGCCTTGCAGCAGGTCATCTCACTGGGGGAATGGGACCTACAAATAACCTAAATGTGCCTGGCTCCTCAGGCTGACTCATTCCACTCACATACCACTCAGGGAGATCCACACAATTACTTCCCCATTTCCCAGATGAGGAAACTGAGGCAGAAGTGTGTCATTTGCCTATACCAGCACTTCATGTTCCTAGTAACACTAAGACTAGAACATGAGTCCTCTACTAGCCGGGCAGCCTTGCACCTAGTTGGGGGCACTGTGGTCTAACAGAAGGGGCACAGGCTTGGGCATTAACCCATTTATGCCAGAGGTTGCAATTTTTTGTGTGAAAAATCAGACCTTGGCGCTGACCTTGAGCAGTCAGATATAAATAACCTCCACAAGCTTAGCATTCCAATAATGGATTAAAACATTCTAGTTCTAATTCTAGCTTCAACACTGATTCACTCTGTGGCCTGGGGCATGGGCTTCATTCTGTGCCTAATCTTTTCTAAAATGGACATAAAATTTGTGCCCGCCTTGCCGAGCTCATTGAGTTGGAAGTACCTGAAACAAGGAAGTATGAAAAAACCTTGAAAGATTATGATGCCCTATGCATGCCAGGGGATAGCCCTGGAGGCCTGTAAGGACCCTTCTCAGAAAGTGTCTTCAATATTGTAGATCTCTGCAAAACTGTACACAAGGCAAATAGGTTTCTGATATGGCCCCATCCCTGCGAAAACACCCATTAGGGGTCTGCATCCTTCCAGGGCTTCGCAATTGCTGTCATTGGTTGAGCACTGCCTAGGTATCAGGAGGCAATTTGTGTGCATTACCTCATCTGATTCCCACAGCAACTCATCCCCATTGTACAGATGAGGAAACCGAGCTCAAGGAGGGTAATTACCAAGTCCCACAGGTCATGGGTGGTGAAGCGAGAATGTTAGCCCAGGCTATCTGAGAGCAGGGCCCTCACCCTCAACCTCCTCAGTCAACTCCAGGCACTGTCAGCACCAGCGGAGAACAACTTCTGTTTGATCCCAATTGGGGAATCCAAGTTAAGCCTGTTTTCAGGAAGGATTCTGGAAACCCAAAGCTTTCCAGATCCATTGCTGATCCAAATGATGTAGGTCATGTTCTTCCTGCCCCTTCTGCCCAACGAAATTCTTTCTTACTCTTCACAGCTCAGACAAGGCTCCTGTTTCCAGAGGACTTCCCTGACCCCCAGCCCACAGAGATCCGGTGCCTTTCTGTCCATCCCGTTCATGTGCACTCCATATGGAGCCTCTTCTTCCTCCTTCATCACCTGGCAACCTTGGGTCTCGGCCCCCTCTACTCATGCCTCTAGCCTGGCTCTGATCAAACCCCTAGACTAAGAATCAGCCTCTGAAGGGAAGGTTTCAAATCCCCCTGCCCTTGAATTGGACTTTGCAGGGGGCAGCATGGTGAAGGGGAACAAATAAGAGCTTTTGCATCAAACGCAGCTGGGTTCAAATCCTAGCTCAGACACTGGCTGACTGGGTAGCAATGGGCAAGCCACCTGCCCTCTCCATACCTGTTTCTTTATCTGTAAATTGGAGGTACTGATAAAAATCTGTATCTTTCAGAGTTGTATTGGTTGAGAAAGGACTAGAGGTATAATGACATGTGACAAGTGGCATTCCATAAATGGTAGCTATTATTGCAAAGGCACAGTAGCTTGCTGGCCCCTTGGTAAAGAGAGAGGGGAGCAGTCTCTGATGCTCTCATTTTACAGCTGAACAAACTGAGGCCCAAAGATGGGAAGTGCCACCTCGTCAGACAGGGTTTCTTGGATATACCTGGGTTCTAGAACCTTCCACTGAAGGCAGAGGCCCAGGGGATGTTCTGTGGAATAGTGGCCACACCTAAGAAGGTTTCAACCTCCCTGCATTCTTCTTTAACCTCTTTCTTCCATTTCTGAGCTCATCTCCTCTTCCCATCTTTCTTTTTTTTTAAACTCTATGTTTTTTCTAGCTCCTTCCTAGCAGAGGTTCATATTTTGCATCAAGCCTCTTCTAGCTTTTGAGTGTGTTGTTTTGTTTCTCCCACACGCATGTACGTGTGTGTGTGTGTGTGTGTGTGTGTGTGTGTATTGAATTTTTTTCCCTGTGCATGTTATTCTTGGAGACAGAACTGCCTCCGCTTAGATGATGGGATGGAAGGCATGGGGACAGAGCCATGACATCCCCTTTGGGACACTGCTGTCTACTGGCTCACCAGGGCATGGGAACCTTAGGGTAGGTCACCAGGGAAGCTCCCAGTGTGCAGGGCAGGGACACTTCTTCCCAAAGAGACAATGAAACAGCAAGTGGCAGCCCTCACCTCCTGACCACAGCTCACCTCTCCCACTCCCTGCCACCAAAGTTAGTCTCCTGCCTGGAAAAACAGCCTTGAGCCACCACGGTTACATCTGTTTCTCCAGGAATACAACAAAGACCACAAACCAAGGCACAGTGAGGAGTCACTGCTGGGAAGACCAGCCTTCAAGTCCAGGGTCACAGAGTGGTTTATCCCCTCCCCATCGCCAGATCCACTTTGCACTTCTGGCCTCTCATGGACATGATGTGTGTTACCAGATTTCTCGTGACCATCCTATCACATGATGAGGAAACAGAAGTCCAGAGAAGTGGAGGGGCCCTCCCAAAGTCACACAACTGTGGTTTCCTGATTCTGAATCACAAGTGGACATTGCTCCCAAAGCACAGAAGATCTGCACTTAGCGTAGGACAACCGCGCACCATTCCTCAGAGTGCTCAGACACATTTATCACAGTGGGATGCTGATCACCAACACATGGTCTAACGGGTTTCAGCTCTTCTGTTTAAAAAGGCAGAGAAAAGCTTAAGGAATGGTGGGAATTTTCCCTGAAAAGCATTTTAAAACATTTTCATCTCTAAAGGAATAAGCCCTTACCAAGCAAGAAAACTTGACTCTCCATAAAAAACTAATTTCCTGAGGTTTTACTGACTTTGGCTTTTTACTTAACAGTGAAAGGGTCATTTCATTTACACACAGTCTTTTCAGATGAGAAGGCCCCCCCTTTGAGGGTCAGAACCCTGCCGCCTACAGGATGGCTTTGTGGGAATTAGAAAACGGTGTCACTTCCTCAATACATTTACTTCCATCTATCAAAACATTGTTGTAATACATGGATTTCATTAAGTTGAGATATTTAACTGCCATCTGCCAGAATATTATCATGATAAATATCACAAAACTATAATGTCTGTGAAATAGCATCCCTGGATTATCATCTATTGCTGTGTAACAACACAAAAACATGGTGGCTTAAAATGAGAATAGTGCCTCCCAGTTTCTCTGGATCAGGAATTTGGGAGAAGCTCAACTGAGCAGTCCCGGTTCAGCGTCTTTCCTGAGGTTGCGGTCAAGATGTCAGCCAGGGCTGCTGTCATCAGAAGACCTGACTGGGGCTGGAAGATCCACTCTCAAGGTAGCTCACCCATTCAACTAGCAAGTTGGCACTGGCTGCTGGCAGAAGGCCTCAGCCCTCTGCCATAGGGGCCTCTCCCTAGGGCTGCTTGAGCATCCTCACAACATGGCAGCTGGCTTCCCCAGAATGAGTGATCCAAGAGAAAGCAAGGTGGAAGCGGCAATGTCTTTTATGACCTCACGTCTGAGGTCATGTCTCTTGACTTCCACAGATCTTATTGATTAGGCAGGTAAGTCTATTTATGTGGGAAGGGATCGTACAAAGGCATGAAATCATGCCACCAAGAGGCAAGAGTCACTGAGAGCCATGTCTGAATCTTCTACCACAGCCCACTTAGATGTAGTGCCGTTATATAGTAAACAACTTGCACAACAGTAATTTCAGGCCAGCTAAGGACAGCCCTTGCCATAGACCTTCCACCAACTTTGTGCCAGGACTGTGCTAAGCACTTAATGATATTATCTGCCCTCAAGCAGCTTACAGTCTAGCAGAGACACTAATCATTAAAGTTCAAGGCAGAGTCAAATAAATGACAAAAATCAGGAGACCAAAGGCTGGAGAGACCAAGCCTCTGAATTGAGGGATGGGGAAAGGGTTGTCTAAGTGGGACCTTGAAGTGTGGTTGGGATGTGGACCCCTGGAAGTGCAAGACATTGGATGTTCTCGAGCCAAGAATGCAGCATGAACAAAGGCATGGCAGCTGAGAACAGGGTGTATGTTTAGGATTTGGAGAGTAGGGGCTGCAAAAGTACATTTGGGTCACATTGGAGGGGAGTGTTACGGCCACTCAGTCCATCCAGGTGACCACCCGCTCTCAGCTGTGCTCAGAAGTTGGGATGGGAAAAGCTGATTGAGCCACAGCTCTATTTTCTCCTCTCTCCTTCTCCTCTTGCCCTAGAAGAGAAACCACCACAAAAACTTACACAGAGTAGGGGTGGCTGTCTGGGGAGCAAGGGAGAGGAATCCCTCCCCAAGACTCTAAGAAAGGCAGTAGCCTGGGGCTGGGGCAGTCTCCACTTTTTCACAGTTATGTCCCTTTAAGCTGTTAGAGCACAGGAATTCTTGATTTGTTCTCTGTGCATCCCCAGAGTCCAGTACAGAGCCTGGCACAGGAAGAAAACCCAGTAATATTTAGTGAATGAATGCATGGACTGGCAGGGTCTCTGGCCCTTTTAAAGATGAGAAGGTGGGAAAGCAGTGAGGCCTTAGCTCTGGGAAGCCTCCCAAGCCTCTTGGGGCATGGCAGAGAAGTCTAACTTCAGGCACCTGGCTGGTGAGATTACTTAGGGAAGGCCTGGGCTGCCCCGTGGTAGAGGAGAAGGTGAGGGCAGGGGAGGAGCACCCGGCACCCTCATGCCTCCCCAGTGCCTCCAGGCCCCACTCACGTTTCATGAGCTGGCACTTCTCACTCCTCCCCGCCCCCTGCCTCTGCCTACCCAGGGCAAAACATCCAGAAGATAAACGTGTAAGGGTCTCCAGAGCGCTTCCTGCTGGGGGCGTGGGCCTTTAGGGTTTTTCTGTTTTGTTTTCTCCCCACTTTATTTGTATCAAGTTATCTTGGTACAAGCCGGAGGACTCTGCTAAGATTTATCTAGATGGGCCATGTTGAAACTTTGCTGAAAGTAGAAGAGCCCTATCAAGCTCATCCAACCCGCCTCATTTTATTGCTGCTGTTCTGTTTTGGTTTTAGACGAGGAAGGGGCTTTACTGGCCCAACCAGAAACAGAAACTAACAATCCATGACTGTATTCTCTCCTTGGGACACCCCTGCCTGCTCTGGCACATCCCACATTTTGTCCTGGTTGACTATGTTCACCCGTGCTGTGAGCTGTGCTTCCCGAAAGGAAGGGAGGCCAGTTGTCCTCTGTCATGCCCTGCTTTCTCCTGGCAGCTGCGACTGGCCATACTTTAGGTATAACATGTATAATGATAAGGTGTCTCAGAAGAGGCTTCTCACCACAGGGGTTATTTTCATGAGGCTAACAGAATGCAGACATGAAAAAAGTAACAAATGTACTTGCATTTATATTTATATTGCATGTATATTTATATTGAATATTGCATTTATATTTGCATTGAATTTAAATATTTATAGGTGAAATGGCTCTCAGATATACATATATAGGATGTTAGTATTTTTTTAATAAAAAGATCAAGAATTACAAATGGAAGGAAACTTCAACTATGGTGAATGAGTAAGGTCAGGAAGCAAAATATACCACAAGGCCCCCACTCACTTGCTGAAAATCGGCCACAAAATTTGTTTTAAGCTTCCTAGTAGCCAATGCAAAGTGTGAGTCTATCACAGAGTCAGAGGATTTGAGAGACAAACCAGAGCTGCTTCTCAGCAGAAGCAGTGAGAGGTCCTTGCCCCACAGAGGTGGGTCCTGTTCCTGTAGCCAAGGCAACAGCTGGGTTTGTGTGGCTTCTCATCCTGCCATTGTATTCTGCAACTGCATGTTGGCAAAGTGGAATTCAGTAAAATCAAGCCTGCGAGAAGCCTTGCAGCCTTTGCTGAGTACCTGACACCAGCTGCCCAGTGAGACGCCTAACTCCAAGAGTCTTAGGGGTCCAGAGAAAAGCCCTATCTTGTAAGCCACGCTGTGAATTGCAGATGAAATTTGGCAAAGCTGAGAGGCAGGAGGACCATCCTTGCAGTGGACAGGGAGCTCTTATGCAAAGGAGGTGGCTCAGAGTCCTAACCCAGACTTCTGTGTGTGTCTCTGCAGGGCTCTGGCTGAGAACATGGCCAATGACATTGATGAGCTCATTGGCATTCCCTTCCCCAACCACAGCAGTGAGGTCTTGTGCAGCCTCAATGAGCAGCGGCACGATGGCCTGCTGTGCGACGTGCTCCTGGTGGTGCAGGAGCAGGAGTATCGGACCCACCGCTCCGTCCTGGCTGCCTGCAGCAAGTACTTCAAGAAGCTCTTCACCGCCGGCACCCTAGCCAGCCAGCCCTACGTCTACGAGATTGACTTCGTGCAGCCTGAGGCTCTGGCCGCTATCCTGGAGTTCGCCTATACCTCCACGCTCACCATCACTGCCGGCAACGTCAAGCACATCCTCAATGCCGCCAGGATGCTGGAGATCCAGTGCATCGTGAACGTGTGCCTGGAGATCATGGAGCCTGGCGGGGACGGCGGGGAGGAGGATGACAAGGAGGACGATGACGAAGATGACGATGATGAAGAGGATGAAGAGGAGGAGGAAGAGGAAGAGGAGGAGGACGACGACGATGACACGGAGGATTTTGCTGACCAAGAAAACTTGCCCGACCCCCAGGACATCAACTGCCACCAAAGCCCTTCCAAGACGGACCATCTCACGGAGAAGGCCTATTCAGACACCCCCAGGGACTTCCCTGACTCCTTCCAGGCTGGCAGTCCTGGCCATCTGGGGGTGATCCGGGACTTCTCCATTGAATCTCTGCTGAGGGAGAACCTGTACCCCAAAGCCAACATCCCCGACAGGAGACCCTCCTTGTCTCCGTTTGCTCCAGACTTCTTCCCACACCTCTGGCCAGGGGACTTCGGTGCCTTTGCCCAGCTGCCTGAGCAGCCCATGGACAGTGGGCCACTGGATCTGGTCATCAAGAACCGGAAGATCAAGGAGGAGGAGAAGGAAGAGCTGCCCCCGCCCCCACCACCACCCTTCCCTAACGACTTCTTCAAGGACATGTTCCCTGACCTGCCTGGGGGGCCTCTGGGCCCCATCAAGGCAGAGAACGACTACGGTGCCTATCTCAACTTCCTGAGTGCCACCCACCTGGGGGGCCTCTTCCCACCCTGGCCCTTGGTGGAAGAGCGCAAGCTGAAGCCCAAGGCCTCTCAGCAGTGCCCCATCTGCCACAAAGTCATCATGGGGGCCGGGAAGCTGCCACGGCACATGAGGACCCACACCGGGGAGAAGCCATACATGTGCACCATCTGCGAGGTCCGCTTCACCAGGTGCGCATTGCAGCCTCGGGTGCGGGGGACAGGGCCAGAGGCCATGGGGGACAGCAGAGTCGGGCAGGGAGGCTGGGGATGGCGACAGAGACCCAGAAGGATCCCAGACACATGCAGGCTCATGGCTAGCAGGGGTGCTAGGCATCACCTGGTACTGTGACTTTCAAACCCTTTTTAGGGGCTGCAGTATTTTCTCAGATACAATATTAGGCAGAAACCCATGACACAAAACAGCTAAGAGCAGGACTGTTCTGGTTGGGACAGAAGTGAGGCGCCTCAAGCATCTTGGTTGCTTGGCTTCCCCATCTTCTTCCAGCTGTAAATTCATGGAACCCAGTTGGAACGGCTGGCAGTCCCAGATGGAGTGCTGCCCCTTCATTTTATTTGGAGAAGCAGCTCCTGACCTTGATGAAGCATGTTCTACATGCCAGGGGCCATCCTAGGCACCGTAAACATACTCTCACCACAGCCAGGCCCTGGGAAGATGGGAAGATGGTGGCCTTCGTTTACAATACACCTCCCAGTAGCTGACCACGAGTGTGTGCACTGGAAAATGGCAGAGCTGGGACTGGCATCCCAGTCCCTGTGTGACAGCCAAGTCTGTGACCAGGAGACTGCAGAGGTGCCTGGTAGGCCCTTTCCATCATTTTGGGGTCAGACCTAAAGGTTGGGCCTCTTTTTATGTTCCCCTCTTTGCCTTTCCATGTTAGGAAGGGGGACAACTTTATGCTGTTATAAAATGTGAAATTTGAAATCAATACATTATAAACCTGTCATCTTTCATAGACCCTGTCCCATTCAGCAAGCGTATGTTGCATACCTCCTCTGCACAGCAACTTTCGCAGTCAAAACTGATGAGTGGGTTCATGTGGGGTCAGACCTGTCCGCTCCCAGCTTTGGAGAGGGCTCACTTTTGGAAAATACCGACTGTTGGTGCTATCTGTGGTTCCTGGCATGAGGCTGATCTTCTCAGCCCTATCCACAAATGGGAAGGATTCTAGTGGGTGGCCTGGCATCAGGGCTTGGTCATTTCAGTGTGTCCTGTGTGCACAGAGCCTGGCGATGCCTGCCCTGTGACCACAACTTACTAGACCAGGTTCCTTCCCCACACTGCCACTTTCCCTCTCAGATAACTCACCTGGAGAGACCCACGCTTATTCCAGTGGTGCTGCCGCTGCCCCACTTCCCCTTGGAAATATATCTTTGGGAATTGCTGGCAGCTCATTCTTTTGATTTTCCTTAGTGGGCCCAAAGCTTCGGCCTGAGGATGCAGTACAAGTTTGTGAATGAGGGTGGATATCCAATCAGGGACTATGCTTATCCAGAAAAAATTTTAAAAAGATGAGTCCTCTAAAGTCATGAGACCTGTTCTCTTGGGTGGCTTCGAAACTATCATTGGCAAAGAGTTTCAGAAATTCGTTCAGTGGACAGTAGTGTGGCTAAAATCGCTCTGCTGGCTCCTCTGATGACTGCTTTGAAGGACAACACTGATTATTTCCAAGACAGCCTTGGGGTCCTGCTCACAGCTGCTTCTGTGAGGAGAACCCCAGACAGCATCTGTCCCGGATGCTTCCAGTGACAGTAGAAAGAGAAGCTGCAGGAGCAGAGGGGCAGGGCCTCACAGACCCAGGATGTGCCTTCCTTGCCCTTAGCAGTGAGCTAAGCCAGCCACCCGGCAATGCTGACGGCAGGGCGCCCTGCTCCTGTTAGCCCCCAGAGCAGACGGACCCAAAGCTCCCGAGATTCCCTCCCCTTGGATGTCCCTCAGTGACAGCCCTGCCACCCCAGTGCCACTGTGGTTGATGCTGCCCCCTGCCTCCTCCTGAATTCACCTTAGCCCCACAGAGCCAGGCAGAACACCTGGACAGGCTTTGCAAAAACACAGAAATGACCGAGGGAGATAAACCAGAGCACCATGTGAAAGCCAAATTCAGGTGCAGCTCACGCGTCTTCAATGGGAGTCTGGCTTCAGCCTGAGTCCCAGCCCCTGCCTATGACTTTAAGGTTGCCAGGAAGCTCTGCACAGGCCCAATCAGGAAAGCCAGCCATGTTATCAGCCCGGAGCATCCTCTCCTGCTAACACAGGCTCCACCTCCCTCACTGCCCATGGCTGTCCCCTTGGCAGATGGCTGACAGGAGCACTTCTCCTGTCACGGGAGACTCGGGCTGGTGACTCCAATTCCAAAGGGATCTGTGTCTCAGGGTACCACACGGTGGCCCTGCTGGCACCCTGAGCCCCCACCTCCCTTCCTTCCCCACTCCCTTTTCTCTGGCCCACACACAGCCTTCTGTGAGGTCCATACCAGGTCTGGACGGTCTGTGTGCTCTGGTTTTTTGTTTTTGTTTTTTTGAGACAATTTCAGTCTCATCACCCAGGCTGGAGTACAATCACATGATCTCAGCTCACTGTAACCTCTGCCTCCTGGGTACAAGTGATTATCCTGCCCCACCCTCCCAAGTAGCTAGGATTACAGTTGTGCGCCACCACGCCCAGCTAATTTTTGTATTTTTAGTAGAGATGGGGTTTCACTACATTGGCCAGGCTGGTCTCAAACTCTTGACCTCAGGTGATCCCCCATCTCAGCCTACCAAAGTGCTGGGATTACAGCTGTGAGCCACTATGCCTGGCTTGTGTGCCCTGTTTTAAGGGAAAGTTTTAACCTTGCACAGTCACTGCTGGCAGACTCTTCACCCTCTGGACCCTGGGACATTCTCTGGGAGTGGGCCTCCTGGTTGGGGCAGCAGTGCTGTGTTGTATAGGAGGGTGACATTCCGGTTTCCTCCCTCCCAGCACATTCCTGATGGTCACTTGGGATGGCCTCTGTCTGCAGTCCCCACTCCCGGCCAGGTCTGCAGTGGGGCAGCTCTGGTCATCCAGCCATCTGGCCTCGGGCTCCTCCTGCTCCAGAATGGCGGCTGTCTGGCCCCAGGCCTGTCTCCAGCTGAAGCCAATGCATTCCAGACCCCTTGGCACCCCACCACTTGTCCCCGCTGGGCTCTGACCCTCCCAAAACAGATCAGACAAGCTCTTGGGTCTCTCTCTTACCAGGAGGGGAGAAACCGAGGGCGGGGGGAAGGCAGGGTGGAGGAGATGGCTGCTCCTCACTTCAGAGGCTTTATTGCTCATCGTGGGCTGCGGCTGCCCTTGTGGGGCACTCGCCATTCTCCTCCCCTCACATTCTCCAGAATCACTGGGCCTTTGCTTCTCACCCCATCTCTGGAGCTGCCTGGCAAGAATTCTTTTCGGTGCTTGAAGAGCCCCAAGCATGGTCTGTCCAGGTTGAGGCTTTCCTGTAATTCTCTCTGTGACCAAAGCTCCCTGCAGGCTTTCCACGGGGACCTTCTTTTTGGCTGAATTCCCCGTTAGGATTCCTAACACCTGCTCCTTCCACCTGGAATCTCTTCAGCAGCCACTTAGAGCGGTGACAGCCAGCTGCCTTTTTGACATAGAATTCCCAGACTCCCTTCCAAGGCCACGCCACTGAGACTGGCCCCTGTAGTGTCCTTCTTGTCCCCCAGCAAGGACCCAGACATGCTGCCCTCAAGCTTTCCTCTTGGAAATGATTTCCCCTTCTGGAACCAAGTCTTTCCTTCAGCACAGCTGAGCTTCTGCCCTGGCAAAGCCCCATTTCCTCCCTCCTTGATGCTGAGAAGAGCTCAGGGTCCTGCGACACTCCTGTGGGGTGCTGGAGAAGCCTACCCTTCCCCCACATGGTGGCCCGTTAGCCCAGACTCTGAGTCACAGCCTCCCAGATGCCAACTCCAATGTCCACACCCCATGGGGACGTCACTCCTAACGACCTCAGCAGCCACAACCAAGGTGGAGGGCATGAGGACCCTTCCAGCAAAGCCCCTCAACCCCTAAGGCCCTGCCCACTGCTGTCATTCTGTGGGTCTGGAGAGGAGAGACAGAGTCCCCCCCACCCAATGGTATTGTCTGTTCTTTGGTGTCAGAAATCTCACCTCTGAGGCAGCTCTAGATTTCAGCCAGTCCTACCAGTTGTCCCACCACTGATCTGTTCCAAATATGAAATATCCCTAGGCAGGGCCTCAAAGGCATCAACCAAACTGTTTCTTTGGCCCCATGCTGTCCCTTCCTAGCTCTGGTTACCCCATAATCACTGGGGCTCCTTTTGCCTGTGCACTCCCCTTGGCTTAGTTCAAGGGCACTGTTTTCTTCCTGGGAAAGGCTCGTGCTAGCTAGAGAGGCAGCTCCTGTCCCTTCCAGGTCCTACTTGAGACACAAAAACAGCTCCAGGTCATAGGGCAGAGGCAGTCTAGACCAGGATTACCTCAGAACCTCTTCATCAGGGGTCGTTTCCCTTCTCTTCCCAGAAAGTTGGGAAGCCAGGAGCCAAAGGTTAAGATGGCAGCGTTCTGCCAGAAGTGACACGTAGGTCAAGCCTAGAAGAACAGGAGCCATGTGATCTTGGGAAGATAAAGCATTTGTCTTCATGCATAGGGACACTGCTGAGCTTGGTGGGTATTTTCTCTGTCCACAGACATCCCAGGTGGCCCCCCGCACACCTTTTTGCCCCATTTGCAGCCATCACTGCCAACTGGGCCTGGCCCTGGCCCTGTGAAAGCCTCTGCACCTTCCTCCTCTTTATTCCCGCCACATGGGTCCTTGATTGCAGGCCACAGGGACTTGCCTTCCACCTCCCCCAGCCCTTCTGTTAGGAGCACCCAGAGAGCATGGCTGGCTGGTCTCCCTCCTGAAGCCCCTGCATCCTGCGGAAGCCTGGCTCCCAGCAGTGCCCCAGCCATGCCTGATGGGGACAGTAGTAAAGGCAAGAAACTGCAAAATGAGAAGAGACTGGCCCCAAAACAGCAGAAGTCCCATGGAGGGCACATGGTCCTGGGCGGGGATGGGCCACCCGTGCAGCACAGTCACTCTCTGACAAGCCACGCTTTCCAGGTCCTGCTCAACCCCGAAGGCTGCGCCTTTCCGTCTCCACCACCCTCCTCCACTGCCAGCCAAATGCTGACCAGCTCTGTCCCCCATGGCTGCCTGCTCTTCAGACAAGCCCGCAACCTGCCTTTTGCTTTCCCTCTGTTTTCTTTGTAGTCCTCCCACTCCTGGCAGCTCTGGGAACCCTATTAAGATAATGTAATGGCATTAGCAGTGGTAGCAGGAAGAGCGTGTCTCAAACCATCCGGTTACAAGAAGTCAGGGTGAAGGCTGCTGGGAAAGCATTATCCTGATTGGGAGACTTTCTGGAGGCCACAGACTTCAGGCCGAGACCCTGCAGCCCTTTTCTGTGATTCTGGGAATGAGCTCATGGGGACTCACGCATTCTTCCCAACAATGAGCTCTCCAGGCTGGAAAGGAGCGTGTAGACTGAGGCTGGGGGGGGTGTATGTCCTTGACTGTCCCTAATGCAGAGAAATGGAACGAGATGGCAGACAAGGGGACCAGGGCCAGAGGAGAGCATGTCGAATTTGGAGTCAGGGACTTCTGAAATTGGCCCCGCTAGTCAGTCACCAAACGTGATGAGCCTCCTCTCTCTCTACATTCAGTGTTGTGCAGAGTATGAAAGAGCATCCCACGGGTTCTCATCAAAGCAGGTACCAGAACCCTCTATGCCACGTGCAAGGAGGAAGAAGGCTAGGGGTAGGAAGGGGCACCCTGGCTCTGCACTTGGCCTTCTAGGAAGGCCCTAAGGGTGGAGCATCAGTGCCCAAGCACAAGACATGCACACAAGGGAAGGAGCCAGGGTTTACCAGGCATCCACCCTATCATGTGATGGGCTGTGCACTGGGGGGCCAGCAGTCCCATTCATACTGGCATGATAGGGCCAGTCTCTTGTCACTCTATAGTCCTTGCAGGCCACAGGTGTTCAAGGATGCAGAGTTGGCCAGTGTGGGGCAGTGCACCATGGGGGACAGGCAGGAAGCTGGCAGAGTACATGGGAGTGAGCTTGCAAAGAGCCCAGAAAGCTGCGCTAAGGGGTATGTGAGTACATATGCCACTGGACAGGGGAGGCCTCAGGAAATTTTAAGTGGAATCTCCAGACCTCCATTCCTACCGAGAAGTAACTAATCTCACCTCCTGAGATTCAGACTAGAACCTATTCCCACTAAACACACGCTGCTTCCACAAGCAGACTGAATTTGTAAAAGAGCAAGGAAGCCAGCCAGCCAAACAGACTCCAGAAAGAAATTTGGTAGACACCCACTACCCAGATGCAAACACTCATGGAGCACCAGCAGTCCCAAGGATGCAGCCCGACCCCCATTTAGAGATCAGGAAACTGAGGCCAGACCAGAGAAGGGACCTGGTCCAGGTCTTGGAGCATGCCCAGCACCACCTCCAGCACCAATGCGCATGTCATAGTATCCACAGGAAAGGTCAGTGTAGAGGAGGAGGCCGTGTGGCCCCTGACCTCCATTCCCTCTTTGGTCCTTGCTTTCCTTATCTTGGAAGTAACTAGCTCCATGTTTTCAAGGTCCTGAGAAGTGTACTGCTAAGAGTGTAGCTCACGGGGTGCACTGACTCAGGCAGTGAATCAGAATGTGGTCAAGTGTGCCTGGTAAACTAGATGATCCTCTGAAGTTTTTTTCCAGAACTGGCTTATCATGAGCTTTGCACACTCTTCCCACCCCTTACCCCCACTCCCACAAAGTGTCACGGTTAAGGAAAGACAGCTCCTGCCCAGGGCTGAGTTCCTCCCATTGGCATACCCCAGTCCTACAGAAAGCTGGCTACTGGCGCCCTCTCGTGATTGTTCTGGTCTGCCCTTTCTGCATCAGTCCTTGCAGGCCACAGGCTGGGAGTCCCTCATGTGAAAATCTAGCCTTCTTCATCCCCAGAATAGCTTACAAACAAACCACAGCCAGGTAGCCCTCCAGGTTTCTTTGCCCCTCACCAGCTGGATAGCTTTGGGAAGCGCTTGACTTCTTCAAGCCTCCTTTCTGCCTGTGTCCAAGTGAGGAAATTACACCAAGTGTGTTGAATCTAGCTCGCCCAAACCCAGATTCTCTCCATCTGCCCTGGACAATGATGTCTGGTGATGTCTGGGGCTAGGTTTAGCTCTGCACAGAGAGGTTGAACAACTTGCCTAAGGCCACCCAGCAAGTTGGTGTTGGGTCTGGAGCTACAACTGGGACTCCCAGACTCCTAGAGGGGCCCTACCTCTATACCATAACTTGCCTTTAAATAATGAATTCCCAAGGTCATTGAAGTCACGTATTTACTTCCCCATAGCAGGTGTTCAATAAAAGGACATTGTAGGCACCTTCTCCATGCTTCTTACATAAGTAGACCAATTGCCACAAAAATGGGACTTATTTTAGATACACTAATGAGAAGTTTGGGAGACATTTGAAAATTTGCCACTTACACTGTCTATTGTTTGAGAGTGACCTCAATGGTCAGTACTACTAATTATGTGTAATAGTGGTTTAAAAAAAAAAACCTACCTTGGCCAGGCGTAGTGGCTCGCGCCTGTAATCCCAACACTTTGGGAGGCCAAAGCCGGCAGATCGTGAGGTCAGGAGTTAGAGACCAGCTTGACCAACATGGTGAAACCCCATCTCTACTAAAAATACAAAACTTAGCCAGGCGTGGTGGTGCATGCCTGTAATCCCAGCTACTCGGGAGTCTGAGGCAGGAGAATCACTTGAACCTGGGAGGCAAATGTTGCAATAAGCCGAGATCACACCACTACACTGCAGCCTGGGCAACAGAATGAGACTCCGACTCAAACGAACAAACAAAAAAACAAAACACCTACCTCATAGGTCATGGTGAGGAGTAATGAGATGATGCATTTAAAGCCCCGCTCAGCTGATTCTGAGCCCTCTACCAGGCCTGGTGATGGAGCCCAACTGACCACCTAGCATCAGTGTTTCCATCAGAGCCTGGATGAATTTGTGAAGGCCCAAGACATATCCCTCAGAACCGGGAAGCTGCGTCACTCCAGGGGTACAGATGGCACTGTGCACCTGACACTTCCATTTTCACAGTCACAGTGCCACAGTGAGAAGAGGCCTTGACTCCCAGGCCTGCCATGACCCTCTGGGTGAGCTCGGCAAGTTTCCCGGCTGAGCCTGTTTGCCCACCCACATGGTGGAGGCTTTGCCTGGACCAGTGGTCCTCAATGTGGGGTCCACGGACCACCACCAGCAGCAGCATCTGACAACCGGTTAGAAATGCAAACCCTGTCCCTCTCCCTACCCAGACCTACTGCTCAGAATCTCTGGGAATAGGGCTCAGCACTGTTTTACTGCGTCCTGATCATGATTCAGATGCATCCTTAAGTTTGAGATCCACTGACCTAAATGGTCTCTGAGGTTCCCTTTCTCCTCAAAAATCCAATCATCTAGTCTAGGTGAAATCTGGGTTACAGAGACCACAGTATGCTGGTAGGGGGTGGGATATCACAGTAGGCTACTGTGTAGCCTGGGGGTGGCGGGTGGGTTGTAGAAGCAGCAGGAGCAGTGGGATGTGGAAGGGAGGAGGGACCCCACTTCCCTTCCTCCCCCCCTCGCAGGGCCTCTCCAGCCTTCCTGTGAGCACAGGTGGGAGGACTGGATCTGCCCTCTCTGCTCCTCCTCCCACAGCACCTGCCAGTGTTCATGGGAATATCCTTTTCTCTCCTGCTCTGCCCCTGGAGAACCAGTTTGAAAATGAGAGCTGGTGAGACCTCTAGTGGTCAGGGGACACCAGGAGCCTAGGACCTGCACCTGCTGTCCTGGGATTATGTTAAGCAGGGTTTCAATCCGGCCATGTTAATTAAGGAGGACGCCTGGATTCCACATCTGCTCTAACCTCAAAGCAGAGCCTGAAATTATAGGCAGATGCTCCACCCAAGCCACACCTGCAGGGAGGAGGTGGGAAACTAAACACAGAGCTTCCTGGCCCATATGGCCCCATTGGGGAAGGCTGCGAATTATCCCAAGAGGAATTCCTGCAGCCCAGCTGCCTAAACCTGAGCAACCTTAAGCTGGTTTACCCAGCGCTCAGTCTTTATGAAAACAACCCCCTGATGTCAGTTTTCCCTTCAGGCCACCAGGAGGTGCATGGAATTTAGTTCACACCAACCCAGATGCTTGCCATCAGCCCTAGACAATGAGAATGGATGTCTGGCTCCAGGTTCAGTTCTGTGCAGTGAGGTTAAGTAACTTGCCTGAGGTCACCAGCAAGTTAGTGGTGGGTCTACAGCTGGAGCAGAGGCTCCCAGACCCCCGCTAGGTACCCCACCCTACATCATACCTTACCTGTGAATACTACTACTTAAACCCTGAAAACTTTTGCCCTGGATTAGGCTGCATTCTTGTCGCACCTGGCTCTATTGTAAAACCCTGAAATTGTCTGCAGACAAAGAGGAGAGCCCAAGGCTTAGGATTAGAAACCAATGTGCAGGAGGTTTGAACAAGGTGTGCCCAAGCTTCAATAGCCTCCCAGATTAGTGCCAAACGCAGACAGATCTCAACAGCCCAGGGGCTGGGATGGGACCACGGGCTTTGGGCCAAAGCATATGGATGAACTGGAGGGAAAGCATACGGCTGCCTCGAAGAGTGGGTGTGAGATTAAAGTGCAATCCAGTATCAGCAGAAGTCGCTGCACTGTTCTAGGACTAAGGTCAGAATGCTGACTTCTGGCAAAGTATCTTCCTAGCAAGTCCATTTTCCAGTATGTGAGACAAACTCCTAATAGAGTGGGAGTTTCATCACTCTAAGCTCGGGTATAAAAGGAGTTTGAGGGAGTGGGGCTTTCAGGACACTGCTCCTTCCCCATCCCTTTAATCCAGGTGAGTAACCGTACCTGTCTAAGGTGGGGCAGCAGTTGAGGGTAGATCTAGCATGAGATTTCTCTCTAGTAGGGAGCCTCCGCCGGTTCTGGAGGAAGGGGGAGCAGAAGGTTAGGAGTGGCTCCTGGTGTTCCGTGCGGGACTGACCCCCAGTCTCTGCATTGCAGGCAGGACAAGCTGAAGATCCACATGCGGAAGCACACGGGTGAGCGGCCCTACCTGTGCATCCACTGCAACGCCAAGTTCGTGCACAACTACGACCTCAAGAACCACATGCGCATCCACACGGGCGTGCGGCCCTACCAGTGCGAGTTCTGCTACAAGAGCTTCACGCGCTCCGACCACCTGCACCGCCACATCAAGCGCCAGAGCTGCCGCATGGCGCGGCCCCGGCGCGGCCGCAAGCCCGCCGCGTGGAGGGCAGCCAGCCTGCTCTTCGGGCCCGGCGGCCCGGCCCCCGACAAGGCGGCCTTCGTGATGCCGCCGGCGCTGGGCGAGGTGGGCGGCCACCTGGGCGGCGCCACCGTGTGCCTCCCGGGCCCCAGCCCCGCCAAGCACTTCCTGGCGGCGCCCAAGGGCACCCTGAGCCTGCAGGAGCTGGAGCGGCAGTTCGAGGAGACACAGATGAAGCTGTTCGGGCGCGCGCAGCTGGAGGCCGAGAGGAACGCGGGGGGCCTCCTGGCCTTCGCGCTGGCAGAGAACGTGGCGGCGGCGCGGCCCTACTTCCCGCTGCCCGACCCGTGGGCCGCGGGCCTGGCCGGCCTCCCTGGGCTCGCCGGCCTCAACCACGTGGCCTCCATGTCTGAAGCCAACAACTAGGCGGGTCCCTGTCGACTCCAGCCCTCCAGTCCTCCTCCCTCCAGGCCCGCTGTACCCCACCCCACGGATCTGAACTTTTCATTTTAAAAACCCAAAGGGAAAAATGAAAAAAAAAAAAAAAATACTAGCAGTGATGGCATTTTCCCGGGCTCCTAAAGCAGCGGCCTCCTTTTGCTGGTGTCTGAGAGGGGCGTCTCCTCCCAAAGAGCCTGGAGCCCGGGCCTCCCCCCTCCCGGCTGTCTCTCTGGCTCTCATATAGAAACTTGCACTGGCCCATGCCACACGGAGCTGGGTGCCCAGCAGCACTTAGGAGGTGGGTGAGTTACGAGCAGTCAGGGGCGGTTGGCCTGATGCCCAGCCAGGCAGAGCAGGACGAGGGTAGGGGCTGGGCATGCCCCTTGGTTAAGCCCCACCCGCTGTAGTAGAGTCTCCGCCAACACTCCTCTGAGGGCTCATTTTCCAGTCTCCAGTGGCCCCAGGATCCTTTTCAGAACTAGCCACCTGCCACCTAGAAAGAAATGCTCTTTGGCAGGGAGGCCTCCTGGAGTCAGGAACCAGGCTCTGGGAGGCCAGGGCCATTTTTCCCTTACCTGTCCTGTGACCTTGACAGGTCAGCCCTCTGTAGCTCGGTGTCACCTGACTATTGAAGGGGCTGGTCACTTAGGTTCCCTTCCTCTGCCCCTAAACACATATACACCTGTCTCCCCAGAGAATCCTGGAGAGGACAGAAGCTTTGTACTCCCCAGGTCCATGGGGGAAACAGTTTATCTTTCTGGACTTAGTTTTATCACATCCAGCTATTACCATATTCGCATAGGTGAGAACTATGGCCATACTAGACAGAGGTCACAGGAGACAGGGGAGCTTCAGAGTGTCACCGAAGCCCACAGGCAGCTCTGGGAACTCCCAATGCCACCCTACTTTCCCTGCAGGCCGCTGTTGATGTCTGGACCCCTGGGGGCACTATTTAGTGTTTACCCCATCTCCAATGACCCCTCCAAGGCTGAGCAGGGTCTTGGGGCTCTCAGGGCCAACATCAAAGAGCTGGGGGCCAACTCTCAACACCTAGCAACTGTCTCTCCTCACCCTGATTCCTGAAAACAGACAAAATGCCTGGTTTTCTCGGGTTTATCTGTTTGCTTTTTGAGTTATGGGTTCCTCAGGGCACGGCATGGCTAATGATGGTCCCCTTTGTTGTGTGAGAACCCCCTCCATCTCTTCGTCCTCCCTGTGGGGGTGGAGTATTTGGGTCCCCTTTTTTGGCAAAAGGGCTCAGTGCAGGGAGGCAGAAGCCTCTGAGGCTTGAAGGGCACTGTGACACTGTGACTTAGGGCTGCCACGTGTCCTCCTGGTTCACGAGTTTGAAGCAGGTCCTGAAAAGGAAGGCTTTGCTGGCCCCATGCCTTCCTGACCTTCTCTCTCTTTCCCTCCCCTCTCTGTTCTGGCTGAGTTTGCTTTGGTTTCTCAGCAGCCCAGAGAGGAGTAGGGTTCATCCCCAGGGAGAGCCCAGGGCTGGAGTCCCCAGTCCCTGTGCTGTGGGCACAAAGAGACTTCAGCTCTTCCTGTCGCCTTGGCTTTTTCCTGAGCAAACACAACAAACAAAAAGGCCGAGAAGAGCACAGACTCTGTCCCTGTCACAGCTCTTCAGAAGAGACCCCTCCGATTCTTTGTACCACCGGATGCCACTCCAGCCTGCAGGATTGCTACACACATACCCTCTGTCCTCAGAAGTCATCTACCTGGGCAGCCGCCTCTCAGATTCCTGTCTTCATTTCAGACCCTTGCCTCTGAAGCATGCCCGTATCCACCAGCCAACGTGCCCGCGTTCCCCCCTTCCCCAATCAGCCAAGCGATTGGGGCAAAACCAAACTTTAAAAAAGAAAGGAAAAGTGAATAAATTGGATTCCAGTGGTGTTGGGGCTTTCGTTTTTATTTTGTAAAGGTAATGACTTCTTATAAACTCAATTTTTCAGATGACTGGTTAGTTCTTTGTTTTTTCTTAGCTGCAATTTGGAGTTGTACATTGTAAAATATCCAAAGATGTTGAGTACTGTATGATCAAGAACTTGAAGCAAATGGGTTGTGGGGGGAGGGGTGGTTGTGTTTTTATTTTGCTTCAATTTTTTTTTTTTTTTTTTTTGATGTTTCGATTTCCCTGTCTGTCTGTGGGAGAACTTTGGAATTTTTTCTATTTATAACTCCTTTTTTATGTGATTGCTCTATGTAAAATGACACTCAACAAAGTTTGCCTTAGTGATTCAAGGGACAATCTTCCATATCTTTGGTCGCACGCCGCATCCTGCCGAGAACAACTCTCAGCTAATTTTCTGGCCTATTTATTAAACAGTATTAATTGACTTGATTAAATTATATTGAGAGTCGCACTTCTGTGAGATGTGACTTCTGGAAGTTCACAGGACAGCAACAAGCCAATCATAAGGTTTTTGACTGGTGGGTGTCAACCTTAAAATAATGTCAAAGACACCTTTACAAAACAAACAAAAGCCTTTGACCCTTACTTAATACTTTAAAGGACAGTGCTTTGAGTAAAAGTGAGCTACGCTTGATTAATTTCCTGGTAAGATGCATTCCCCCTTCCAGCTGCCATTTCAGTTACTCAGGGATGTTGCATGGTAGGGAGGGCAGAACTCAGTTCTCAGCAGTCTCTTACATTCCAGTTCTGCAAAGCATGGTTGGATCTTAAGCTTTGGGGCATCTGTCGGCCTAAGTGCAAGGTGTGCATGTGTGTGTGTGTGTGTGTGTGTCTTCACACACGTGTGCAGCTGCAGCCCCGGGTGTGTGAGCAAAGGATGTCCTTCCAGCTCCCCAGCCTGGCATGCGGAGTGGGCTCCCGCTGGCCTTGCTGCTGTCTATGCCTGCTTCCTCTCACTTCCTGGCACTGGAGTTGGGCTTCTCCTCCTTTCTTCACCTGAGCCTCTTCCCCAAAGAACGTTAGATCCTAAGAGAACCTACGGTAAGGGAATATACTTCTGTCATTGGATGGGGTCAGCTCTACTTAGAACCCACAGCCCAGACTCTTGGTAACATTGTTTTCTAACTGCATTTCTGGATAACCAAGGGTCAACCCAGAGCCTCTTTTCTGTTTTTGATTCCTTTCTTGCCATAGTAGGCACCTTCTGTGCAGCGTTTCTTGGTACAAAGAAGAGAACAGATCTGAGTTTCCAATCTGGACTCCTCCAAGCTGTGTGGCCTCAGTCTAATCACCCTTCCACTCTGGTCCTCACTTCCCTCACCTCTAGTAATAAAGGAAATGGAGTCATCAGAGCTTCTCGAAGTTCTCCACCTAAACATCCCTCAGCAGAGGGGGCCAGCTGGTTGGCAAATTGGGAGCAGAACCCTAAAGAAGCAGCCCTAAGTAACCTATCTAGTGTAAAACTCCTTTGGGAAGGGAGTCTCCTGTTTTGGCTTTGAAATTCATGCTTCTGCATTCTGTTACATAACACAGACGCATCTGTCTTAATATGAAAACGTTTCGATCAACTTGCCACTTAAGTGACTTGCCTTTTTCCCAGAACCTTCTAGTGAAGTTGGAGTGTTCCTTGGTCACCCTACAGCTTTGGGAAGCCCCAGCCCATGGCTGAGGGCTCGGGAGTAAGCACAGCCCACTGCAAAAAACATAAGGCCAGAGGCTCAAGAGTTTGCTCAGCTCGGCCATTCTAGGATCATGTGGTCCTCACCCTGGGGGTCAGTGTCCACTGAGTGGTGAAGCAGGTGAAGATGGACAAGGGGTAGGGAACTGGGCCCAGTTGACCCTGACCCCTGGTTGCTCCTGGATCTCCTGTGAGTAAAATCTCCTTCTAGCCCTGATCAGGTGGGAATCCCGTGGACCCCGGCCATGTGAAGCCTGCTCCCTGGGGCCTCAAGATGCTAAGGGAGGTAGGGTTCTGACAGGTAAGGAGCCTTCAGTGGAGGGAAGAGGGAGTGAAGGAAGGAGGATGAGGCCTCTGAAGATAGGCCAAAAAAAATGTGTGCAACTTTCCTAGAGAAGAAGGCTTAAGTGATACAATCAAACAGGCGTTGGGACTTCTACAGGTGTGTCAGGGAGGGAAAGCTTTCGCCAGAAATTTGGCCAACCCCAGCCAATAGAAGAGGGATCCCAGGAGGCAAGTGGGTGCCCAAAAAACAGAAGAGAACTTCCTAACACCTGGAGGTGTCTAAAGAGGAACGAGGTCCCTTGTGAAGGAGTGAGCTCAGTCAGGGCAAGAGTTCAACACTGCCTTTCCAGAGTGCTGGAGACCAGGCGCAGCGGCTCAGGCCCGTAATCCCAGCAATTTGGGAGGTTGAGAAGGGAGGACTGGATTCCTTGAGGCCTGGAGTTTGAGATTACAGTGAGCTGTGATCACACCACTGTACTCTAGTTGGGACAGAGCGATTAAAAAAAAAAAATACTGGGGAGGAGAGTCTATAGGGTGCCTTCCATCAGGCATCCCCAAACTTTTTACACAGGGGGCCAGTTCACTGTCCCTCAGACCGTTGGAGGGCCGCCACATACTGTGCTCCTCTCACTGACCACCAATGAAAGAGGTGCCCCTTCCTGAAGTGCGGGGGCGGGGGGGGCCGGATAAATGGCCTCAGGGGGCCGCATGCAGCCTGCGGGCCGTAGTTTGGGGACGCCTGCTCTAATTTGTGGAAAGGTGAATACACATCCCCCATATGACTGTGGAAGAAGAACCAGGCCAGAGTGATGGGGGGGTGGCGAGTGAAAAATCAGCACTGGGCAGGTTCACAAAACTCAGCTTGGGGGCCCGGGGCTGCCAGTCCCCATTTCCCCACCAGTCACCTACAGCAAGTTAGGGCCAGAGAAGGGGACTCCATAGAAAAACCCTGGTTCTTATTTAGAGCCCTCAAACATTTGACAAGAGAACAGTCATGACCCTACTGGAAGTAAAACCCTCGTCTCAGGCCTTCGTCTGAGCCAGGCCTGCCCCTTCCTGAACCAGGACAGAGCTCTGTACGGACCCCACTCCTCCTTTCCTGGAGCCTGGACAGCTTTTCCTCCCTGAGGGACCCCTGAGCTCACTGCAGAATGGGCAACCAGCACATAAGGGGCTCTTCCGGAACAGCGCACAGCCAGGTGTCCCTTACGTGGCCTTTCCCCTCTGAGAGAAGGTGAAGTCAGGGCTTCATAAGGGCAAGTGAGCACAGGGTCAGGCCCCAGCTGGAAGCAGGAGCCAGCGGGGTTGGGGGCCTTACAGGAGGGAAGGGCCAGGCAACTCACAGGCAGAGGGACCTCCAGGGGACAAATTCCAGAATGAGGTTTGTATCCAGTGAACCCCTCCGACTCCCCCGTGTCCTCCTTTTCTCTGTTCCCAGTCCCTCTTCCTAACACAACTACCCCTCTCTGGGTGTAGACACCCTTCCTTTCTCTCTGTCCAAACCGGCCCTGACAGGAGTCACCAAATGTGAACGTGACTCAATGGCTCCCTCTCCTGGCCTTTGCCGCCCCGGCTTCTCAGTCAGGTGGAAGAAAGGCTCCTCAGCAAAGCACTGTCAGATCACCAGCAGCACACAAGCCCGTTTTCTCTGGACAGAGGAGCCTTGAAATTGCAGCCTTGAACAGTTAGCGACCTCGTGGCTCCTGCCCATCCCTCCCTCGCCCCGCTTCCCCGCTCAGAAAGGGATGCGGAATGCGGGAAGCAAGCAACTAACCTTCCGCTCCTTTCAGGTTTGAAGGCTGAGAACCGAGTCAGACACGCATTTCCATACATTGTTGGAAAGAGGATTCCCTGGAGAGATCCCGCTCCTTTTCCCTCCTTGGCACACCCTGGGTAGTGGTTGCTGTGACCTTGAATGGCAATGCCCACGTGGCCTAAACCAAAACGTA
Organism: Saimiri boliviensis; assembly: GCF_048565385.1. Classification (NCBI taxonomy): domain Eukaryota; kingdom Metazoa; phylum Chordata; class Mammalia; order Primates; family Cebidae; genus Saimiri; species Saimiri boliviensis. The sequence goes on from NC_133461.1 coordinate 30,502,078, forward strand.
TGGGCCCAGAAAGAGCCTGACATATAAAAATAAAACATCTCAAATTTGCCCTGGAAAACCTGGAACCTGATCACTTAATCTGCAGACACACACACACACACACCCCACTCGGTCACCAGACAAATGGTGCACAGGCTGATGTCATCGCTCCTTGTAACAATAGGAGACACAGTGCATGAGCAAGGCCCAGCAAAGCCATTTTCCCCACAAGCCTGCCTGCTGGAAGATGCATAATGCACACTCAGATTGTCCCTTGCAGCTCCCGTCTTTAACCATCAACTCTGACCCCAACAACAAAAACGAAAGAACAAATAGGTTTCCAGAATAAGGAAGGCAGGTAGAGTGAATTAGACCACTTTCCCATGTTCCTCTCACAATTAATAAATGAAACATGCACTCTCCGAGTAACGTAGGTGCCTTCTGCTTTCTGGGATTCCATGAATCTTCTGGTTTCCACCCCAGTAAGCAGGTATCAGCATCCCTATTCATAACAGCTGGAGTTTTTGTCAAACACTGGAAGCCACTTCAGCTAGCTTAAGTAGAAAAGGCATTTATTACAGGAAACTAAGTCTCTTTCAGAATTTTCACAAGAGCCAGAAGAAAGTCAAGCTGGCAGAGCCACCAAGATCAGTTGTCCAGGTTGCAAACTGTACAACACCATTACATTTAAAGGCTGCCATTGATTCAGACATTTGTATACTAAACAATTGTCCAGCAGAGGGCAGTCAAGCATCTTGAAGGGGTGCCTAATTGTCTAATTTGCACGAAGCCAAATTAGAGGGGAGGGGAGTGGGAGGGGAGGGGGAGGGGAGTCAGGGTAGAAGGGAAGAGACCAGGGAGGAGAGGAGGGGAGTTGGGGTAGAAAGAAGGAGAGGAGGGGAGGAGGGTTAGAAGGGAGGAGAGAAGGGAGGGGAGGAGGAGAGTTGGAGTGGGAGGGTGGAAAGGAGGGGAGGCCAGGTAGAAGGGAGGAGAGGAGGGAGGGGCGGAGGGGAGTTAGGAAGGGAGTCAGGGTAGAAGGGTGGCAAAGAGGGAGGAGAGGAGGGAGGGGAGGAGGGAGGGGAGGAGGGAGGGGAGGGGGAGGGGAGGGGGAGGGGAGGGGAGGGGGGAGGGGGAGGGAGGGGGAGGGGAGGGGGAGGGGAGGGGGAGGGGAGGGGAGGGGGGAGGGGAGGGAGGGGGGAGGGGAGGGGGAGGGGAGGGGGAGGGGGGAGGGGGAGGGGAGGGGGGAGGGGGAGGGGAGGGGGAGGGGGGAGGGGAGGGAGAGGAGGGAGAGGAGGGAGAGGAGGGAGAGGAGGGAGGAGAGGAGGGAAAGGAGGGAGGAGAGGAGGGAGGGGAGGAGGGAGGGGAGGAGGGAGGAGAGGAGGGAGAGGAGGGAGAGGAGGGAGGAGAGGAGGGAGGAGAGGAGGGAGGAGAGGAGGGAGGAGAGGAGGGAGGAGAGGAGGGAGGAGAGGAGGGAGGAGAGGAGGGAGGAGAGGAGGGAGGAGAGGAGGGGAGTTGGGGTGGAAGGGTGTAGAGGAGATAGGGGAGGAGGGAGGGGAGGAGGGGGGGGAGGAGGGAGGGGAGGAGGGAGAGGAGGGAGGGGAGGAGGGAGGGGAGGAGGGAGGGGAGGAGGGAGAGGAGGGAGGGGAGGAGGGAGAGGAGGGAGGGGAGGAGGGAGAGGAGGGAGGAGAGGAGGGAGGAGAGGAGGGAGGAGAGGAGGGAGAGGAGGGAGAGGAGGGAGGAGAGGAGGGAGGAGAGGAGGGAGGAGAGGAGGGAGGAGAGGAGGGAGGAGAGGAGGGAGGAGAGGAGGGAGGAGAGGAGGGAGGAGAGGAGGGGAGTTGGGGTGGAAGGGTGTAGAGGAGATAGGGGAGGAGGGAGGGGAGGAGGGGGGGGAGGAGGGAGAGGAGGGAGGGGAGGAGGGAGGGGAGGAGGGAGGGGAGGAGGGAGAGGAGGGAGGGGAGGAGGGAGAGGAGGGAGGGGAGGAGGGAGAGGAGGGAGGAGAGGAGGGAGAGGAGGGAGAGGAGGGAGGAGAGGAGGGAGGAGAGGAGGGAGGAGAGGAGGGAGAGGAGGGAGAGGAGGGAGGGGAGGGAGGGGAGGGAGGGGAGGGAGGGGAGGGAGGGAGGAGGGGAGGAAGGGAGGAGAGGAGGGAGGAGAGGAGGGAGAGGAGGGAGAGGAGGAGGGAGGAGGGAGAGGAGGGAGGGGAGGAGGGGAGGGGAGGGGAGGGGAGGGAGGGAGGGGAGGGGAGTGTGGGGTAGAAGGGAGGGGGGGAGAGAGGCGAAGAGGGGAGTGTGAGTGTAGAGGGGAGGGGAGGAGACCTCTTCCCTGCTCCTCTTTCTAGGTCTGTCCTAGACCTGCTTCTGAGCCTTCAGCACCTATCCCACCTTAACCTAGCAGGCAGAGCCACTCTGGGTGGCTGTTTGCTCAGGATGTACAGAACGAAGCCCAGGGTGGGGAGAGAAGAGGGTGGCTGCAGGCTAGGTGTTAGGGTTGTAGACTGGTGCCGCTCCCCCACCACGAACCACCACCCAATTACTTTCTGGCACAGAATTCCGAGGACCCTGAAGAATGGAACTAGAACCTGGCTTTCCAGGTCTTTCTGAAGCTCTGCTTGCCAAGGCAGAGGAATAGAACACAGTTCAGTGAACAGCTTGTTGTCTTGGCTTGTATGTTTAAATATTTAGACATGTGATATGTGACCTCCGGTATTCTTGCCCAGGCCCTGCAAGTGTTAGTGAAGGACTGACACTGGACCCACGCCCCGGAGGTTCTGTGAGTTCTATTTAGGAAAGATGTGAAGCGTGGAAGTCTGGCTGGAGGTGGGATGGGCTGGAGGCTACATCTGCATTTTGATTTCCTGTGAGTAAAGGAGCTGACCTCTGTAGGGTGCCAGCAAGAAGTGTCCTCATTTTCCCACCATTTGCCTTCACCCCACTCTGCTGGATCTCCCTTCTCCAGGTCTCTATGCTTCTAGACGATTCTATACCTTTTCAAGTCACATGCAGATATAAGAAAAGCTTCACTTTCAGTTACTTAAATAGCTTGGCCCAGTCTAACATCCAATCTTCCATCTCCCCCCATCACCCCATTACCACCCTACGCTCCTTAGGGCAGCTCAGACCTGGAGCAGGCTCAGGCAGGTGCAGCAGGGACGGAGGTGGGGTCTTCTTCCACTCTACACCAGGTCCTTGTACACACAGGCTGCTCTGAGGGCCAGCAGAGACGAGGGATTCAGGAGGACAAGGTCATACCTGCAGGCAGGCAGGGCATCTGAGGGGTAGGTGTCCAAACACTGGTTTGTTCCCTCCCCATTGGGTCCCTCAGCCCTACACTGTCCCCTCAGGCTGATTTCCTACAATACCTGTGGAATCCCCATAAACCAACCTGGGTCCTGATGTCAATTACATGGGGAAGGATGGTCAAGCTCCTCCACTGGGAGCTGCACTAAACATCCTCCTACTTAAAGGTGGGTCTCGTCAATTGTATGGCCATCCCTGGGCCCCAGCATTGGTCCCTCCTTGAATGGGGACCTACAACAGAAGAGATGCTTGTACCCTACAGACATATTAAGGCAGGCTCCACTGGGTAACCAGCTGGACATTGAGACACTCTGACCTTTAAAATTCCTTTCCCTGGAGCAAGGCTTTAGGTCCCAGGGAAATTTAATTATAGTCTCCAACTTTGATTTGGGCATCAAAGGCAAGCATCTCTCTAATCTTGATAGTGAGCCATACGTAACAAAGAGAGCCCAGCAAAAGCTCTACATGCAGAGACTTGTAGAGAGTATTCATTCTTCCAATGCCTCCACCAAGGCTCTCGTATCCAAGTGAGGAGAGACCAGCTTTTAAGCAGAAAGGGGATTTCTTTAAAGGATACTGCAGCTCAAAAGACTGACAGGAAATTGGAGAGCCTGGCCAGGCACAGTGGCTCATGCCTGTAATCCCAGCATTTTGGGAGGCTGAGGCAGGAGGATCACTGGATCCCAAGAGTTCAAGATCAGCCTGGCAATATAGTGAGACCCCATCTCTACCAAAAAGTTAAAAATTAGCATGCACCTGTAGTCATCCCAGCTACTTTGGAGGCTGAGGTGGGAGGACTGCTTGAGCCTGGGAGGTCAAGGCTGCAGTGAGCCAAGATTATGCCACTGCACTCCAGCCTAGACAACAGAGTGAGACACTGTCTCAAAAAAAAAAAAAAAAAAAAAAAAAAAAAAAAAAAAAAGAGGCTGGACATCAATGAAAATGGGTCAAGGTCATGCCCCAAGAATAGTCTTGCTAGGAAGCTGCCTCTGGCCCCACCAGCAGCAGTACTAGAAGCTGTCACTTCATGGCTATTGTGTCATCTACACCACTCTCTCCAGATGCAAAGTCCCAGATATGAACATGCTAATGGCCAAGGCCAAGACACAGGGCCCCCAACGTTAGCTGTCAAGAGACTGGAAAAGGATGTTCCCGACCCTCGTAGCTTCTGCCTCACACTAGTACTTAATGGGTGTGTCTTCACAAACAGAAGTATGAGTGAATACAGAATAACCCAAAAGTGACACCGGTTGAGCATACTGTTCAGGGCTTACAGGGTATAGTTTGGAGTACATGGTGTGCTTTACTTGAGAAAAAATGGTCACGTCCCATTACTCTCATCTGTTTGTATGAGAAAGAGACATCATTATGGCTTCTCATGCCAATCACAGGATCCAACCATTGGTTAAAGTTTCGTATTTCAAAGCTTATGATGATTTGGGGATTTTGAATCGTATTTCAAAGCTTATGATGATTTGGGGATTTTGAAAATGCCATTCATCATCCATTATTTTAAATCCCTTTTTATCATTACTAAGGTTAGACTGAGGGGGTCAGAAATTAAGAGGCTGGTTTTCAAGACTTCCTTGGCCACTGATCCTCTGTGCAACCTCGAGAAAGTTCCCTCCACTCTCCAAGCCTGCACTTCAGGATCTGGAAAATGAAGGGGTGGACAAGCCAATCTCCAAGATTTCTTTCCACTCTCACACTGTAAGACTCCATGCTTCTGCTCCAAGGAGCATTTGAAAGAAGCTAATTTCCCAATCAAAGGCCGTCCTCATCTCTTTCCGGGATTGAAGTCGCCCAGTAGGCAGGATGTCCAGGACCCAAGGTTGCTTGATGTAAACACTGTTGAGAATGACTGCACTCCAGGACCAAAATAACCCACTGGAAAGGCCATTCAAGCCATATTACCAAACAAGACCCAGATTTGTTTCCACTTTTGTCTTTCCTGCACGGGCGAGCTAGCTAAATATTCTCTTACGCGCACACATGCATGCATGCAGACATGCACTCACACACCTTCATCGTTATCACTGAGACTTGGAGTTTGCATATGCAGTGCTCTGGGTAAAAAGCTTTCTTTTTCATGGATTTTGCCTTAATTGCAGATACAGAGCAAGTTTGTGGGCCTTCTTTCAGTTCACACTTCATTTTTCACTTTATTCTGCATGTTGGATAGATTATCTGTCTGTATACATGTCCAGTTTATGTCCATATACAGAATAGAGTCTGGCTAGGAATGTCCAAATACTGGGTTACTCTGGGGTGCCCATCCCCTCCACACTCAACTTCCTACTGGAGGGGTGGGAAGAAGGAGAAATAAGGGTGAGAGTGCCGTCTGATGAAAAGTGCCTTTGAAGTGAACACTTGAGGGGCCTCAGTAGATATGTGTGTCTGGTTCCAAGTTTTGCCTGAAGATAAATTAAATTTCCATGACCAAACACAATGTTGTACCTTGATTTATGAAGTGAGGCAGCTTCCCAGAAGCCCTGACAGTGCCATGGTAATGGTGATGCTGAGTGTGGCTGGACAAGGAGAAGACAGTAGATCTGGGGTGTGTGAGCCTGGAGAGTGACCCCAGTGTCTCCTCTCAGGACCACATACTGACCAAGTCCAGAAACAGAATTCCTAGCAAGAATATCTTGGACCAACTCTTCCATTGAAATCATTTAGGAATTCTGGAAAAATATATTTACAAAACACATAACAGCTTGAAGGCATCAGAAAGCAATTGAGGAAGCAAGAATTTGTGGAGAATAATCCAGAAGTAAGCCATGAAAGGTGAGCCAGAAATGTGGGACCACTTTTCCCCTTGACTGATGCATCAGAAGGGGAGCCAGGAATTTGGGACCAAATTCCACTAAGTAACTTGCCAAGAGACTGAGAAACTGAGCAGAACATCTCACAATCTCAAGAGGCTCAGGACATACAAGTGAAGTTTAGAGACAATTTAAAAGGATAGCTCTTGGCCGGGTGTGATGGCTCACGCCTGTAATCCCAACACTTCGGGAAGCAAAGGCAGGTAGATCACTTGAGGCCAGGAGTTCGAGACCAGCCTGGCCAACATGGTAAAACCCCATCTCTACTAAAAATACAAAAATCAAGTGGGCATCGTGTATGTCTACAGTCTCAGCTACTTGGGAGGATGAGGCAGAAGAATCGCTTGAACCTGGGAAGCAGAGGTTGCAATGAGCCAAGACTATGCCACTGCGCTCTAGCCTGGGTAATAGAGTGAGACTGTGTCTTAGAGGAAAAAAAAAAGATAGGTCTTGATTTAAAAACCCAGGCTTTTCGTTTAAATGCAAAATGGCTACACCCTAGTGTTATGAGTGGACAAAAAATAGGCCAGCACTCATGATGACTAAAGTCTCCTTGACTCCTGAATGAATTAGGGTAAATTGCTCTTAGCCTTAGGCTGGCAGGAAGTAAAAGCAAATCCTCTCTGAATGAAGATAGCATTGTTCAGAATTTCAAATTGATTTCTGCTGTATTTCATATATGACATCCAGCAAAACAAACAGGGTTTGCCAAAAGATAAGATCCAAACAAAAACCAAGAGAAAAAATAGACAATAGAAATGAACTCACAGTAACTATGACAGATAAGTTAATTTGCTTCACTATCATCATTTTACTATCTCTATATATGCCATAACATGTTACAAACCTCAAATATATACAAATAAAATATCTTTTAAAAATAAAAAATTTAAAAAGAAAAGAAGTTTACAGAATATCTAAATCTGAAAATTAGTAGAAACTGATTTTAAAATCATCATACTTGATAAATCCATGGAGTTAAATAATAAGATAAAGAATTCTGGTGGAAACCAGAAACTATATAAAAAATAGCTAAATGTAAATTTGTAATTAAAACCACAATATATGAAGAATTTGACAGCTGCATTTAAAAACAAATTACATTCAGTTGAAAAGAAGATGTAGTGAACTGAAAGATGGAAGAAAATTTCCAACTGAAAAAATCAAAAGGAGAGAAAATGAAGAAAAGAGCAGAAGAGAAAAAAATGTATGTGACAAAGAGGTCTATTATATATGTAACTGGTATACCAGCATGAGAAGAGAAAGAGAATACTTCAGAAGTAGATTGTAAGGGATAAACATTGGGAATTGTCTGAAACTAAAGAAATCAAGTATAGATTCTAGAAGCTCTCCGTACCCTGAAAGAAGGATAAATACATACATACATACACACACACACACATACACACACTACACAGGCATGATAGACCAAAATTGCTGAAAACCAAAGACAAAGATAAAATCCTAAAAACATCTGGAGAAAAAAGACATGTCTTAAATGAAGCAACCATAAGACAGACAGCTGACTTCACAGAAATAAAGCAGCCAGAAGTCAACAGACTAGTATCTTCACAATGCTGTAAGAATATAACAACCAACTTAGATTTCTATACTCAGTAAAATACCTTTCAAAAATGAATCTGAGATTAATTCATCATTCAGACATCAAAATCAGAGATAATTTTTCACCAGTAGAACCACATTAGGAAATGCTAAAGGAAGATAAAAATGATCACAGATAGAATCACAGACATGCAGGAAGAAGTATGAAGACCCAGAAAAATTATATATGTAGGTAAATCTAAACGAATATTGGCTATATAAAATAATGGCAATAACACTTTCTAATGTGCTTTAAAATATACATTAAAATGTATCAATACACAAAAACAGAATAAATGAAATTAAAGTGTTCTAAGATCATTGTATTGCTTGGACATGGTGAAAGTATCAATTTATATTAGACTTATGGATGTATGTTTTTATCTCTAAGAAAACCAATCAAAATAGAATAATGCATAATTAACAAACTACTAATGGAGAATATGGGATAACAACAACAACAAATCCAAAGACAGCAATAGACTGACAGTAGGAATGAAGGGCTTTAAAGTAAAATCAGTTCAGTTACAGAAAATTTGTAAAGTTAGAATTTTTGCACATTTAAATCTTGGCAAGTAAATGTTGACTCTCATCTTTCATACCAGTAAACAGGGAACTGCATTAAAGTGTGATAAGTACAGTATGGGCAAATTTAGGAGAAGTTTTTCTATCAGATATCAAAATTTACCAAGCTACAATAGTTGAGTCATTGTATTATTGGTGCACAGATAAACAAATAGACCAGTGGAACAGAATAGAAATTCTAGAAACAGACATATAGATAGAGTTGATGGGTAACAAAAGGTGCACTACAGAGAGTGGAAAAAGCATTGTCTTTTCAGTATCTGGAGTTGGGTAAATTGGATATCCATGTGAAAAAAAAAAAAAAGTGAAAAATGACCCTACCTCACACCATACATAAAAACCAGTTACAGGTGAATTGTAGATTTAAATGGGAAAGGCAGAGCAATAAAGCTCCTACAATATAAATGCAAGAAAATACTTTCATAGCCTTGGTGTAGGAAAAGATTTTTAAAACTTTCCAGTAAGTGCTTCAACCGTGGAGGAAAAGACAGATTAACTGAACTGTATTAAAATGAGAAACTACTCTTGATCAAAAGACATCATTAAGAAAGTGATGTCATGAAGCAAAAGAGAAGAAAGAGAAGTAAAAGAGAAGGCCACTGAGCAGATGACGTTTACTACACCCAAAAGAGACAAAGGGCTTGTATCCAGAAAGTTAAAATAATATTCCTAATCCCATTAGGAAAATGAATGAGAGACTTGAACAGGCACCTTGCAAAAGAGGATACCAAGATGGCCAACAAATATAGGAAAAAGTGGTCAACCCCTTCAGTCACCAGAGTAACGCAAATTAAAACCACAATGAAATAGTACTATGCCAACACCAGAATAGCTAAAAATTTTAAAGCTGACAATACTAAGTATTGACAAGGGTATGGAGCAATTGCAGCTTTCATAGACTGCTGACAAGAACAAAAGTCAATACAATCACTTCGGAAAACTGCTTGGTAGAACCAACTGATGTCAAACATATGTGAACCTTGTGACCCAGCAATTCTACTCCTAGCTAAGTGCCCAAGAGAAATATATCCATATGTTCATCAAAATACAATCATAGAAATATTTATAAGCAGCATTGTTCATAGTGCCAAAAACTGGAACAGTGCAATAGCATAATAGGTGCAAGGTGGCAAGTATAAGAGAGAAGGAGGAAGAGAGGGAGGGAGGGAAAAGAAGGAAAAGAAGGAAGGAAAGGGAGAGAGTGAAGGGGGAGGGCAGGCTAGAGGGAGGGAGAGAGGGAGAGAAAGCAAATAAGTGAACAAGCTAGCTCTGCCCTGGAAAATAATTTCACCAACATTTCTGTGACATTCAAGAAAACAACTGGGACCTGGAAACCATGAAAAATAAATAAATGTTTTTAAAAAGCATGCCACTAGACTCTAAAGTCAGCGGTGTGGGAAGCAGAGGTTATCAGTGTTCAGAGGAGCGAAGACTCCCACAGACTAGGGCTGTCAGGAGTGAGCTCAGGGAGGAAGGGGCTCAGAGGGCGCAGGATCCTGAGAGGGGTTTAGTAAGGATGGTACTGAGCCCTGCGGATTCCAATGCTAACATTAGAGGATGTCTCTTCCTCTCCATACCCACACCCACACCCTCACCCTCACCCAGTCAGACCCTTGTTAGCTAATCTGGACCATAGCAGAAACCTCCCCACTCTAGATTCCCAGCCTCCTTCCCACCTTACATCTGTAAACCTTGACTTCAGTGGAAACCAAAGCGATATTTTCAAACTGCCACCCAGATGTTGTCACCTGTGTGCTTCCTCCCTGCCCAGAGGACACAGTTCGAGCTCCTGAGGGCCAAGGCACTTTTGTGAGGCCTCTGCTCTTACCTGGCAGCCCCCCGCCCTCCGGCTCTTGCCAGCCCCTGGCCTCCCTTCCTGCCTGCCAGACTGAAATCTTCTTCCCACTCTGCTCTATTTGGTGACATTGCCCCACATTTGAGGGCTCCATCCAGCAACACCTCCTGGGTAACCTCTTCCTCACCTCCCAAGAAACAGACTCCCACAGAATAGGCTGTCAGGAATGAGCTCAGGGAGGAAGGGACCACTTCATTCCTCAGATCCCCCTGGGGTCCCCTGCCCATACCTCTGTGACCTGGTCACAAACCTGTCTTCCCCACCATACCTGGGCTCCATGGGAATCATTCCAATTTCCTGCAGACTGACACAGGGTCTGGCCCCAAGGAAGGGCTCCATACACACTAACAATCAATCCTATCTTGTACTTTCTAAGTACACTTTCCCCTTGCAAGTTGCTTTTATACATCATTTGATTTTCACACACACACAAAAAAAAACAACACCCAGATTATCATGATTCACCAGGTGAGGAAGCTGAGGCTTAGATACATGGAGGGCATAGTCCAGGCCCACCTGGGAGTGTATACGAGAACATCCACCATTGCCCTGAGAACAGCAGCTTCCCTGCCTTCCAGGAGGCCCCTTTCCAAGCCACTAGGATAGACTGGGACCCCAATTCTAAAGCAGATCAGTGAGTCCTTCACAAAAGCTTTCCAGAAGTCATTTCCAAACATTCACCTTGGTCTTTCCACCATATCCACCACCTCTTCCCTGGCCAGCTCTTCCCCTTCCAAGGATAGCTCCCCTCACTGCCCTGAGAGACCACGCAGCTAGATGCATGAGCCCAAGCCCAGGGCAATAGGCACCAACACCAAGCCTGCCAGAAACCCACCCTCTGTGCCTCAATAGGCCATCTGCCTGGCTTCCATCAGATCCTGCCTTGCTTCCTTCACGACCTGGCCCTGGATGCTAACTATGTTGATGTGAAAGGGACATTGCAGCCAGGAAAGTAGGCTGCACAACCACAGTGTGTTTCACCCTGCAGTGCAGGGATTTGTCACTGTGTCCCTCCTGTCCTTCCTGTCTCTCCCTAAAACCTTTCCCCATCCCCCTGACCTTCTCTAACCTTCTTGGAAGGACCAACATGGAGGCAGCAGCTGCAAACTCACTTTCCTGTCCCCATCCCACCTCCCCACCTCCTTACACCATCTGTTGCCTCCCTAGCCTTTACTCTACACACCTGCATTCCAGAGGCTTCAATGGCAACGTTTATTGTCAAACCTACCTGGCCTCCTCCTGAGCAGAGCTAGCTCCTGGCAAGGACCTTGTTTCCAGGACCCCTAGAAGCCAGGACCCTCCTGCAATTTCAGGATATTGAAACATGCAGCTAGGACAGCCTCAGCACAGAGGACAGAGGACCCTGCCCAAGCCCCATATTTTAGAGGACTCCACTTGATCCCTCATCCTGCTGTCTTGCTACCCACAGGTCAGGAGTTCAATGGGCAGAGTTGGCAGATAAAATAGAGGATGCCCAATTAAATTTAAATTTCAGATAAACAACAAATAATTTGGGGGGTATAAGTATGCATTTGAGACATACTTCTATTAAAATTGTGTTTTTTGATTATTGATATGGTTTTGCTGTATCTCCACCCAAATCTCATCTTGAATTCCCACATGTTGTGGGAGGGGCCCAGCAGAAGGTAATTAAATCATGGGGACAGGATTTTGTGTGCAATTCTTGTGATAGTGAATAAGTCTCACCAGATCTGATGGTTTTAAAAAGAGGAGTTCCCCTGCACAAACTATTTGTCTGCTGCCATCCATGTAAGACGTGACTTGCTCCTCCTTGCCTTCTGCCATGATTGTGAGGCTTCCCCAGCCATGTGGAACTGTAAGTCCATTAAACCTCTTTCTTTTGTAAATTGCCCAGTCTCAGCTATGTCTTATTGGCAACGAGAAAACAGACTAATATAGTTACCTAAAATTCAAATTTCAACGGGTGTTCTGTGTTTTAATTCAGTAGTCCCCAACTTTTTTGGCACCATGGGCCAGTTTCATGGATGACAACTTTTCTGCCATCTGGGGCAGGGGATTGGTTTCAGGATGAAACTGTTCCACCTCAGATCATCAGGCATTAGTTAGATTCTCATGAGGAGCAGGCAACCTAGATCCCTTGCATTAGCAGTTCGTAATAGAGTTCGAGCTCCCATGAGAATATAAGGCCTGATGATCTAACAGGAGGTGGAGCTCAGGTGATAATGCTCACCCACCTGCTGTTCACCTCCTGCTATGCAGCCTAGTTCCTAACAGACCAGGATGGGTCCATGTCCAGGGGTTGGGGACCCCTGTTTTAATTTACTAAATCTGGTAACCTTAGCACAAGGTCAAGGGACATGCCCACCCTGAGTTCATGTCCTCCCTTTCGGCTCATGCTCCAGGTACCCGGGGCCCTGCCCAAAGGTCCTGGGTTCCACTTTAGAGCATCTGCTGGTCTTTCTTCTTGCAGCCATCTGCTCTCACCAGGGTGCACACTCCTGGGCCTGAGGATCAGCTTGGGGGTGCTTGGCTCTGGGATGGGAATGGAACTTGGGCTGCAGGCTGGGTGCCTATACATACTCTGCAAGTTACTTACAGAGAAGTTGGAGCCTGGGTTGGGGAAAGGAAGGGGCAGACCACTGGCCAGAGCTTCCATCTATACTTTACCAGCCTAGAAATGTTTCAGCAGGCCTGGTAGCAAGCACAAATGGTTCCTCCCAGAAGTTAAGCAAGGCAGTCCACACCTGTCACTCCTTCCCCACTTCCCACCTGCAGTAGTGTCCAGGTAGAGCAGTGGAGTCCCCTGAGGGAGCCTGTTTGCTGGCCAGGATGGGGCAGCGCTGTGGTCATGCCATCACTGGCTCCCCCAGGCAGGGGTGCAGGAAACCTGGAAGCTGATTGGAATTTAGTGGCTCTCCTACCTGGAAGCCGACAGGGCCCTGGCAACATCCCTGAGACTCAGTGTCTTCAAGGGCAAAAAGGGAAGAGTTCCTGCCTCTTGGATGGTTGTGAAATTAGGTATGAGTCCATAAAACGATGGAGACAGTAAAAAGAACAATCGTTGCCAGGGGTTGGTAAGAGACAGGGTTGAACGGTCTGAGGGCAGAGGATTTCTAGAGCGGTGAAAATACTATGTGATACGAGAATGACATGGCCTTACACATGTCCTATGCCTGGAGTATACAGCACCAAGGGTGAACCCTAAAGAAAACTGTGGACTTTGGGTGACCCGAATGTGGCAGTGTAGGCTCACGATGGCAACCAATGCACGCCTTGGTTGGAAGGTCGAGAGTAGGGGAGGGTATGCGGAGATGGGTACGGGGGTAAATGAAACTCCTTGTACTTTTGACTCAATTTTGTGAACCTAAAATTGCTCGAAAAAACAACATCCATTAACTTTAAAAAATGAGGTATGGTAAAGAGCGGACGAGTGCCTACACACAGTCATTCAACAGACATTTATTTAGTGCCTACGACGCGTCTGTAAGTCAGATGATCACTGTGCGTGAAGCAGGTAGAGACTTAGGAGCCGGGGGTTAGCTGGGCATCTCCCCCTGGAGAAAAAGCGCCCCTGGAGGGCGCGCCACGGGTGCGCGGTGTAGATGCTGGCAGGCGGGCGGCGGCGGAGGTCCCGGCGCCCAGCCCTGGAGCGGAGGCAGCAACCGGGCGCAACAGAACAAGCGGGCTGCGGCTCAGAGACGGCAGCTAAGCCCGAGTCCGGCCGGCACGGGGGGCGGGCCGGGGGGGTGCGGCGCGGGGAGGAGCGGAAAGGGCACGCCCCCCCCACCCGCCCCGGCCCCGGCCCAGCGCCCCCGGGTGGCTGCCGCGCGGAGTGCGCCGCGCAGGGAACATAGCCCACGGCGGGGCGGGGTCGGCTAGGCGGCCAGGATTCCCAGAAGGACCTACGCCCCAAATGAAAGCAGCCGTGTTTCTAGGCACGCTTGCTGGAGATTAATCGGAGGGTCGCAAGCTAGGAGGGAAGGAGGCGCTGTGACACCCCCTCCCATTGGCAAAGGTTACCTCCCCAGCCCCCCGAAGCTCCAGTCTGAGCGCTGGCCTGGCAGAGACCCGACTCCCGGCCGGGCGAGGGAGAGGGAAGAGCACACGGCTCGGGAGCACCCTACAAGGTCCCGCAGAGCAGTGCTTGAGGAGAGCCAGAGGGGATGACCCCAGACGCCCCACCCTCGGAGGCTGAGATGTGGACTGAAGTTAGCAGAGGGGCAGAGAAGCACATGGAGGAGCGTGCGGCCCCCCAGGCTCGAGGACCTGCGGTCAGCTGGAGAGGGTCAGAACAAGGGAGTTTCTTGGTCGAGACCCCTCATCACCCCTCACTCTGCTGGTCCCTGCCATCTCCTGCCCGCAGCGGCTACCTTTGCTCAGCACCGACCTCCTCATGGGCAGGGGAGGAGATGCCACTTTCCCCTATAAAACAACCCAAAGCTGCCCACTGTGGCAAAGGGAGGAGACCTTAGTGAGGACAAGCCATAGGTACTGCCGCTCCTGCTTCAGTGTCCATGCCCGGAGCTAAGCCTGGACCTCAGCCTGAACCCAGGTGCTCGGCTGAGACCTGGCTGGAGCATCCACTAGCACCTCAATAAGGGTCTAGAATGATGAGAGGAAACAGGCAGATCCTCCTGAATCCAGACCAAGCTTGTCCAACCCGGGAGGCCCAGGATGGCTTTGAATGTGGCCCAAAACAAATTCCTAAGCTTTCTTCAAACAGTATGAGGGTTGTTTTTTGTTTTTGTTTTTGCAGTGGTGCAATCTTGGCTCACTGCAGCCTCCACCTCCCGGGTTCAAGTGATTCTCCTGCCTCAGCCTTCCGAGTAGCTGGGACTACAGGCGCACACCAGCCACCACGCCCGGCTTTTTTGTATTTTTAGTATTTTTTGCATTTTCACCGTGTTGCCCAGGCTGGTCTGGAACTTCTGAGCTCAGGCAATCTGCCTGCCTTGGCCTCCCAAAGTGCTAGGATTCAGGAGTAAGCCACCACACCCGGCCTCCTATTCCCACTTCTAACCTCAGACACAAGCTGCTGCTTCTGGTGGTTGTTTTCTCAAAATTACTACCCACGCCCCAGTATCTGCTGAGGCTGCAACTTCAGAGCTTTGAAGGAAGCCTGGGCAGAGTAGTATTAACAGTTGATTAAATGCAGGTGTTGTGGTCATTGGCATTATTGCTGCGTGCTCTTAGACATCAGGCCTTTGGTTAAGAATTCATCTCCCTACACTTATATATTGTTACTGGGAATGTAAATAAGTTCAGCTACTGTAGAAAGCAATTTGGAGATTTCTTAAAGAACTTAGAGCTACCATTCTACCCAGCAATCCCCTTACTGGGTAGATACCCAAAGAAAGTAAATCATTCTACCAAAAAAGACACATGCACTCGCGTTCACCACAGCACTATTCACAAGAGCAAAGACATGGAATCAATCTAGGTGCCCATCAACAGTGGACTGGATAAAGAAAATGTGGTACAGGTACACCTTGGAATACTATGCAGCCATAAAAATGAAATCATGTTCTTTGCAACAACATGGATGCAGCCAGAGACCATTATCCTAGGTAAATTCACACAGGGAAAGAAAACCAAATACTGCACGTCCTCACTTATAAGTGGGAGCTAAACACTGAGTACTCATGGACATGAAGATGACAATATATACTGGGTACCACTAGAGAGGAGGGGGCAAGAAGGGGGTAGGGGTTGAAAAACCACTGGGTACCATGCTCACTACCTGGGTGATGGGGTCATTTGTACCCCAAAGCTCAAAAGCATCCCATATGCCCATGTAACAAACCACATACACCCTCTGAATCTAAAGGTTGAAATTATTAAAAATAATTAAAATAATTATAAAGAAAATAAAGGACTCACCTTTCTGATGACCTGCTTTCTTGGGGAAATCCAGTTTGATGTAAATATTCCAGACTATGGCAAATGTTCTTGTAAAGGGCCAGAGAGGAAACATGACAGGCTTTGTGAGCCATACAGTTTCTGCTGCAACTAGTCAACTCTGCCGTTGTGGTAAGAGCAGCCATCGATCGTATATAAATGAATGGGCATGGCTGTTCCAATAAAACTTTATTTACAAAAACAAGCACTGTTGAGAAATGCTGAGTGTATGATAAAATATATTGTTTGCTTAGAACAGTGGCAAGAAAAAAACCTTGCTGTCCCCCACCAAGTGGAAAACTACTTGGGGCTTTCTAAAGTAGCAAGACAGTATAGGTATATCATACACCAGTTAAAACAATTCTTTAAGCTCGGGATACGTGACCCTGCCCCCGTGGCTCTCTCATGGAGAATGCTTTCTGGTTTGTCCTTGATCAGTGATAAGCAGGCACCAGCTGCCCCCCTAGTTTATCTTGGTTCTATGAGAAGACACCGAACACCTGTTTGTTAATGATAATCACCTGTTTAGAGAAAATAACTGCGTGGGTCAGAGTCTGCTCAAGTTCCTCAGCCCAGAATGCTGTCAGCTCCTGAGGCTCTTAGCTTGGAAGGCTGTTGGCCCCTGGAGAGTCCCACTTTGCTGTTCTATCTGGGTGTCTGCTTTTTTTTTTTTTTTTTTTTTTTTTTTGAGAGAATCTCCCTCTGTCGCCAGGCTGGAGTGCTGTGGTGAGATCTCGGCTCACTGCAACCTCTGCCTCCCAGGTTCAAGTGATTCTCCTGCCTCAGCCTCCTGAGTAGCTGAGACTGCAGGTGTCCTCCAACACGCCTGGCTAATTTTTGTATTTTAAGTAGAGACGGGGTTTCACCATGTTGGCCAGGATGGTCTCGGTCTCTTGACCTCGTGATCCGCCTGCCTCAGCCTCCCAAAGTGCTAGGATTACAGGTGTGAGCCACTGCACCCGGCTCTGGGTGTCTGCTTCTTAATGCCTTCAGTGCCACCTGGGTGGGGGTCTTGGTAAAGCACCGAGCTAGATTTGAAGCAGGCTGTTCGTTGCCTATCCCTGATCGGACTGTAATATGTATTTTGGCATCATGACTTAACTGAGCAGATAAGTGAGGGAAAAACAACTTAACTTGGCCTCAACTTTTAGGTGGCAAGACCAGGCCTGTGTCTCATAGCTGGGTAACCCCTGAGTCTGTTTTCTCACCTAAAGATGGGGGTAATCATGAATATAGCAGGTAATGATCACTCTAGACATCCCTTTCTATAAGCCTCTGATGTGGGATGAAATTAACCTTGTGAGTTTAACACTGCAGGGCACCTTTATAAACTCCAGCCGCTCCGCACTTATAATCTCCCAGTGTGAGTCGAGGACCATCCCGGGGCTAAGTCATCTGGGAGAGGGCAAAGGCTCCTGGTGGGACAGGCCTGGACGCTCCTGTGCTTGACCTATGGCTTCTCACAGAAGCTGGAGGCTTGGGAATAGGATCACCTGCTTTCTCGCATTTTTTGAAATACGGTCAGCAAGCTGATGATCTTTTGCAGCTCTTTAATTGCTTTATTACTGCAGTTTCCACTCTATCAGCTCCAGCGGGGCTGCCTGCAGCTGCAGGGCAGAAACTCTTTCCAGAGCCTGAGTACAGCGAGAACCCCTGTGAGGTGGCTGGCCTCAGACACTGGACCCAGCACTTCCTCCCTGGCTTGAACATCTGCGTCACTCCATCTCACAGCACCATGAGGCTATCAGGAGGATGGGGACAGGGCTGCCTTTTTGTGCCATTCCAGTTGGGGCACAGGACCTAAGCAGGCCCTTCAAAGGGGCCCCGTTGGCACCAGCTCTTCTGAGGAGCAGATGTGATTACTGCCCTCCCTTCCCAGGGGCCGGACCCTCAGAGCTGCAGGGTTCAGGCCTACGTGAGCACTTGGGCACCACTCCAAGGGCTTCTCTGTCATTTCCTGGTGACCTTCAAGCAACAGAGATTGTTAGGTGGGGCAGGTTTTTAAAGACCCAACCTCATTGGGGACCTGACGGTAGCATCCAAGGAAAGGCGTCAGCCTCCTGCTCTAGAATTCATGTTCTCACGGGTTTGCCTCTAGCCTCAGAGAGCTCTGCACTCACAGCAAATTAAGAGCCTCATTTCTAGACCAACACACCCATTTTATAGATGATGAGAAAACAGATTCAGAGAAGGGAGAATGAGCCCTGCCAGTGAACAACACTAGTTCTAGACTCTGGGCCTCTCCCAGGTGGCTTGGCTCAGACCGAGCTTCTTACATCAGCATTAATTATTTTATTTATTGCTTCCCTGTCCCTACTCTTCCACACCCCTCTTTATCAACAGAGCAGCTGCTCGGACCCTCCTGGAGGAGGGCCCCACAGGGCAGGGTCTTAGAGCGGTTGGCAGAGGCTTGGGGAGCTGGGGCTCCCTGGCATGAAGGTGAAGGTTCTACCCTCTCCTCCAAGGGGTTGGGAGGGGGCCCACAGTGAAGCCAAAGAGGAGAAAAGCAGCCTGCTCATTCTGCCTGTCCAAAGGGAGGTGGTGGGAAGTGGCCGCCATGGAGGGAGCTGCAGGACCCGGCCCCCAGGGCCCGGGCACGATGACCTCATCAGGCATTTCCAGCTTTTATGATCTGCCAACAAGGCCACAAGTGACACAGACACCTCCTCTGGCAGCCTGTTCTCCAGGGCGATGGGTGGTGATCTCACCCTGGCTGGAATGTCACTGCCATCTGCATGCCCCTGACCGGGTCACAGGCCACCAGACCCAGGCCCAGGCACTGAGCAGAGGCCAGAGGGAGTGGAGTGGCCTAGATGAAGAGAAGGAATCAGCAGGTGAGCTGAGGATGCCACCCAGGAGGCCTGAAACTGGGGCTGGGAGGCTGAGAGAGCTCGGCCCTAGGGAAGCAAGAGAGGGCTTGACATGCATTCAAGTCAGTGGGCCAGCTACTCCTGGGCCCTCCCACTTGGAATCCCCAAACTGGGTCGCGTGGGGCACCTTCAGCTGCTGCTCCCTCTGCGCTTTCCTTCCTCAGCTCAGAGATCTCTCTCTCTCTCACTCTCTCTCACTCTCTCACACACACACAGTGTCTGGGTAACAAATCACTAGTATTGAGTTCAAATCTTGGATTGGACACTTGATAATGGAATGACCTTGGGCAAGTTACTTTTCTTCTGTGTGCCTCAGTTTCCTTGCAAAATGGGAATCACAGCAATAGTGTTTTCTTCCTAGGGCTACAGTGAGCCAGTGCGTAGTGTCTGGGACGTGGGATGTGCTCATAAAAGGGTAGTTATCACTGTTGCTGAGTAACGAGAGCAGGCTGGAGGAGCATGTTCACAGTCCCTACCTCCACCTTTGCCCCCACGGCAGTAAGCAGCGACTCCAGGCAGGGAGCCATCTCGGAAGTGCTGGATCCCCACACTCAAGGACTCCAAGTGTGACTGATTATTAAAGAGCAGCAACGTAGATTTTAAGGCATTGTCTGCCTACACCACCGGACTTGGAAGACTTCCAGCATTATTATCTCTGTTATAATAACGCAATTGAGGTTCAGAGAGTGTAAATGGCTATTCAAAGTGTCACAGCCAAGCCAGTAGATCACAAAATCAAGGTTCACACACAGTAGTTCACTGGCCAAAGCCCCGCAAATCACTGACCATTGGTGTTCTGGTGGGTTTTTATGTTTTTGTTTTTGTTTTTTGAGACATAGTCTTGCTCTGTCTACACTTCCTGCTGAAGTGTAGTGGCACGATCTCGGCTCACTGCAACCCCCGCCTCCTGGGTTCAAGCAATTCTCCTGCCTCAGCCTCCTGAGTAGCTGGGACTGCAGGCATGCACCACCATGCCTGGCTAATTTTTCTATTTGTAGTAGAGACGGGGTTTTGCCATGTCGGCCAGGCTGGTCTCAAACTTCTGACCTCAAGCTATCCCAACCGCCTTGGCTCCCAAAGTGCTGGGATTATAGGTGTGAGCCACTGCGCCCAGCCTGTTCTAATGTTTCGGACTCAGTTATACAGATTTGTACTAATTCAGCACAGATGAATGGAACACTTAGTCTCTACCCAACCCTGATCTAGGTATTGTCCATATGCAAGAGAGGAAGACATGGTTAGGAAGAACAACTGACAGAAAACCGCTTATATAACTGTAGGAAACAGAATACATAACAAGCCAGTTTCTCTCTGGGTATAGTAATTAGGACATTGGCTAAGTTGCTGTAACAGAAACTCACCACCACAATGGCTTAAGTAAGATTTGTTTACTTCTCTTTCATAACAGTCTAGAGGTGAGCGGCCCAGACTGGCAGGGCAGCTCTGTTCCATAAAAACATTCAGGGATCCAAGTCCTGTCCATCTTTTTTCTGTCCCATCCCATAAGGCAGCAGCCCCCAACCTTTTGGGCACCAGGGACCAGGTTTGGGACATAGCCCACATCAGCAGCCTTGGCCCATGGACATCCTAAATGGAGCCAGCCCCAGTTTTGTGGAAGACAATTTTTCCATGGACCAGAGGGTGGGAGAATGGTGGTTTGGGGGTGATTCAAGTGCATTATATTTATTGTGCACTTTATTTTATTATTATATTGTAATATATAATGAAAAGCATAAAAATTATGTAACTCACCATAATGTAGAATCAATGACAGCCCTGAGCTTGTTTTTCTGCAACTAGACAGTTTCATCTGAGGGTGATGGGAGACAGTGACAGATCATCAGGCATTACATTCTCCTAAGGAGCATGCAGCCTAAGTCCCAAACATGCACCGTTCACAATAGGGCTCACGCTCCTGTGAGAATCTAATGCCGTAGCTGATCTGACAGGAGGCGGAGCTCCGGCGGTAATGTGAGCGATGGGGAGCGACTGTAAATACAGACGAAGCTTCGCCTGCCTGCCCACTGCTTACCTTCTGCTGTTCAGCCTGGTTCCTAACAGGCCATGGACCAGCCCCTGTTAGGGGCCAAGGACTCCTGCCCTAAGCAAGGGTTCTCAACCTGGAGTCCATAGATAGAAATCAAGGGGTTTGTGAACTTAAATGGAAAAAACTATGTCTGCGTTTACAAAAACTTCTAGATAAAATGTAGCATTTCCTTCAATTATGCAAATGGTAATAAGCCTCTGAAATACTAACAAGATCAAGGACTTTGTGGCCAAGAGAAATCATGAAGATTTTTCACTCACACAGCTGTGTTGAAGATATCTCAAACTATCACTTAATGTTTATTACTATTTTAAAGTTACAGTTGTTATCAGCCCTGCTGCTAGACTTTATTATTTAATGTGAATAATACTGTGTCACAAATTTAGGTGTACTTATGTGTGAACTTGTGTCTCAGTTATTTTAATATCTGTATTTCAATACAATTGGTTTCTTTTGTAATCTTCTGTATTTTATTTTATGCATTAAAATAAATGCATGTGGCGTGGTAAAGTCCATAGGCTTCACTGTACTGCCAAGGGAGTCCATGTCACGATAAAGAGACCCCAGGTCCAGGCGGCTGTCCCCATAGGCCTGGTCCAAGTTTACTCACTGTCCATTTGCAACCCAGCACATGAGAGTCCAGAAGAAGAAAAAGAAAGGATACTATTTCCTCCTAGGCGAGTGATGCAAAACTTGACCCTGTCACCAGTCATTTTCTGTTGGTGAGAACTTGGTCACGTGGCCACACAGAAATAGCTGCAAGGGAAGCAGGGAAATAAGGTGTCCCACATAGGGCACATTTGCCAAAACTCTGTTACATGGAAGGAAGGAAGGGAGGAACCAAGGAAAGCAGGAGGAATTTTCAGGTCTAAACAAGAGTTGGGGTTTTCTTATCTGTAAAAGCAGGAGATGGAAATAGAGCAGATGTTTTTCATATGTTTGATCAGTTAACATCTTGTTTCAAAGCAGGTCACATCCTACAGACGGAAGCAGGGCATCTCGTTCAAGTGGCAGCAGAAGACCCAGGACTCTTCCGGCATGGTCTCCCCTTTCCTGACCCTTTCCCCAAGGGGGCTCCCTGAAGCACCAACCAGCAACCCTGGGCCAAGGAGAAGTATGCCATCTGTATTACTCTGTTTTCACACTGCTGATAAAGACATACCCAAGACTGGATAAGTTGTAAAGAAAAAGAGGTTTAATGGACTCACAGTGCCACATGGTTGGGGAGGCCTCACAATCATGGCAGCAAAAGGAGAAGCCAAGGCAGGTCTTACATCATGGCAGGTAAGAGAGAATGAGAGCCAAGCAAACGGGACTTCCCTGATAAAACCATCAGATCTCATGAGACTTATTCACTACCTCATGGTAGTGAACAGTATGGGGGAAACCGCCCCCATCATTCAACTATCTCCCACTAGGTCCCACCCATGGGAATTATGGGAGAATAATTCAAGATGAGATTTGCATGGGGACAGAGCCAAACCATATCACCATCCAGGTCTGGGTAACATCTGGGCCTCTTTCATTCCTGTCCTCTCCTAATGACACTGCAAGTATGGGAGCTCCCAAAACAGGGAGACTTGCCTCTGTGTGTGAAGGGGAAGGGGCAGGGGAGACTTTGGGGGAAAGGTATGTCTTGAAGAAAAAGTACTGAAAGTAGACCAAAGTGAGGTAGAGAATGGAATTCTGGGAGGGGAGAATAGCAGGGGAGAGCTCTAGGATGGGAACACAGAGGCCTACGAGTGAGCAAATGAGGGGTCTGCTTAACTGCTGAGGGCCACAGGACAGATCCTGGAGAGGCCTGGCAGGGCCGACACAGCCCACACCAATAGCCTTGGCCCGCAGGCCTTCTAAATGGAGGCAGACCCAGAAACATAACTTCTTTCTGGAGTTTCCATTTATATTGGTTGGAAAACCTGGAATGTTCATCATTTGGAGGGAACATTCAGACCAAGTTTAACACTCATTTTTTTATTCCACTATTATTAAGCTTCTACTTTGTACCAAGCACTAGGAGAGACAGTCTATATACAAATAAATGTATAACCAATATGTAAATAAGCAAGGAATAATGACTTTGCTATTGTCATAAAACTATAATAACAAGTATCAGATAGATGCTAAAAATTCCCAGTGTTAGTCTGAGGAATACCAAAAAATGCAACGTTCTATAAACACTGCTTTTTTTGGAGTTTTGCTCTTGTCTACCAGCCTGAAGTGCAAGGGCACGATCTTGGCTCACTGTGACCTCCACCTCCTGGGTTCAAGCAATTCTTCTGCTTCAGCCTCCTGAGTACCTGGGATTATGAGCACATGCCACTACACCCGGCTAATTTTTGTATTTTTAGTAGAGACGTGGTTTCACCACGTTGGCCAGGCTGGTCTGGAACTCCTGACCTCAGGTGACCTGGCCGCCTCAGCCTCAGAAAGTGCTGGGATTCCAGGTGTGAGCCACCATGCCTGGCCTAAACACTGCTTTTAAGAGGCAGAATTTTAAAGTCAGGTCAGACTTATTTCAAATCTTAACTCTCCCACTCCTAGTTACATGTAACTTTATGCACATCACCCCTCTGCCCTCAGTTTTCTCATCTATAAAATGTACCCACCTGATAAAGTGTCTGTGAATATTCAGTAAGATATTGCATTAAGTGTTTAATATAGAATCTGGCATATAGTCAGTATACAGTTAATGTTTTTTAATATTATTATTATAATTATTAACTAAAGATAGGGGCCTTAGCTAAATAAAGCTTTCAAAGTTATGTATAACGTACTTAATTCAGAACTATTGAGGACTTCAACTGTGATTTTTCTGTGTGCATTTATAAATATGTGTTTTCATGAATATACACTAGTATCCCTTGTGACCAGCTTTGAGTAAAGACCACTTTTATTTTATAATTCAAAATAATTAAATGAGCAATTGCTGCCCAAAGTAACAGAAAATCCCACACATTCCTCCGGAGACCTTTTGTTTTACTCAGAGCTACCCAGGATTTATTTATTCCAAAATCAGTGCAGATTGCAAATACCAGCTAGAGAGAGCTCCCAAGTGTGTTAGCAACTGAGTATTTGTGCTGCTTCCATTGCAGCCACATGGGGGCGGTGCTGGTCACTATTTCTGCACCGTCGGGTTGTTATATATTCGTACACAAGTACGGCTGACAGTAATCAACACTGTCAGGGACCACAGACCCCACATCCTGGGCTGTGCTCCAAGGGTGATGCTTTTTCTGCTCACACTCTCCTAAGCTCAGCTGTTGTTTTTGCAGCACAACCTTCTATGCCAAGGAAGCGGGGTCAGGAGGGCTTTCCAGTGACAGCATTCGCTATAGTCTCTAGGCTCAAGTGATGGGGTGAGTCACCAGTCTCTCCCTTTCCTCCAGCTCAGTTCCCTTGACTCCTATGCAGACCTGCCTCCCTCCCTAGCCACCAACTAGCCTGCCAGGAAGTTATCAGGAGCAGACAGATACAGCCACGAAAGATCTTACAAGCTGTTGCCCAGGACAATTGGTACCTTTGTGACTTTAGATACTTGTATGCAAGTAACAGCCCCTACAAGGTGACTTTATGCGTCAGCTGAAACCAAGAATTAACTGGCATTCTCTCAGATAATAATAATAGAAGAAGAAAGAAGGAGGAGGAAAAGGAAAAGAAGAAACTAGTGACTGTGTATTGAATGCCAGGCACCCAGCTCTCTGCTACCTCACCGTGACCTGTGTGGTAAGTCCTGTTACTGACTCCATGCTACAGATGAGGCAATGCGACTTTATCATTTACCCATGTTACACACACTTGAGTTGTTTTTCTCACCCTCCTGTGCATACGCCCCTGCCTCTATAATATCCCACCTAGGAAAGACAAGTAGTAAAATTATTGATTCTACTTTTTTGGTCTTGTTACTTATGTTAATTTTTTTTCTCACGCTCGAAGTTAAGTAAACTTAGAAAAATGCTAGAGTGACCAATGGCAACGAGTTAGTAAAACGGTACTGAACTAAAAGTTGGAGACCTGGGTTCTAATCCCAGCTCTGCCAATATTTAGATGCATAAAATCGGAAAAAAATCATACGAACTCTCTGAGCTGTGGTTTCCTCTTCTGCAAAATGACAGATGGACTAAATGCCATTTAGGTCACTTCTAACTCTAAAGTTCTGTAATTCTGTAGAACAGTCACACTTTAAATCCAAAATCAATGAGGCATGACAACATGTATGCTCACCCATCTATAAAACATTGCAGGAGTAACCATTTGGCTAAGCCATCCATTTATTCATTCCTTCCAGACAGCTTGAAGGGAACCTCTCAGAAAAGATTAACAGTTTGAAGCAAATGACTGTGAAATCCCCAGGAGAACCAGATGCACTTAATCCAGGGCTGGTTATTGGATCACTTCTGATTCATCTCCCTTGTCTGGTCTTAATTTGCTTGTTAATAGCTTGTTCTTTTTCTCCTCCAGTTCCTGCTATTGTCCGTTCTTTGTTCCTTTCAGGAACTGTGATCACAAAATGTCAATCTTCTATTGTGAAAGATGGTTCTGCCTGGTGGCTCTTTGGTCCTCTCTTCCCTGAACACTGTTGGGGCCCCAGCTCCTCCCATCCTCTCTGCTTCAATCAAGACACTTACGTTGTAGAAAGCATAGGTGACTGCAGCAGCTGCAATTTTTATTATCTCCCTGGAAGCCAAATATTAAAGTATTTTAGTGGAACTTTGAAGTTCAGCAGGGTGGTACTTGCACTGATTGCCTGTCTTACACTTGAATGCCAGTCACTTTCTTGCGACACAACTCTCTCATTGTGTGTACAAAAACAAAAGCAGAAAACAAACTGCCTCACTAATACATCTGAGGTTTAAAAACGTGTAAAACCCAGTGTGGGTAAGAGGGTGATGAAGGGGGAGCTTGCGAATGCTGCTGATGAGAGTGTGAACAGCGATAGCCTTTCTAGAGGGCAACCTGACGCTACAAATCAAAAGTTTAAAAACATGCACACTTGTGCTTGCGCCAGTGTTTTCTATTAGACTATTAGACAACTGAATTCCAAGAAATGATCATATTCAGCTATTAGGCCATATTTAGATATGAGGCTGTTCAGCAGAGCATGTTTGTAATTTAAAAATGTGGGACACAAATTTCCAAGAGAGGAGATTCAATAAATAAATAATGATATATCTACATAAGGGAATACTATTCACTTATTAGAAATTGTGTTGTAGAACATTTAATTACGTAAATGTAATTACGTGCAAGAATTGTGTTACAAAACAGTCTATGTAGGACAGCTCCATAAAACCTGCATGAATGATTATGTGTGTGTGTATACATGTTAAATAAAATAAAATAGAAGCCAACATATTCATAGTGTTTATTTCTGCACAGTGGAACAATATACAATATTCATTTTCTTTTTTGTACCTCTAAAATTTAGCTTTATTAAACATAAAAATATGTATACATATATATAATTTTTTTTAGACAGTGTCTCACCCTGTCGCCCAGGCTGGAGTGCAATGGCACCATCTCGGCTCACTGCAACCTCTGCCTCCTGGGTTCAAGCAATTCTCCTGCTTCAGCCTCCCAAGTAGCTGGGATTATGGGCATGCACCCATCATGCCTGGCTAATTTTTTGTATCCTTAGTAGAGATGGGTTTCACCATGTTGGCCAGGCTAGTCTTGAACTCCTGACCTCGTGATCTGCCCACATTGGCCTCACAAAGTGCTGGGATTACAGGTATGAGCCACCATGCCCACCTAATTTTTTTTTTTTTTGAGACAAAGTCTCACTCTGTTGCCAGACTGGAGTGCAACGGCATGACCTTGGCTCACTGCAACCTCCGCCTCCTAGGTTTAAGCGATTCTCCTGCCTCAGCCTCCGAGTAGAACAAAATATACATAATAATTTTTTGTGATCCAGGTCAGCAGGCAAGAGACGGGCAGGCAGGCCAGATACAAGTCTCCTCTCTCTTAGAGAAACAAACCAGTTATTTTCTTCCGGCCACTCAACTCCCTTACTTTCTGCTCTTCATTCTTCAAGTGAGAGGCCTCAGGACTTTCCACGGGGGTGAACAGCCCTTTCAGCCAATCCAGCGGCTGCACCAAGTTGAGCCTGCCCCCCATCCGTAACCCTCTCCTCCATGATGTGCTGAAAGGCTACATTAGGCGCATTTTCCTCAGTCTTCAGTAGCATCATATTGGTAGCATGAAACTGGCCATGATGGGAGTATTTACACCACAGGAATTGGAAAGAGCTACAATCAGGGCTTCTTTTTTCCCTCCCTGGATAGCCACTTGGCTGCTTGAAACCACTGACACCTCCACAGCTTCCTGCTGTGGCAGCCGCTGTGGAACAGTGGCACAAAGGTTTCACGCTCTCTGCTCACCTCCAGAACTGCACGTCAGCCCCCTCAGCTTGGGTCAATACCGTGTTCTAGGCCAGTGGTTCCGAAAGTGTGGTCCCTGCCCCTGCAGCATCAGCACCTCTGGGGACTGACTAGATATGCCCATTCTTTGGCCTGATGCTGGACCTACTGAATCAGACACTCTTGGGTGGGTCCCAGCAATCTGCTTTAACAAGCCCTGCAGGTGACGCTGATGCTCACTCAAGTGTGCACTGCACAGGTCACTCCTAGTTCCCAGGGAGGATTATGTATACCCACAGGGAGATGGGCTGTGTTCTGGGCTATTTTTCTCTAGACCTGCCTTTGCCAAACAACTCCTAAATCAACCTGCAAGAAAGTAAAATTCTTACCCAAATTACTAATATCCCACCCTCTCCCATTTTCCACCTTTCCATGGGGGTGAGGGTGTCTGAGATCATAAAAACCCCACATCCTGAACAGAGGCTGCAGGCCACTCTGTGACAGACATCGGAATTCAAATGATACAAAAGGAAGCCTACAGCATTCATATTTTTCCACATGGAAGGAAGGATTGAATATCAAAAGTTTAGTAATTTTCTTCCACTTTTTTTAATTCTCCTTTTTTGTTTTTCTAAATAAATGCTTTGTCTGCCTCTAGCATGTGCTCAAGCCAGCAAGTCCTGCCACCAAGAAGTGGCATATATTTTCATTGAAGTCTCCCCAAAGCAAAGCTTGGCAGCTCAAGCTCCCCAGACACATGCTTTCCGCGTATTCCAAGGAAGTGGTGAGGACAAAGGGTCTGTTTTGACACCAGTCACTTGCCTAGGGGCAGCGGTCGAGGAGCTGCAACACAAAGACAGACAATCCCGGCCTTGATCTGATATGCCACAGGCTGGATGAGACTTTGGGATACGCATTTGCCCAATGTTCCGGAGGGGAGGGCAGCCACAAAGCAAACCCCACCCCTTGCCAATCAAGACCCAGGCATTTGCTTCCCTCCAAAGCTGAGGTAGGCCGGATCGCCTTGGGATCCATTAGTCTCCCAGCAGTCACCTCCTGGCTGTTTGTTTGACAGTGAGGAACCCATCGCCTTGACTTTCAAAAGCAGTCATCTTCCTATCAGCACCAATGGAAGAGAGCAATCACATAAATAACTTGCGTAAAAATAAAATCACTTACATTTGGCTCTGTCGTACACAGCATGTTTCAGGAACAGCAGATTTGTTCTAATTTGCTTTGGCTGCAATTAATATTAAAACGAGGTGGCAGGGAACAGGGACAGAGCCTGGCTTTAATGATGTGTCACAAGCAGAAAACGGAGAGCAGTCAGCAACTGGAATGGAGCCCTGTGACTGGGAATGGCTGGCTCAGCTGAAGCGAGACATTAATGTCCTGGGCGGCCTCCCCCCGCCAAATGTACCCCACACCCTTCCCAACCCAGGATCATGACATTACCCTTTGCAAGCTGGTTCTCAGTGAGATCTCGGCTTGCACCTGCCTGTGTGCAGAGGCGAGGCCAGAGCTTGCAAAGGAGCACCGTCCCGCACAGTGGCAGCAGGTCGCAGATGGGGAGGACTGCTCCAACCCATGCCGCATGGACCAGGGCCGGACTTGTGAACTGGAGTCCCATTGATCCTACTCTCCCTGGCTTAAAAGACCATCAGCATGGAAGTAAGGGAGAGACATTACTTTGAGATAAGCTGCCATAATGTATTTGGAAAAAGGAAATAATCTCCACACTTTAGCACAGACCCTTGCTTGGTTCCTCGGGTGACCAGCCCCCATCCTGAAGCTATCTAGGGGCCCTGCCAAGAGCCACCTCATTAGCATAGACTCAGACACGCTCAAAGAGGGCTCATTATAAATGATAAAAGATGCTCCTGTCACTCAGGCGATTCCAAGAGTTTTAGGAATATCTATGCTAGGAATGGGGCAAAGACTGTATGTGTGTGTGTGTGTGTGTGTGTGCGTGCGTGTGTGTGTGTGCGTGTGTGCTTGAGATGGAGTCTCCCTCTATTGCCCAGGCTGGAGTGCAGTGGCACAATCTCGGCTCACTGCAATCCCCGCCTCCCAGGTTCAATCGATTTTCCTGCCTCAGCCTCTCAAGTAGCTGGGACTGCAGGCCCATGCCACCACACCCAGCTAGGTTTTGTATTTTTAGTAGAGACGGGATTTCACCCTGTTGGCCAGGTATCATATTGGTCAGGCTGGTCTTGATCTCCTAATCTCGTGATCCACTCACCTGGGCCTCCCAAACTGCTGGGATTACAGGCATGAGCCACTGCACCAGGCCCCAAATATATTTTTTATTCAACTATACTTGGCTTTTCCCAGCTCACTGACTGGTGTCCACTGGATGCCCTTCTCTAAGAATTCATGTGCTCACAACTGCTCCTGCCAGGCATTCTGCCACCAGAAAACGTAACCTAGGATAGTGGCTAAATGCAACCACTGCTTGCCAGCAATCCTAAGGCCTCACAGGGGCATTCATTAATTCAGTTATTCGTTACTCACCCCCACATTTAACGAAAATTTACTGAGGCACCAGCAATGTGCTAGGCCCTGTACATGGAGCGGTAACCAAAATTCCTGCCCTCACAGGCCTTCTATTCTCACTGGGAGAACTGACAGTAACTAGTAACTGCTGTCATGTTTGCTTGGTAATCTTGAGATTATAGAGAGCTTGTGAGCCATGCTCAGGGCAATACAAAGCCATTGAAGGCTTTTCAAGTGGCGGAAAGGGAGGGAGACCTGAGTCCCCAATGTCGCTTTTTAAAGATGGCCCTCTGGCTGGCGAATGGATGTTGTAATAGCAAGAGTGGGCACAGCAGATCATTTAGAAGGCTCTGCGGTGACCCAGGGCCCAGTGATGGAGGCTGGGACTGGACGAGTGACCATGTGTTGGGCAGAGATGGGAAAGGAGGAAAGGACCGACAGGGACTTGCTAACTCAGGAGACAAGAGCCGCTCGTGTGGAAGACAGTCCAGCAGCCCGTGTGTGTATAAGCACAGCCTCAACTCAGGCCTCCAAGGGCAGCTGGAGCTCAGGGATGGAGCTGATGAGCAGGGATGGGGCTGATGAGCAGGGATGGGGCTGATGAGCCGGGCTGGGGTGGTCAGGGAAGGCTGCAAGGGAGAGGAGGACTTGAACACCTTTGAAGGGATGAAAAGCATTTGGACTGGCCTGAGCGCTTGCCCACACTGTCAAGATAGTGCACTGGGGTCAGGGTCTGCATTGGCAGAGGAGCAGGACTGGAGGTGATGTGCAATTGAAGGCAGCCAAAAGTGTCCCTGGGGAGACTCCTTCATTCGAGAGGAAAGTCCTGCTGGTAATCAGGGCTGACCTCATGGCTACAGCCAGATTTCCTCACAGGCAGAGGCTGTGAGCAGGGCAGAAAAAGACCACTCTAAAGCCCTCCAAGGGTTTGTGACCTTTCTTCTCGAAAGGTGGGACTATCCTAGTCTGGCCACTGCTGGGAAGTGTGTGGCTTCCATGTCCGGGGATCAGAGCTCTTCAGCCAGTCGCGGGTGTTGCCGGTACCCCGCGAGGGCTAATCCTGGTGTTGAATATCTGCTCCAAGCTCCCTTTTATATCTGGGGAATCTGACAAAGTGGGTTTTAATTTTTCACCAGAGCTCAGTGTTTCAAAGTCAGGGGAAGAGGAGCTAAAGGAAGTGAGTATTTGCCCTGACAAATGGACTCATGCAGTAGAGGGTCTGTGGAGGCCGATCTGACACCTGCTGTCCCCTGGGGCTGAGTCCCTCTGGCCACTGACCAACTCAGGGATGCATGCACGCCTCTCTCTGAGGCAGAAAAGGGGATCTGAAGGCTGGGTGCCTGGGCCCTTTTGCCCCCATGCTG
The DNA here is from genome assembly GCF_048565385.1 of Saimiri boliviensis. Classification (NCBI taxonomy): domain Eukaryota; kingdom Metazoa; phylum Chordata; class Mammalia; order Primates; family Cebidae; genus Saimiri; species Saimiri boliviensis. Next base: position 30,533,227 of record NC_133461.1, read on the forward strand.
GCACTCTGCTGTTAGAACCCCCTCACTCACACATTCAGCTCTCGGGTTACACAATCCAAGGACTTTCATTGCCAGACCCTGGAAGTCCAGCTTACGTTGGGACTGGGCTTCAGAGATTCCCATTTACAAATATTTATTGAGCACTTGCTCTGGGCTTAGCTCTGGGAGAGTGACTCTGGGATCAATCATTGTTTAGGACCTACTAAGACAGGCATTGAGCTCTCATTTTTCCTGATGCTCACAACATCCCTACGAGGCAGGTGTCATAAACGCATTGCACAGGTGAGCAGGTAAATGACATTCCCAAGGTCGCAGTCACGATAGCACCGTGATTTTAACCAGTCTGACCCCAGATCTTCTCTTCCTTCTCTCCCCTGTTGTGACCTATTCATTGAAGAGAGAAAACCCCTTAAGGTGCTTCCATCTCACTGGAGAGAGAAAATGACGCACGTGAAACAGTGACTACACTGAAAAGTGGCAAAGCTGCAATCACTCAAGATGAGAGCAGGAAGAAGGGAGCCAGCTCTGTGCCTGGAATTTCATATTTATCATCACACTGAATTCCCCTGCAACCCCATGAGGAAGGATAAATAATATGCTCTTTCTACCAGCACCATTTAATACAGTATTATATAAATATGTCACATAAATACAAATCGGCATTCATATAGATATGGCATTGTAGTGACATTATTTTAAGTTGAATTTTGGTATTTCTGTTGGAATAGCGGCTCTTCTGGATTCTAGCTTGCCAGCCCACCTTGCAGACTGTGGACTTGTCAGCCTTCATAATCATGTGAATCAATTTCTTATAATACATCTCTTTCTATATATATTTTAAAGCCCATGCTCTTTCCTCTGGCATACAACTTGTAAAGAAGAGAAAGAGATCAGGCGTGGTGATTCATGCCTGGAATCCTAGCACTTTAAAAGCCAAGGCCCGCAAATCCTTGAGACCAGGCATTTGAGACCAGCCTGGGTAACATAGGGAGATTCTGTGTCTATTAAAAATAAAAATTAGCTGTGCCTGTAATCCCAGTTACTCAGGAGACTGAGGTGGGAGGATCACCTGAGCCCAGGGAGGTTGAGGCTTCAGTGAGCTTGATTGTACCACTACACTCCAGCCTGGGTGACAGAATGAGACCCTGTCTCAAAAAATAAAAATGAAAAAGAGAAAGAGCCATCCACATATCAGGCTGGTGGCTCATGGCCTTAACAATATTTCCAGGACCATCTCTCCCACCTCCACCAGCCACACCTTTCTGACTCCCATATACTTCCCAAACGGCTCAGCCCCCACCTGTGTGGGCCCCACTTTCTTCCTTCTGTAGGACTGTGCATACCCTTGCACCAGATTTTCACCACTCTGTGGGCCCATGAATCCCATTACAGCCCCTTTCTCTTTAAAATCAGACATCCTTAACCAGCTTCTTTCTCCCGGCTTTCTTTGCTGATGTTTTCGCAAAAGACATCTCTCTTGTGCTTGATTTTCTCCCTTCCTCCTTCTTTACCCTCCTTCTCTCCGTACCTTCCCCTCCCCTCCTTCCCCTTGTTGCTGTCTGTCTTAGTCCATTGCATTTGTAGCCTCCAAAGACCATCAGGTCAAGGCTGATACCGTTAAGTGCTGTGCCAATAATACTCTACCTCTAGGGAAAGGCATGCGATAGGTTTCGAAGTGAGATTAGACAAGATAAAAAGCCAGAGCCATCAGACACTCAAGCCCTGGACAGCGCCCTGAAGTTTCCTTCTGCCTATCTGTCCAGCTGCATCCTCTTCCGTGGAAAGTTAAGCCTGCTTGTCCTCGCTCACCTTTGTGGCATGCGCCAGAGTGCAGGCGTGTGCAACACACAGCCCACTTTGGTTTTCTGACAGGATGAAATATTAGAAAGCTGCTTTCCACAATGCCCGGATACAGCATTTTGACCACTAAAAAGAAGAGGCAATTGGCAATTTCCCATCAATAAGTTGGATAATTATATTTAAAATATGTCTTCCCCATGAGATTCAATCAAGTTATTTTCATTTGGGATTGAAATGAAATGTAATGGCCAGGTGTTGTGGCTTACACCTGTAATCCTGGCACTTTAAGAGCTGAGGCAAGCGGATCACCCCAGATCAGGAGTTCAAGATCAGCCTGACCAACATGACAAAACCCTCTCTCTTTCTGTAAAAATTTTGTAAAAATACAAAAGTTAGCCAGAAATCACTTGAACCCAGGAGGCAGAGGCTGCAGTGAGCCAAGATCACACCACTGTACTCCAACCTGGGTGACAGAGCAAGACTCTGTCTCACACACACAAAAAAAAAAAAAAAAAAAAAAAAAAAGAAATGTAAATACGGTAAATACGCAGCCCATTTATAAAAATTGAATTGGCCCTCATACCAAGAGAAAAAAGGAAAAAAGCTTGTTCACCACTGGTATTTGTTGTCACACAGACTTTGATTAAACTCCTGCCTCTGCTGCTTCCCAGGTGTGCAACCACAGACTAGGTATTTAAATGCTTTCTGCCAAATGGGGGTCAGAATAACCAATTCAGGAGGCTGTAAATCAAGTATATGTCATGTGGCACCTACTGTGATCATTCATTTTATGCATTGACTTGGCTGAGCCAGGGGGTGCCCAAATATTTGTCAAACATTTTTCTGGGTGTTTCTGTAAGGTTGTTTTTGAAAGAGATTAACATTTCAATCAGTGGACTTTGAGTAAAGTATATTTGCCCTCCTTCATGTGAGTGGGCTTCATCCAATCAGTTGAAGGGCCTGAATTGAACAAAAAGACCAGCCTTGCCCACCTAGCAAGAGAGAATTCTTCAGCAGACTGCCTTTGAACTTCACCTTCAGCATCAGCTTTTCCTAATTCTACAACCATCTGGAATATTGGCTTTTCTGGCTTCAAGCTTGCCAGCCCACCCTGCTGGTTTTGGATTTGCCAGCCTCCATAATCATGTAAATCAATTTCTTATAGGACATCTCTTCCTATATATGTAGACATCTTACTGGTTCCATTTCTCCAGGTGGATGACTATAGAATGGTTCTGTTTCTCCAACATGATGACTAATATGATATACCTAGTTCAATGCCTATAGTAAAGCAAATACCTAACAGGACTCTGTAGTTTTCAGATTCTGAAGTTCTCATCCTCAGATTTATCTGGCATTGGGTGGATTTCAGCTGAGCATAACTGGCAAACTCAGAAATAAATGATAAAATGATAAATCAGGAAGCTTATAACTGGAAAGTGGAATAGTATTTTGTGAGGCCAAAATTCCTACTCCATTCAGTATATATAGTAGTTATTTTTCAACCTTTTAATTGTCAAAAGCACATAAATGTATAGCTTAACAAAATATTCTAAAGCAAACAGATGTGTAACCACCTCGAGGTCAAGAAATGGAACTTTGCCATTGCCCCAGGAGTCCTCAGTTCTGTCCCTGTGACTTTTATAATAATCCCTTCTCATGTTCCTTATGGCTTTCTCACCCAAGAATGAATCACTGAATTATTACCATACATCTCTTTGTGTATCTGACTTCCTTTCCTTCAACATTGCCTTTGTGAGATTCATCTATGTTGTTGAGTGTGGCTGTAGTTTGCTTGGTGTTCAGTTTTATTCCCTTTTTTTTTTTTTTAAGAGTCAGAGTCTCACTTCAAAGCACTGGGATTATAGGCATGAGCCACCATGCCCAGCCCAGTTTCATTCTTGTATACTATTCTATTATATGAATCAACTACACTTTACTTATCCATTCTACCATTAACAGCATGAAAAAGATGACATAAGTGCAGAAAATTGGGTGTGTAACTAAGCCATGGTATAATTGTAAGAATGTTGAGGTCGGGTGCGGTGGCTCACGCCTGTAATCCCAACACTTTGGGAGGCCAAGGCGGGCGGATCACGACTTCAGGAGATCGAGACCATCCTGGCCAACATGGTAAAACCTCGTCTCTACTATAATACAAAAAATTAGCCAGGTGTGGTGGTACACGCCTGTAGTCCCAGCTACTCAGGAGGCTGAGGCAGGGAAATTGCTTGAACCCAGGAGGCAGAGGTTGCAGTGAGCCGAGATCACGCCATTGCACTCCAGCCTTGAGACAGAGCAAGTCTCTGTCTCAAAAAAAAAAAAAAAAAAAAAAAAAAAAGGGTGTTGAAAGTTTATAACTGCATCTGAGAATATTGGTATAAAACTAACCAAAAAGATGACAAACTCTGATCTCTCAACAATGGATCAGTTGGATATGATATACTTCTGTTGCCATGAACCAGCTTTAAAACTCACCAAAAAATGCATATTGAAATGTAAAATATCAGGACAGCTTATTATGAAGGAAGTCACAGATGAACAAACACAAAACCATAATGAAGTCTAGGAAAGAGGCAATTTAGCAGCCAATGCAGCTGTGCTATAGATCATGTAACATTAAATCATCATTTTAATACACCAGGCCCAGCATGGCTGAGCATTCATGGGAAACTCACTATGGGACTCTGGGAGCAGGAGAAGGTATAAGGAACTGAGAAAAGACTTGATCATTCATGGCCATCTAAGCAGTGGTGGCTCCTTAGGGCAAACCCTGCCAGCCCCTCTATAGGGGGCAGAAAGATGTGGCAGATGGAGTTCAAGGCTGGAATGCACATTTCTGATCAGTTCCCCTATCTGCTTCATAATAGCCAAAAACATTTGTCCCAGATCAGCAGGCATAATTTGACATCTTCGCAGGCTTGAGGTCAAGGCTAACTTCTTAATCAATACTTTCGTTCCAAGCCTATGCTATTATGATAATAAATAAAAATCCTTTTTTATTCATTAATAATCTTTGTTTAATTGTCACTATTATTTTGTACCAATATCTTTATTCATATGTAAATAAATAAAATAAATGTGCTGTGTGTTTGTGTGTGTGTGTGTATATATATATATATCTATATATATATATATATCTATATATATATCCTCGTGCATTATGAGCTAAACAAGTTTTTATGGGTTAGTCTAGCTTTTTTTTTTTTTTTTCTTGTAGACAGGGTCTCTGTCACCCAGGCTGGAGTGCAGTGGCATGATCTCGGCTCACTGCAACCTCTGCCTCTCGGGTTCAAATGATTCTCCTGCCTCAGCCTCCTGAGTACCTGTGATTACAGGTACCCACCACCATTCCCAGCTAATTTTTGTATTTTCAGTAGAGATGGGGTTGCTGTCTATTTCCTAGGCTGGTCTTGAACTCCTGGCCTCAACTGCCCACCTCAGTCTCCCAAAGTGCTGGGAATGCAGGCTTGAGCCACCCTGCCTGGCCAATCTGGCATTATTATTTATAAATTTGGACTTGAGGTTTCAGGGTTTCAACAATGTTTGCTGGGTTGGAACTGGGGCTTGTTTCTACATCACATCAGGAAAAAGGGAACTAGCATTTCTTGAGCAATTGTTCAGTGTCCAGCACATATGTGAGCCACCTCATTTAATCTTCATAAACTACCAAGCCTACCCGGTTCCTTTTCTATTTTTGTTTTTTGAAACAGGCTGAAGTGCAGTGGCACGATCACAGCTCACTGCACCTAACCTCCCAGGCTAATATCCCTCCACCTCAGTCCCTCTGGTAACTGGGACTATAGGCACACACCACTACACCAGTCTAAGTTTTCTGGAGTTTTTTTTTTTTTTTTTTTTTTTTTTTTTTTTTTTTTTTTTTCAGAGATTGGGGTTTCACTTCATTGCCCAGGCTGGTCTCAAACTCCTGGGCTCAAGTGATCCATCCGCCTCGACCTCCCAAAGTGCTGAGATTACAAGCGTGAGTCACCACACCTGGCCCAGTTCTATATTTTTATCTGCATTTCACAGTTGAGGAGAGGGAGGCCTAGAGAGGTTAATAACTTACTATGGTCACACAGCCCTGTTTTCTTCCCCAAAAGGACCAGTTTGCAGGGAGCGATTCTCATTCTTCTGCCCTCAGAACAGAGCACCATCTCCTCCTGCAGACCCTATCCCCTCCTTTTTTGTGCACTCATCCTTCCAGAAAAGCATCCCTTCCCTGACTCCAAAACACACCCGGGCCTCTCGACCTAGATTGCAGCATTTTGGACATCTCTGCTATTTCCTTTCCACCTTGCTGACTCTGGGCACATTCAGAGCCCAGAAGGCTGCCTGCACTCCCCAACCCACCATGAGCAATGCCTCTTCTGAACTCCCTCACTGCCTCAGCAAGTCCTGGCACTCACCCATATGGCCTTACAACATGTGTGAAACTATCTTATCAACACACCTCCACAGGAGGCTGGAGACTGTGTCAGACTCATTTTTCTTTCCCTCACAGAGCTTAGAGCAGCATTGACTCCATAGTAAATACTCAACGTAAAGGTGGGGACAGATGAAGTATACCCAGCTTCAAGTCCTCAGCTTTCCACGCAACAAAGACACAAATTCTTTGATAACTACCTGGAGTTAGGGGGCATCACAGGGAAGCTAAGAGGTGCCCCTGGAAACAACAAATATTTATTGCTATCATTCTTGACTTTTCCTTATCTTCAGAATGATTAGAAGTGCTGAAGAGCTCCCTCCCCATTTGTGGTTTGTTTTCATCAGCAGGGAGGGTGGGGTGATCATTCTTAGGTGATCCATCCTTACGCTGGTCTCACTAAAAGCAGAGCCTGAGGCAAGGATTCAGCACACATGATTGATAGGCATGTGTGCTCAGAAGCAAGGGGAGCAGGACAGGCCAGGAAGGAGCTCAGTCAGGATGTGGTCTCCACTGAGGTCTAGTTTCAGCCTGATCTTATTGGGGGCTCTGGAAAACAAATTGCATGACAGCATGAGGTAGAGGTAGGGTGACCAACCATCTGGGTTTGTCTGGGACTGTCCTTCATCACAGGAAACCTCTGAGTTCTGGGAAAGCACTTTGCAAGGGGCCCAGCTTTCATATTCCAAGTCAGCCAGCCCTTGGCTTCGCACTGCTTCCCAAGCAGGAGAGGAGCAAGGCGAAGTGGAGCTCATTCATTCCAAAGGGCAAGTCTCTGAGAAGAAGGATGAAATGCCAGCCTAGTAAAGGGGCCCTGAGTGGTGGAAGCAAGGTCATTAGAGGGTCACTAATGACACACACTATACCAGACAGGCCCCCACAGAATATCTCTGCCCGACTCTGCACAGCGGGACAGCCCTGAATGAGACAGGCCCACCTCCTCCCCCCACCCCTCCTCCTGTAGTTGGCCCACATAGGCTAGCTTCAGCTCAGGACCTAACCCAGTCGCTGATTCTGAGAACACCTAATAGGTTTTCCACAAACCCTGTTGGCTTCCTCCTTGTTTGCAACTCAATTAAATTAACAAATTGGTCTCTTTGCCCAGAGTCTTTCTGCCGCCTGTATTTTAGCATATGTCAGTCAGGGTGGCCCAGCGTCTCCAGATGGCTGTGAGTTTGCTGCACAAATCCAGAGCCAGCTCATCGCTGGGGACGTATGTGCACGTGGAGAGGCCCAGAGACAGACGCAGAGCCATAGCAGGGGGAAAAGGAAAAAGGCAAGGGAGAAAAAGGAGAAAGAAGGAGGCAGAGAAAAGGGACAGGAGGCAGGAGAGACTCGATTCTTCCTCATAGATGAACGTGCTTCTTGCAGGGAGGCCTTCTACTCTCGAAGGTTGGGGAGGTGCGTAAAGAAGACTCTTTCAGCCTCAGGTTTCTCTGGGAGACCAAGATTGGTGGTTCTTAAAGTGTGTTCCCTGGTCCAGCACCACAGCTTGTTAGAAATGCAAATTATCAGATCTTGCTGGATCCCTACTGAGTGGGGGGGGGGGGGGGGCGGGGGCGGGCGGTCCAGGAGTCTGTGTTTTAACAAGCTCCAGGTGGTTCCAACCCCCACTCAAGTTGGAGGGCCACCATCCTAACGTTCCGGGGCTCAACTCTTCTCCCAGGGCAAGGAGGGGTTGAACCTGTTCTCGGACACAGCCATGGGGCTGTGTACTTCCAGAAGGAGTGACGGGGGCAGTCTTCAGAGTCAATCCAAATATAGCTCCAGATTTCAATTTAATGTAGGAATTGCAGAAGCAAGTGGAGGAGTCAAGGAAGCGGGGGTCGGGGGGAAGCAACCTGGGAAAAGAGTGCTTAAAAGGAGCCAAGCTTCACCTGGCCTGTGATAGTTTGTAAGCAACAGGCCCTCAGCTCCTGTCCCAGAGGACCATGATGGAGAAGAGGCACTGACTGAAATGCACCCTGACCCTAGCTTCATGACGGAAGGTCAGTTTGGGGATTAATTGTGGTTTCTGCTGGGGGAGGGAAACAAGGAGGAGGAAGAGGAAACAGGAAGAGGGGGAAGGAAAGGGCAGGATGGGAAAGGCAAAAGGTTGGGGAACAGGTGGCCTACTCCTGCTCCAGACCTGGAGTTTCCAGAAGATCATAACTGTCGTCTAGTGGAACCCTGCCCTTTTGGTTTCTGAAATGGTCTGGCTCTGTGTTCCCACCCAAATCTCATCTAGAACTGTAATCTCCACGTATTGAGGAAGGGACCTGGTAGGAGGTGATTGGATCATGGGGGTGGCTTCCCTCATGCAGTTCTCATGATTGTGAGTTCTCATGAGATCTGATGGTTTTATAAAGGCCTCTTCCCCGTCCCAGTTTCGCTCCCTCTCTCTCCTTCTTCTTCCCTCCCTTTCCCTTCCCTTTCCTCTCCCTCTCTTTCCTTCTGTCCCTCTCTCCCCATCCCTCTGTCTCTCTCTCTCTGTCCCTCTCTCCTACCATTTTGTGAAGAAGGTATCTGCTTCCCCTTCTTGTAAGTTTCCTGAAGCCTCCCCAGCCATGATGAACTGTGAGTCAACCAAACTTTTTTCCTTCATAAATTACCCAGTCTCAGGTATGTCTTTATAGCCATGTGAAAATGGACTAATAGAATCCAAGATGGCCAAATAGGAACAGCTCTGGAGTGCAGTTCCCAGCGAGAACTTGGAGGGTGAGTGATCACTGCATTTCCAAATGAATGTTTACTGCCCACAGACCAGAAGATTCCTGGGCAGAAAAGCACCATGAGTCTCCAGCATGGCTGTTTCAGCCAGCGCAGCGGGTCTTCACACAAAAACTCACAAATCTGGGCAGCCATTTCAACTGGCGCCTGCAACGCTTGGGAGACAGAGTTGCCCATTCAACTGAAAAAAAAGGGGGCTGAAACAGGGAGCCAGGTGATCTGGCTTGGTGGGTCCCACCTCCACAAAGACCAGCAACCTGAAATGCTCTGGATTGAAAGTTTCACAATAAGCACAGCTGGACCTGGGACGGTCCACCTCTGTTGGGGGACAGGCATCTGCCATTACCAAGGCAGTCCACCACTACACAGGCAGTCCACCATTACTGGGGCAATCTGCCATTACAGAGACAGTCCACCATTACCGAGGCAGTTCACCATTACAGAGACAGTCCACCATTACCGAGGCAGACTGCCATTACCAATGCAGTTCTAACTATGCCTCTATAAACAAAACCACAAGGAAGTTCACACAGCAGCTGGGCAGAGCCCATGGCAGCTCAGCAATGCCTCTGCTGGCAGATTGTGACTTGGCTACCTCCTCGCTGGGCAGGGCAGCTCTGAAAAAAGGCAGTAGCACATCAAGAACTTATAAATGAAGCCCCACCTTCCCAGGACAGAGCATCAGGAAAAAAAAAAAGGTGGTTATGAGTTCTGCTGCAGCAGACATAAACATACCTGCCCAGCAGCTCTGAACAGAACAACGGAGCTCACAGCTCAGCACTTGAGTTCCATAAGGGACAAACTGTCTCCTCAAGCAGCTCCCTGGCCCCCATATATCCAAAGAGACACTTCATAAAGGAGAGCTCAGGCTGACATCTGGCGGGTATCCTTCTAGGAAGAAGATAACAGAAGAAGAAACTGGCAGCAAGGCTTACTGTTCTGTAGCCACTGCAGATGATCCCCAGGCAAGCAGGGTCTGGAGTGGACCTCCAGCAGTCCTACAGCAGAGGGGACTGACTGCTGGAAGAAAAACTAAAAAACATAAAGAAATAACTTCATTGTCAACAAAAAGGACCTCCACTCAGAGACCCCATCCGAAAGTCACCAACTACAAAGACCACAGGTAGATAAATCCACAAAGATGGGAAGAAACCAGCATGAAAAGGATGAAAACACCCAAAACCAGAATGCCTCTCCTCCTCCAAGGGATCACAACTCCTCATCAGCAAGGGAACAAGGCTGGATGGAGAATGAGTCTGATGAACTGACTGAAACAGGCTTCAGAAAGTGGATAATAACAAACTTCTCAGAGCTAAAAGAAATGTTCTAACCCAATGCAAAGAAACTAAGAACATTGAAAAAAGTTTTGACTAAATGCTAATGAGAATAAACAGCTTAGAGAAGAATATAAATGAATTGATGGAGCCGAAAAACATAACACGAGAACTTTGCAAAACATACACAAGTTTCAATAGCTGAATCAACCAAGCAGAAGAAAGGATATTAGAGATTGAAGATCAACTCAATGAAATAAAATGAGAAGGGAAGATTAGAGAAAAAAGAGTAAAAAGAAATGAACAAAGCCTCCAAGAAATACGGGATTATGTGAAAAGACCTAATCTACATTTGATAGGTGTACCTGAATGTGACGGAGAAAATGAATCCAAGCTGGAAAACACTCTTCAAGATATTATCCAGGAGAACTTCCCCAACCTAGCAAGGCAGGCCAATATTCAAGTCCAGGAAATACAGAGAACCCCACAAAGTTATTTCTCAATAAGAAGAACCCCAAGGCAAATAATCACCAGATTCACCAGGGTTGAAATGAAGGAATAAATGCTAAGGGCAGCCAGAGAGAAAGGTTAGGTTACCCACAAAGGGAAGCCCATCACACTACAGCAGATCTCTTGGCAGAAATCCTACAAGCCAGAAGAGAGTGGGGACCAATATTCAACATCCTTAAAGAAAAGAACTTTCAACCTAGAATTTCATATCCAGCCAAACTAAGCTTCGTGAGCAAAGAAGAAATAAAATCTTTTATAAACAAACAATTGCTGAGAGATTTCATCACCACCAGGCCTGCCTTACAAGAACTCCTGAAAGAAGCACTAAACATAGAAAGGAACAACCAGTACCAGCCACTCCAAAAACGTACCAAATGGTAAAGAGCATTGACACAATGAAGAAACTGTATCAACGAATGGGCAAAACAATCAGCTAGTATCAATATGGCAGGATCAAATTCACACATAACAGTATTAACCTGAAATGTAAATGGGCTAAATGCTCCAATAAAAAGACATCGATTGGCAAATTGGATAAAAAGTTAAAACCCATTGGTGTGCTGTATCCAGGAAACCCATCTCACATGCAAGGATATACATAGACTCAAAATAGAGGTATGATAGAAGATTTACCAAGCAAATGGAAAGCAAAAAAAAGCGGGAGTTGCAATCCTATAAAATAGACTTGAGACCAGCAAAGATCAAAAGAGACAAAGAAGGGCATTACATAATGGTAAAAGGATCAATGCAACAAGTATAGCTAATGATCCTAAATATATATATACACCCAGTATAGGAGCACCCAGATACATAAAGCAAGTTCTTAACGACTTACAAAGAGACTTAGACTTCCACACAATAATAGTGGGAGACTTTAACACTCCACTGTCAATATTAGACAGATCAACGAGACAGAAAATTAACAAAGATATCCAGGACTTGAACTCAGATCTGGACCAAGCAAACCCAATAGACATCTGCAGAACTCTCCACCCCAGAATTCTTCCCAGCATCATATCACACCTACTCTAAAACTGACCACGTAATTGTAAGCAAATCACTCCTCAGCAAATACAAAAGAACGGAAATCATAACAAACAATCTCTCAGACCACAGTGCCATCAAATTAGAACTCAGGATTAAGAAATTAACTCATAACTGCACAACTTCATGGAAACTGAACAACTGGCTCTTGAATGTTGACTGATAAACAATGAAATGAAGGCAGAAATGAAGATGCTCTTTGAAACCAGCGAGAATGAAGACACAATGTACCAGGATCTCTGGGACACATTTAAAGCAGCGTCTAGAGGAAAATTTATAGTAATAGGTGCCCACATGAGAAGCAAGGAAAGATCTAAAATAGACACTCTATTGTCAAAATTGAAAGAGCTAGAGGAGCAAGATCAAAAAAACTCAAAAGCTAGCAGAAGACAAGAAATAATTAAGATCAGAGCAGAACTAAAGGAAATAGAGACACAAAAAACCCTTCAAAAAATCAATAAATCCAGGAGCTGGTTTTTCGAAAATAACAAAATAGACAGACCACTAGCCAGATTAATAAAAAAGAAAAGAGAGAAGAATCAAATAGGTGCAATAAAAACAATAAAGGGGATATCACCACAGATTTCACAGAAATACAAACTAAACAGCTCTATCCACATAAACCAGTAAACCTGGAAGAAATGGATAAATTCCTGGACACTTGCACCCTCCTAAGCCTAAACCAGGAAGAAGTTGAAACCCTGAATAGACCAACAATAAGGGCTAAACTTGAGGCAGCAATTAACAGCCTACCAATTAATAAAACCCCAGGTCCAGATGAGCTCACAGCTGAATTCTACCAGACATACAAAGAGGAGCTGATACAACTCCTTCTGAAACTATTCCAGACAATCTGAAAAGAGGGAATCCTTCACAAATCATTTTATGAGACCAACATCACCCTGATACCAAAACCCAGTAGAGACTCAACAAGAAAGGAAAACCTCAGGCCAATATTCATGATGAACATAGATGCAAAAATCTTCAATAAAATACTGGCAAACTGACTGCAATAGCATATCAAAAAGCTTAGCCATCACAATCAAGTAGGCTTCATCCCAGACACGTAAGGCTGGTTCAACATACGCAAGTCTATAAATGTAGTCCACCACATAAACAGAACCAAAGACAAAAACCACATGATTATCTCAATAGATGCAGAGAAGGGCTTTGACAAAATTCAGCAGCCCTTTATGTTAAAAACTCTCAATAAACTAGGTATTGACGGAACATATCTCAAAATAATAAAAGCTATTTATAACAAACCAACAGCCAATATCATACTGAATGGGCAAAAACTGGAAGCATTCCCTTTGAAATCTGTCACTAGACAAGGATGTCCTCTCTCACCACTCCTATTCAACATAGTATTGGAAGTTCTAGCCAGAGCAATCAGGCAAGAAAAAGAAATAAAGGAAAGGAGGAAGTCAAATTGTCTCTATTTGCGGACGAAATGATTGTAGATTTAGAAGACCCCATCATCTCAGCCCAAAATCTTCTTAAACTGATAAGCAACTTCAGCAAAGTCTCAGGATACAAAATCAATGTGCAGAAATCACAAGCATTCCTATACACCAATAACAGACTTAAAGAGAGCCAAATCGAGAAGGAACTGCCATTCACAATTGCTACAAAGAGAATAAAATACCTAGGAATACAACTAACAAAGGATGTAAGGGACCTCTTTAAGGAAGACTACAAACCACTGCTCAAGGAAGTAAGAGAGGACACAAACAGATGGAAAACCATTCCATGTTCATGGTTAGGAAGAATCAATATTGTGAAAATGGCCATACTGTCCAAACAATTTATAGATTCAACACAACCCCCTTCAAGGTACCTATGACCCTCTTCACAGAACTAGAAAAAAACCACCTTAAACTTCATATGGAACCAAAAGAGAGCCCGCATAGCCAAGTCAATTCTAAGCAAAAAAAACAAAGCTGGAGGCATCACACTACCTGATTTCAAACTATACTACAAGGCTACAGTAATCAAAACAGCATGGTACTGGTACCAAAACAGAGATACAGACCAATGGAACAGAACAGAGGCCTCAGAGGCAGCACCACACATCTACAACCATCTGATCTTTAACAAACCTGACAAAAACAAGTAATGGGGAAAGGATTCCCTGTTTAATAAATGGTGTTGGGAAAACTGGCTAGCCATGTGCAGAAAGCAGAAACCGGACCCCTTCCTGACACCTGACACTAAAATTAACTCCAGATGGATTAAAGACTTAAACATAAGACCTAACATCTTAAAAATCCCAGAAGAAAACCTAAGCAAAACCATTTAGGACATAGACATAGGCAAGGACTTCATGACTAAAACACCAAAAGCATTGGCAGCAAAAGCCAAAATAGACAAATGGGATCTAATTAAACTCCAGAGCTTCTGTAAAGCAAAAGAAACAATCATTAGAGTGAACCAGCAACCAACAGAGTAGGAAAAAACTTTTGTAATCTGCGCATCTGACAAAGGGCTTATATCCAGAATCTACAAAGAACTAAAACAGATTTACAAGAAAAAAAAATCCATTCAAAAGCGGGAGAAGGATAGGAACAGACACTTTTCAAAGGAAGACATATATGAGGCCAACAAACATATGAAAAAATGCTCATCATCACTGGTCATTAGAGAAATGCAAATGAAAACCACATTGAGATACCATCTCATGCCAGTTAGAATGGTGATCATTAAAAAATCTGGAGTCAACAGATGCTGGAGAGAATGTGGAGAAATAGGAATGCTTTGACACTGTTGGTGAGAGTGTAAATTAGTTCAACCATTGTGGAAGACAGTGTGGCGATTCCTTAAGGACCTAGAAATAGAAATTCCATTTGACTCAGCAATCCCATTACTGGATATATACCCAAAGGATTATAAATCATTCTGTTATAAAGACACATGCACACGTATGTTCATTGCAGCACTGTTTACAATAGCAAGGACCTGGAACCAACCCAAATACCCATCAATGATAGACTAGACAAGGAAAATGTGGCACATATACACCATGGAATACCATGCAGCCATAAAAAGCAATGAGATTGTGTCCTTTGTAGGGACATGGATGAATCTGGAAACCATCATTCTCAGCAAACTGATAGAAGAACAGAAAATCAAACACCACATGTTCTCACTCATAGATGGGTGTTGAAGCACATGTGGACACAGGGAGGGGAGGATCACACACTGGGGCCTGTTGGGGACTAGGGGAGGGACAGCAGCCAGTAGGGAGTTGGAGAGGAATAATATGGGGATCAATGCCAGTTATAGGTGATGGGGATGGAGGCATCAAACCACACTGCCATGTATGTACCTAGGCAACAACCCTGCATGTTCTGTACATGTACACCAGAACCTAAAGTGCAATCAAATATATTTTAAAAAAGAAAAGAAAACGGACTAATAGAGTTTCTGAGGCTGGATGCCAGGGCAGATGGGGTTAGTGCGCCCCTTGGTGAGAGGCCTACTCTCATTTCAATAGGTATGAATATTAAGTTTCATCTGTGTGCCTGGCATGGGATAGGACAGTCAGTGGCTTCAAACTCAAAGGTCTTCAGGGTCTGGACAGATAATCTAAGAGAGGAGAGCAGCCTGGTTGGAAGGGCAGATGTGTGAGTGAGTGTTTATGTGAACTGGAAGTGCAGGCCTCATATAGCCCATGCAGCAGCCACCAGACTCCAGCCTGTTGGCAGTGCCCAGTAACACCACGTTGACTGACTCCTCGAGAGAAGCCCAAGATCCAGATGACAATCTAAAGCCACCATGTCCTGCCAGAGGAGCTACAAGAAGCTCTCATTTCCTTAGGCAGAGATCCATCTGGACTGGAAGTGGAGAATGGAATTGTGAAGAGTCCGGGGATGCCGGGACTCCATCCATCCAGCAGCGCTGGGGAGCAAGGAGGCATTTTACAGAGAGGACCACCATGAGCAGATCCGTCTAAGAATGGGTCTCGAATTTCCTCTGTATTCTGATCCCCATTCCCTCTCTCCTCTCTCTGGGGCCTCCATCATGCTGGTTACTGCATGCATTCCTTCCATAAGTCCACTGCCTTTCAGAATATAAAAATATGTTTCTCCTCAGCCAGGAGGTGGAGGATTAGAGACAAGACAAGAATGTAATGGCTGTCTGGCTCCGGGGCTCCCTTCAAAGGTTTGCGTGGAGAGGGAGAGGCCACAGAAGAAGGCAGGGTGCTTCCTGCTCATGTGTTCACCAAGACCCCCTGTGACATTGGCCTTGAGTAGCAGCTTCTGCTCTTCTTGCCATTGCCTCTTCCAAATGTCTGCAAATACTTCAGATTTATTTCTACTGGAAAACAGCAATGAATCAATGAACAAGGAGGCAGCTCACCTTCCTCTATGAGGCTCAGAGGCCCAGTCCTCACTTTCCAATTAGTATATCTGGGCCTCAGGGTATCAGTCCACTGTAGTTTGAAAATCTGAGGCATAAGGCAACCTGCAAATTATTAAAAGTGGTTTATTTTGTGTCTAGTTTTCAGTTGAAGAACCATGGTTCCTTTTGTTTCATGTATGCCTGTATGATTTTAGAATGCATTTAAAAAAACAACAACAACAAAGAACAGGTGCATCCTCCTTTTTTTTCTTTTTGAGACAGAGTCTCACTCTGTCGCCCAGGCTGGAGTGCAATGGTTCAATCTCAGCTCACTGCAACCTCCGCCTCCAGAGTTCAAGCGATTCTCCTGCCTTAGCCTCCTGAGTAGCTGGGATTACAGGCACAAACCACCATACCTGGCTAATTTTTGCATTTTTAGTAGAGACAGGGTTTCACCATGTTGGTCAGGCTGGTCTCAAACTCCTGACCTCATGATCTGCCCACCTTGTCCTCCCAAAGTGCTGGGATTACAGGCTTAAGCCACCACACCCAGCCAGGTGCATCCTTTTAATTTTTAAAAACAACAAAGAAAAAAAAAGATGTCAAAAAATGCAGCTATTTGTACCACACTGTTGAATCTTTGCTTATTTTAGTTTCATTGGTGGTGGTGGTGGTGGTACTAAACGCTAAGTGAATCAGGAGCAAATAAATGATTTTGTTTCTGGAGCTACTTGGAACATCCTTCTCAGAATTAACCCTTTTATGGGAGGCTTCTCCTGGGAAGGCTGAAATCACTCTTGCTGAGCTTTGGCTGGTGAGCAGAGAACAACGATTGACCTCTCCATTTCAGTGATCAAATGAGGTGGGAGTAGAGATTAAGGTGGATTAAATGATTACATTTAGGAATACATCCTCCAATGCCAGGCATTTACAGATTTGAATTTGAGATTGGGGTCATAGCATGTTCCTGTGAAACCAGGTAATTATTTTAGTGAGTACCTGTTTAATTCCGTGGGAAAATTGCTTTAGCTTACTAAGCACTTGTATGTGTCAATATCTTGAAAGCGGAATTGACAGGGACTGTTTCAGGAATGACCGTAGGAGGGTTTTTTTTTCAAGCCCCATCGATTAACTGGGGTTTCAACAATGTTTGCCTGTCTTTACTAAAGTTAAAAAAAGGAAATGATATTCTGACATAAATTTCCCTAAAGCACAGCCATTTATTAAAACAAGCAATTTGTCCAAAGTATGGGAGATGCAAAACCCCATGGTGATATGCATAATATAGACAGGCTGTAGGCAGGCATGTGGCAAGGAACTGGAGTGCCCAAAATACTTTTTGTTAAAAGCAAAGTAAATAGATCTTGCCTAATATAGAAGGACAGAGAAAGAAGATAACCCGGATGGTATCTCCCCTCCTTTTGACCCTGTTTCCTCATCCCCATCTCTACCTCCAGCACTTTATAGGTCATTTATCCTTGACAGTCCCTTTCCTAAGCAGGGCTTAAAGGGCCCTGCATCCCTAAGGGAGGTGTAGGGGGTGCCATAGGCTTGGGAAGATGGAGGCCAGAGAAGGTTGCCTCGGCTTGAGGTAATGGAGCTGGAGGGAGGAGGGAGACAAGGAGGAGGTCTCAAAGGGATGGAATTGCAGGAGCCTGGCCCCAGGACTGGATACAGAGCATGGAGGGCCAAAGCCTGGCTGGGTCTGTTTCTTCTTTGTAGTGTAAGGCTGGCCACGTTGAAAGTTCCTGAAGGGGGAACTACTCTGACCACATGTTAGAGGTTGGCTGTGGCCTCATGGGAGTGAACTGGGTCAGGTCCCTGGCTTAGAGGCAAGGGACTCTCTTCTCAGGGTAATGACATTGACTCATCTGGCATCAGGCAGCATCAGATGTCAGGTGAGTCTGGAAACAGGGCTGTGACAGACACCCCAAACCCGCTGTTGCAAGGGCTAGCAGAGGGGCAGTGCCAGGACAAATCCAGACCTGCTAGGAGATGGGAGGTGCTGCCAATACTTCTGGGGAAGCTGGATGTGAGGTGGTACTTCTGAGAGAAGCAGTAGTATCAGAAAGCCCAGCACTTTCATGGAGATTCAGATCAACTTGGTTTGAGGCACAGAATCCACTGTGGTAAAGAAGACTGTCAAGACTGGGAAAGTGGGGGGCGAGTAGAGCCCACTGTTGGGATTACCTCTGCGGGTAGGGTTGTCATATAACAGGCAGGGCACCCAGTGAAGTTTGAACTAGAAATAAACAATGAATATTTTTTAGTATGTGTATATCTCCCAAACATTGCATTGCTATTTTTCTTTGCTAAATCTGGCAAACCCTAGCTGAAGGAAAATTACAGGTGACTTTTATTTCCTCCTTTGACTCTTTCTGTATTTGCTAAATTATCTCACAAACAGATATTATTTTGAAATTGAGGGGGATAATCCTAATCCTACACGCTGTAATTCCCAGATAAATGGCCTTTTCCTTGTTGGTTCAGGTTCAGGATACGGAAAGTCTGGGAACAAGGAGGGTCCCTGGAGCAGCATGACGTCCCCAGCACCCATATGTAGGTCCAAGGGCCCCAGACTGCACAGCAGAGTCCAGCCTTACCATTGTGTACCAATTCCTGTCGCATCCAGGCTCCTGAAAACTCTATATTCTCTCCCCATCCTTCTTCAGTAAATCCATTAACAGCCTCTGCTCCTTGAGTCCCCAAGCTTTATAGACCTTCCCTGTCCATCAAGCCTTTCCTGGGAGAAAAGGGGCCTCAGGGCCATTGTCTGCTGATCTTACAGATTAAGCACTCACACATCTTTCCTGTCCAAGATGCTAATCTCTACCAAGAGGTTATATGTCAAATCGTATGGACACCAAAATTTGTCATATTATTCCAATGTTTAACCTTTGCTTGTTTTTAGCCTATTTGAATGTTTAATGAAATTCTGTTTAAAAAATACATATATACATATCCAAAGCATCCTAAAATATTTAAAATCTAGACTGTTATCAGAGCACTCATCTGAATCTCACTCTTTAGCACTAATTATAAACAGTGTCTAGGTGTTGTCTTTAATGGTTTTATAAGTGCTAGGCTCGTCTTTCTAATTAGACTATAAACTCGTCTTTAGCCTCTCTAATATCTCTCAGAGCACCCGCTATAGAGTGGAGCATGCGCAGTAAAAGTTTAATGAGGCTTCTGACTCCACTTGGCTCGGAGCTTCTGTTTGCTCCTCCCCTTCTCCCTGCCTGAGTCCCTCCCCTCCCAATCCAGTCCCCTCACCGTTAAAGACAGGTTCAGTCTTCTTACCCATCATGTGAATGTCTATATTCCCTGATGGACAAGTTATATTATTTCAAGTCATTTGGCACATCATTCAGAATCACGTGTCTTTAGTTATTAAGTATGTCCAGAATAATCCTCCACTTATCTCAAAATGGGTGCAGGGGGGCTGGAATAGTGAGCTCTTGCTGTCAGTGAGAGTATCTGTTTCAGGTGTATTCACTGATGTTGTTGTCGATATAAACTTCCATACAATGTTGCCATATGATGTCATTTAAAGGAATAAAAATATATTTTCTCCTAAATACAGAAGCCATGCAAACTTTTAAAATAGGGAAAAGCAGGTTAGGCATGGTGGCCCACACCTGTAATCCCAACACTTGGCGGTGTCGAGGCGCACAGATGCTTGAGCCCAGAAGTTAGACCAGCCTGGGCAAGATGGCAAAACCTTGTCTTTACAAAAAAAAAAAAAAAATTAGCCATATGTGGTGGTTCAAGCCTATAGTCCTCCAGCTTCTAGGGAGGCTGAGGTGGGGAGGATAGCTTGTGCCTGGGAGTTAGAGACTGCAGTGAGCCATGACCATGCCACCGCACTGCAGCCCAGGTGACAGCGAGGGGAAGGGAAGGGAAGGGAAGGGAAGGGAAGGGAAGGGAAGGGAAGGGAAGGGGAGGGAAGGGGAGGGAAGGGGAGGGAAGGGGAGGGAAGGGGAGGGAAGGGGAGGGAAGGGGAGGGTAGGGTAGGGGAAGGGAGGGTAGGGTAAGGGAGGGTAAGGGAGGGTAAGGGAGGGTAAGGGAGGGTAAGGGAGGGTAAGGGAGGGTAAGGGAGGGTAAGGGAGGGTAAGGGAGGGTAAGGGAGGGTAAGGGAAGGGAGGGTAAGGGAGGGTAAGGGAGGGGAAGGGAGGGGAAGGGAGGGGAAGGGAGGGGAAGGGAGGGGAAGGGAGGGGAAGGGAGGGGAAGGGAGGGGAAGGGAGGGGAAGGGAGGGGAAGGGAGGGGAAGGGAGGGGAAGGGAGGGGAAGGGAGGGGAAGGGAGGGGAAGGGAGGGGAAGGGAGGGGAAGGGAGGGGAAGGGAGGGGAAGGGAAGGGAAGGGAAGGGAAGGGAAGGGAAGGGAAGGGAAGGGAAGGGAAGGGAAGGGAAGGGAAGGGAAGGGAAGGGAAGGGAAGGGAAGGGAAGGGAAGGGAAGGGAAGGGAAGGGAAGGGAAGGGAAGGGAAGGGAAGGGAAGGGAAGGGAAGGGAAGGGAAGGGAAGGGAAGGGAAGGGAAGGGAAGGGAAGGGAAGGGAAGGGAAGGGAAGGGAAGGGAAGGGAAGGGAAGGGAAGGGAAGGGAAGGGAAGGGAAGGGAAGGGAAGGGAAGGGAAGGGAAGGGAAGGGAAGGGAAGGGAAGGGAAGGGAAGGGAAGGGAAGGGAAGGGAAGGGAAGGGAAGGGAAGGGAAGGGAAGGGAAGGGAAGGGAAGGGAAGGGAAGGGAAGGGAAGGGAAGGGAAGGGAGAAAGAAGGAAGAAAGGAAGGAAGGGAAGGAAGGAAGGAAGGAAGAATGGAGGGAGGGAGGGACAAAGAGAGAGAGGGAAAGAAAGAAGGAAAGAAAGAAAGAAAAGAAGGAAAGAAGGAAGGAAAGGAAGGAAGGAGCACAGAAGCAAAAAACGAAAGCCAGACTTAAATTATTTTACACTGTAATCATTTCATATGTGTATTTCCAGTATTTTTATATACATATAGGTATACATATTTGTATGTATATATATATATATATATATATATATATATATACACACACACACACACATATATCACAAAAGAAAGGCATATATCATTTTGTATCACTTTGCTTAAGCAGCAACATATAGTAAATCTTCTTCTGTGAGGAGTCCCTTATTAATAAACATTTTGGTTGTTTCCAATCTTTCCGTAAATCATGCTGCGATCAAGTCCTTGTTTATTCACCTCGTGCTCGCTTGCTGTATTTCTTTAAGGAAAGAGTTCTTAGGAAACAGTTGGTAATGCATATGGGAAGGCTTTAGTATTTAGCTAACCCATCTTCCCACGAGGTTTCACTATTTATACTCTGCCCTTGGGAATCTCAATGAGAAGAAGGTGGAGAGTTTGGGATGCCTCCCTACTCCTACTTCCATTCATTTACTTGGGGGCAACAACAGCTTGTTCTATGAGCTCCAAAATATTTCTGTATGTCTAGCCATAAAATCCCAGTTTAGTCTTCCTTTTAGGTGCATTCATCCAAAAAATATTTTTTGAGTACTTACTATGTGCCAGGCACTGTTCTCAGTGCTGGGGACATAGCAGTGAACAAAACTGAGAATTAGGAGCAACTTTCCCTACCTATCCCACAGAAATTGTCTATATCATTATTCCTTTATGGAATGGACCCTTATCATGGACTGGATGTCCAGTATGTAGCAGGTGCTGTGGGGCACAGATACAAGGTGGGCCTCCACACTCAAGGCTATTTTTATCTCTTTGGAAGAGATAAGCCCAAATCTCTCTCTCTCTCTGTCTCTCTCTGTCTCTGTCTCTCTCTCTCTCTCTCTCTCTCTCTCTCTCTCTCTCTCTCTCTCTCACACACACACACACACACACACACACACAAACACACACACCCCAAAACTAATCTTTAGGTGAGGATGTAATAATAGCAAGTGTTAAATCATTGGATAAGGTAATATAAACACAGTAGGAGTTCAGGAGAGGAGCTGTATTTGTTGGTAACTTTCCAGCTGCATCCAGAGATCCTTCAACAAGAGCCAGCCCAGCACCTTCATTTGCTGGATGTGGGTGCTGAGCCCCCTCCATGGGAAGGGAAAGCACAAGATGTGCAGCTTTGCATGTGCCAGAGTGTATTAGTCTGTCCTCAAGCGGCTGATAATGACATACTTGAGACTGGGTAACATATAAAGAAAATGGATTCACAGTTCCACATGGCTGGGGAGGCCTCACAATCATGGTGGAAGGCAAAAGGTGAAAGACACGTCTTATATGGCGGCAGAGAGAGAATTTGTGTAGGGAGATTCCCCTTTATATAACCATGAGATCTTGTGAGACTTATTCACTATCACGAGAACAGCACCTGTGAAAGACCTGACCCATGATTTGATTACCTCCCACCAGGCCCCCTCCCACAGCACGTGGGAATTGTGGGAGCTACAATTCAAGATGAGATTTGGGTGGGGACACAGCCAAACCATATCACAGGAGCACACCTTTGTCTGAGGCAGGGATTTCCTAGAGACAAACTCAACAGGGGGTATCAAGACAAGATAGGAAACAGCACAGGGAAAACATCTCTGAAATCTAGGAGAAGCCTAACAGTGTGGGTGCTACTTACCCCTCGGGGCTGAGTCCTTGACTGCAACTCCTCCAGCCTGTGCTGAAGCTCTGCTGTGCCAGGGCAGCTTTTCCCCGTCGGGCCTGCCAGGTGAAGTCTCTGCAGTTCCCTGAGGTCAGGCCTGAAAGGTCACACATAGGAGTTTGCCTTTAATAAACTCAAGCGGGAAAAAAATGACAGCAACAACAGCTGCAGCAAAGCTGGTCTGAGTGTTTCCAGATCACCTGGGCCTGCTGGGATCGGCCCTACTTGTGTGTGAAAGGAATAGAAACAGTTACTATGCATTTGATACATAAAAAAATTTTTTTTGTTAAGTTTCTATTTTTATTCAATATATACACAATATATTTTTTATAAAACCAAATACTTCTAGTTTTGTTATTTTTTAAAAAGCAGCCCATTTTTCACCACCTCTAATGTCTCTCTTCCCAGAAGCAACTCTTTTATCCTCTTTGCTGATTATTTTGATATTTACATTTATGCCTTTAGATAACATCCCTGAGTTTTGCTTTTTGCTTTTTTCTGTTTTAATCAGCATTTAGGTATGTTCTATTGTGGATAACAGCGCTTGGCTCTCTTTCCTCCCCACTGTGCTGACAACATACAGGCTGTCTTCCCATCCCCCTCCTTCCCACTCCAATAACAATGTAATTTGGATCAGATCAATACAGTTATCCCTCAATATCTGCAGGTGATTGGTTTTAGCATCCCTGAGGATTCCAAGCACCGCAGATGTTTAACCCTTGATAGAAAATGGTGTAGTATTTGCATATAACCTGTGCACATCCTTCTGTACAGTTTACATAAACTCTAGATTACATATAATATCTAATACAAGGTAAATGCTATGTAAATAGTTGTTAAAATGCATTTGTTTTCATTTGTACTATTTTTTATCATATTATTTTTATTGTTTTGATTGCTAGATATTTTGGATCTGTAGTTGCTAAATCTGTGGATGCAGGGGGTAGATTTTGTTCTTTACATAATTATGGTGAGACAAAAGCTGTCTACACCTGAGCCATGAACTAGATTGTGGTTACCTTTACTTTCCTCTACTTTTTGTTTTTACAAGAATGGTTATTTGTTTTCTCATTTATGTAATTGTTTTCTAGTGTAAGTGTTTTCTAATCTTGTTTTCTCATTTATGTAATTGTCCAGGTTCCACGAATGCAACCCCAAATTCTTGGCCAGTGACCTTCTTTCAAGAACACTGCCAGTTTTTCTAGTGATTTAATCTTGCTGGAGAAACCTCTCCCAGGGCCTTCTTGCTGCTCCAGCATAGCTTGGCTCCCTCTACCACCAGCGCCCATCATTCCTCTGGCGTCTCCCTTTTCCATCATTTCAGGCTTCCGCACTGCGCCCATCTTTCGAGGCGGCTCTCTGGTTTCCTGCGTCTGAGATTTGTCTTCCTTTAAGTTTACTCCTTCATTTGGTGGAGCACATGTCTTACCAGCTTCCAGAAAGTAGTGTTTGGAAAATAAATTTGTCAGACTTCGATTCTGAGAATATCTTGATTGGTTTAGCTGGACAGAGACTTCTTGCTTGGAGATAGTTTTCCTCCAGTATTTTGAGGATCTTGCTCCATTGCCTTCTATTTTTTGAGACAGAGTCTCACTCTGTCTCCCAGGCTGGAATGCAGTGGTATGATCCTGGCTCACTGCAGCCTCAGCCAACCTGGGCTCAGGTAAACCTCCACCTCAGCCTCCCAAGTAGCTGGGACTACAGGCACGTGCCATCATGCCTCACTAATTTTTGTATGTTTTGTAGAGATGGGCTTTCACCATATTCCCCAGGCTAATCTGGAGCTCCCAGGCTCAAGCACCACCTGCTTCAGCCTCCCAAAGCACTGGGATCGCAGTTGTGCGGCACTGCGCCAGCTTCTACTGCCTTCTTGCTTCTGCTGTTGCTGTTGAGTGACCTTCTGCTATCCTGATTCTCAATTATTTGCATCTGATTTTCTTCTCCTTGGAAATGGCAGGATCCACTTGAATCCAGTGTTTTGAAATTGCCAGTCATCTACCTCTGTGTGGGGCCATTTGACACTCAAGGCAATTCTAATCCAGAAAATGTATCAGGTCTGGGAAATGTTATAGAATTACATCTTTGATTGCCTCTCCTCTATATTTTTCTTCCTCTCACTTTCTGGAGTTTCTGTACATGGTTATCAGAAATCCTGGACTCGTTTAATTATCTGCTCTTTTCTGTCAATTTTTACCCTTTTAACATTTTGCTTTGCTTTCTGGGACATAGCCTCAATTTTAACTTCCAAGTTTCTGTTAGGTTTTTCAGACTTACTCTCATCTTTTAAATTTCCAGTAACTCTTTATGTATATGTGTGTATATGTATTAAATATACACACTTAACATATTATGAATATCTATTTCCATACAAATATGTAGCTGTATTTATATGAATGAGGATGGGGGGTATTGGTTCTTGTTCTAAATAGCAGAGCCTCTAAGCAATCTTATTTTCTATGTTTTGGTCTCTATTGCTCAAATTAGAGGATTTCTTTAGATGTCTGGCAATCCATCTATAACAAAAACCTATATAACTCCTACTATGTGCCAGACACTGTTTTAAGCAGTTCACAAGCACCATTTCATTTCATCTTTATACCAATGTTCCCGTGCAATAGAAACATTGTTATCCCCATTTTAAGAAGTAGAGGTGTTGTTTGTGTTTATGTCCGGAGGACAAATCATCTTACTGGAAGCTCTGAGCTGTACATAAATGTATCAACTGCAAGCTTCATCTTAGTGTGTTTGAGTCTTTTCTTTGTGGCACTTCCATATCAGTCTCTTTAGGTCTTTCTCTGGGGCAGGTCAGATGTTTAAAGGGGACTCTTCTGAGCGCCTACCTAAAAGGTAACGGTCTGGCCAGCAGATCTGGGGGAGTGGGGACATGGCTTCTGGGGACTCCACCATCCTTGTTCTCTGCAGTACCTGCCTCTCCCAGACCAGAGACCCTTGGTGTTACTGTCTCCCATCTTTGTCCAGAATCAGGCAGAACCTGGCTGCCCAGACTTGGAGAAGAAATATGGATATATGACTGTTTCATAAACAGATTATCAACCAATTCTCCTAATTTTAGCAGCCCTCACTCTCACCTCCACTTCCAGAAGTGCCTGATGCCGCCTACTCTCAAGCCTTATGGGGGTTCTGGCTCACAAAGTGAGTTGGTTTCTCACATTCTGCACTGTTGGCTTAGGATTCCATTTTCTCTCCATTTTCTTGGGTCTGCTAAGTAAACTACCCCTTATCTAGCTGCCTTTCAGGTTTCAAGTACTGTTGCTGTTTTCTACTCTGCCATTTCCCCATTGATGTGGGTCTGTGCCTCAAAAAATCCCTTTACTGGCATTCTCATGGGGTTTCAGGGGGGAATGAAAACAAATATTTGCATCTTTATACAAGAATCTCTGCTGCTCAGATTCTCCCTCCCTTGTCCCATCTCCTTATTCTTCTGCCTAGAGATCACAATAGGATAGAGAACAGAAAGACATAGCCTTAGTCATAAGCTACAAAGCCTTACAATTGGTGGGAGATACCAGAAAAGGAGCAAAGAGGGACAAAGCCATAATTATATAGTATGTATTAGACAAGTATGGTGAACACCAACATGTAACCTTAATCTTGGTACTTTTATAATAAACATTTTAAGAAACAAGGCTGAATCGTCTTGGTTTATAAGGTTATACTGAAAATCCAGCACTTCTTCCTTAGGGGTTATACTCTACCAAGGACTTTATTTCAGAATATCCAGAAAAAGATGAGATTTTAATTTGGATCCAAAGGGAAGCATGAGTTATTACAAAGGTCGGGGGAGGGATACTGCATTAAACGATGGGCCTAAGCAAACATAGATGGCCTTAGCGGCACACTGGACTCTGTCTCACAAGGCTGGAAAGCCTTTTGACACAGGCCACTGGACTCACAATTTTGAAGAGCTCAGTGCAAGCTTTGCAACCTTTCTGTAAATTACATTTGTATATTCTTTTTTCTAATATGGATTAAAATCAGATCATTTAGAACAATGTGCAGCAGAATCACCAGTGGAACTTAAAAATATAAAGACTCTAAGACCTCATATCAGTACTATTAAATCAGACTTTAAATGGGCTGGAGAGCCACTGCTAGAGAGCAGCTCTGTGGATGGAATTCAGGGCACATATGACCCTCTGGAAATTCTAGGCAACATTGAATCCAATTTCTATTTTTTTTTTTTTTTTTTAGAGAAGAACCACAACTTTTATCATATTCTCATAAGTCAGCTTTATAGCACTTATCACTACCCTGCATCATATATTATATTACATTACATTATATAATTGTCTGCTTTCTGTTTTACCTGCCATAATAAAGGTAGAAAGTTTGTCTATTCATGAAATCGACCCAAATGCCCATCAATGATAGACTGGATAAAGAAAATGGAGCACATATACACCATGGAACACTGTGCAGCCATAAAAAGGAATGAGATCATGTTCTTTGTAGGGACATGAATGGATCCGGAAGCCATTATCCTCAGCAAACTAAAGCAGGAACAGAAAACCGAACAAACACCACATGTTCTCACTTATAAGTGAGAGCTGAACAATGAGAACCCCTGGACACAGGGAGGGGAACAGCACACACTGGGGCTTGTCAGGGAGTGGGGTGCGGGGAGGGAAAGCATTAGGACGAAGAGCTAAAGCATGCTGGGCTTAACACCTAGGTGATGGGTTGATAGGTACAGCAAACCACCATGGCACACGTTTACCCATGTAACAAAACTGCACGTCCTGCATGTGTACCCCAGAACTTAAAAATTAAAATTAAAAAAAATTTGTCTATTGTTAATGTCCCAAGAACAGAAATAATTCCTTTTCCAGCATTAAATAATATTGGTTGAATGGATGAAAGAATGGATAACTAAATGAAAAGAATTCGTAAGTTCCCATCATCCCCAAAGGCTAAAGTACTATCTATGACAAACTGCAATGGAAGCTCCAGATGGAAATTCAGTCTTTATTCAGATGCCCTAAGCACAGTGCTGGACTGGACACAGGAGGATGAAAGAGTGGTGGTGGATATGGAGGTTAGTGACATCGTTCCTGGCCCTGGATCATTTGCATACTCTCCCTCCACTCTCATTCAGGATGCTTCATCAATGAGGATATTTTTTAACAAAGAAGAGTTCTGACTGCTGTTATAGTATCTCTCCCTGGCTTTATTTTTTAGCTCTTCTGGTCTCATCAAATAATGGAAGGAACCTCTATCTCTTAAGCAACCAACAAACAGCTCTTCCCCAACCCCTGACTCCATGGCTGCTAAGTGGGGACTCATCACTGTAAGGCTTTGCATCCTAGAAAAGCTTAGCTGACTTTGTCCCATGATATAGACAGAGCTGTTTTTTGCTTCAGCCCCGCACATTTTTTTTACCTCCAAATTTGCAGGAATGATGTCTGGCAAACACTGTGAAAGGGATGTAAGAAACAGTGAGGGGGAGTCAAAATAATTCATAGGAGAAGTACACTTTGATTATCAGCTTAATTGATGGTTATTCCATCATCCAATAATGTCATTCCAAGAGGCCAAAGCTCCCATTGGAGACACTTGAGAATGTCTCAGAAGGGCCAAGATGACATAAACTGGCATACTTCCTCTTTTTTCTTAGCTTCCTCTTGATGATATCACAGCTAACACAATCACTTACTGCCCCTAATCAGCTCTCAATGACACCCATAACTTCAAGGGTACCCATCCCTGGTGGCCTGGATGGGAAAGCCATAAAACTTGGGATGGAATTTCTCATGGCAGAATTGAGGCAGAGCATAAGGAATTGCAGTGGGTGCAGGGGCAGGGAGTGGAGGAAGCAGGTAGCAAAGAGACTACAAAGGTTTTCTAAGACAAGTCAAGCCAGCATGTGTCACACCAAAGCATGTTGATAGTGACTGGTTGGTAGTCACAAGGAGGTGGTAGACGTGAGAAAGGAATAGCTTCTACCAGCTGCTGTTAATGAGAGACCTGAGGCTCCTATATGTACATGTAAGAATTGCTCCTCTGTTCTTCCCTCCCCTCCTCTACTCTACCCTTTCATGACATTTTCTGCTTTGGTGTTATTTCTTATGACTGGCAGAATTTTCAATGGCCCTCAAGATTCCTGCCCCTTCCCTGCCCCCCTTGTATGTGCCTCGCAAAGGTGAAGAGATTTGTAAATGCAATGAAGATCTCTCATCAGTTAACTGTCCATTAGTTATTTGAAAGGGAGATCATCCTGAAGGGGCCTGACCTAATCAGGCAAGCCCTTCAAAAGACTGTCTGGAAGTCAGAGGTGGAGAAGTCAGAGATTCAGAGCAGCAGAGATGCTCTTCTATTGACCTTCTATAACTGCCAGACCTATAACCACAAGAAACCGAATTCTGCCAACAACCAGTGAGCTTGGAAGAGAACGCAAGCCTTAGATGAGATTGAAGCTCTGACCGCAGTTTTATGTCAACCTGGCAAGACCTTGCAGAGAGGACCAAGCTAAACCACATGTAGATTCCTGACCCGGGGAAGCTGTGACATGACACATCTGTGTTGTGTTAAGCTGCCACATTTGTGGTCGTTTGTTACATGGCAATGGAAATCCAATAGATCCTTAATGTTTATTTTAATTTAATATAACTCGTATTATGATCATGAGCATGGGCACGGTGAGAAGGAGAGAAACAATATATTGCACTTAAACTGAACTGCGGGTGGTTGAATTGAGATCTCTTTACCAGCCAAGAAAACATGGACAAGTTACTTCATCTGTCTGTGCTTCAATTTCCCCAGCAGGGATGATGGCAATAACAGCACTTTGCAGGTCACTGTGAGGAACAAATGGTTCAATATCTACAAGATATTTAGGATATTGCCCAGCACATAGTAAGTGCTGTGTAAATATCAATGTTGTGGTTAGTTTTGGGTCAGAGATGTGACAGGAACCTCAGGGAACACTGATGGTTATAGGGGAACAACCCCATATGCAGCAGTCCCCAGTCTTTTGGGCACTAGGGACCAGTTTCATGGAAGACAGTTTTTCCATGGATGCAGGCTATGGGAGGATGGTTTTGGAGATGCCACTGTTCTACTTCAGATCATCATCATAAGGAATGTGCAACTCAGATCCCTCACATGCACAGTTCACAATAGGGTTCGCGCTCCTACGAGAATCTAATGCTGCCACTGATCTGCCAGGAGCTGGAGCTCAGGTGGTAAAGCTCCCTCACCCACCGCTCACCTCCTTCTGTGCCACCTGGTTTCTAACTGGCCATGGACAGGTACTATTCCACGGCCTGGAAGTTGGGGATATAAGATACACCATGTTGAGACCTTCTATTCTGGGCTCCTGAGCTTGCTGCTTCTCTTCTTTCATTGTAATCTTAACTGCCCAGTCTTAACTTTAAAAAGTCCTTTTGAAGAATGTACTCATTGCCAAGAGCTTGGCTACTGACCCAAGTGGGAAATTTTCTTTTAAAATCAAAATACAGTGGCACGCTTGAGAGATCCAGTTAGACAATCAAGTCTCAAAATAAATGCAAACATGATGAATTTCCAATGTTCAAAGGTGGAATCGTTGTCTAGGTCCTTAGTGGTTTTATTCTACTCCAGCCCTGGAACTGATGGATTTCTGACCCGTTAATACCAACACCACAGGCTGGTTGGGCAACTGCATGTTGTCCTAAAGGAGGGAATTTTGCTGTCTGGTAGCAAACTCATTAGAGAGAAATAATTTTATTGTTGTTTTTTAAGAAAAAGACCGAGACCGTGCCATTGCACTCCAGCCTGGGTAACAAGAGCAAAACTCCGTTTCAAAAAAAAAAAAAGAAAAAGAGAAATGAAAGCATTTGAGTTAAAGAAATTTTAAAAGTTGAGAAAAGTTGTGTTCTAATCCCATGTCAGTCTCTCATTACTGACCTGAAGACTTCCTTTCTTAAGTTAGCTTCCTCATCTGTAAAACAAAAGGGTCCCCTTCTAGAGAGGGGGCATCACAACTCCCTCTGAAATCCACCAGAGAACAAAGGCCAAAACAAAGAAAAAAATATTCCATCATGATATTACTAGAGAATGGCCACAATCTCACACCATATATTTGAAAGATATTCATTCATTCATACATACACATGTAATCCATTCACCAAATATTTACTGAGTGCCAGCATTGTTCTAGATGCCAGGAGCTCTAGCTGCCAGTTATAAAGAAATCTGATCCAAAAGAAAGGAGAGAACCAGGCCCTGGCATCTTTTTCCTCTATTTCAAAGCAGGTACAGATTTAGAAATGTAAATCAAAGTGTACACAGAGGATGTGTAGTAAAGAATGTAACCTTGCCCAAGAGAGGTCTCCTTTGTGCCCTCAGCTTCCGGGAGGTAATGTCTAAAGCCCTTGGAATGTCATGCCTGATAGGAATGTTTTTGTTAGTCTGAGCACCTTGGGTCACTCCAGATTATATAACAATGTGATTTAGGGTGGGAACTTGGGTGGCGTGCTATCAGCTCCAGCTCTGGAGGGGCTGGAGACTGAGATCCTTGACACACTCCTTCCAACAGAGCAAGGAAGGAGATGACCGGAAGCTCCACGCTTAGAACTTCCCTGGACTCTGCTTCATGGGCCTCTTCCTTTGGCTGATTTTAATTCATACCCTTTTGCTGTAATAAATCATAATTGTGAGTATACAGAGTTCATTGAGTTCTGTGAGTCTCTCTAGTGAATTATCAAACGCAGGGTGGTTTTGGGAACCCCCAAACTTGCAATTGTTGTCAGAAGTGAGGGTAGTGTTTGGACAACTGCTTCCTAATGTTACAGCATCCCTTTCCAGGGATATGGAATAAGAAAGGGTATATTAGTCTGTTCTTACACTGCTATAAAGAACTACCTGAGACAGGGTAATTTATAAAGAAAACAGGCTCAATTGGCTTATGGTTCTGCAGGCTGTACAGGTAGCATGATGGGGAGCCGTTAGGAAACTTTCAATCCTGGTGGAAGGTGAAGGGAAGCAGGCAAGTCTTCATGTGGTAGAGCAAGAGAGAGAGAGTGAAGGGGAAGGTGCCACACACGTTTAAACAACCAGGTCTACTCAGAACTCGCTGTCATGAGAACACCGAGGGGAAAATCTTCCCCCATGATTCAGTCACCTCCCACCAGGCCCTTCCTCCAAAACTGGGGATTACAATTTGACATGAAGTTTGGGTGGGGACACAGAGCCAAGCCATATCAAGACATGAAAGAAAAAGGAGATGTGTTGCTTGGAGCCAGGAAGGTGGGGTTGAAGGAGATCTCCCAAAGCTCTCTTCATTCAGTCTCGCTCAATTGCATAACTGGAAAACCTTTCCAGATGACCTACTGGTCCCAAAGTGAAGGGACAGCCAAAACCAGAAGAGAGCTCCTCTTCTGTGGAGTGAGAGATGTGCAAAGATGGATCATCAGACACAATGTATTTAGGTTCCTTTCTGCTGCTACCCGCTTGCCATCTCTCCACACAGGCAGACATCACTGTCAGAGGCTGCCATCAATGACCTGCCTTCCAATTCAAAGTACATTTTAAATACCACTTAGGGGAAAAAAGGCAAACAGTTCAGGATAATTGTCAAACAGAATTACCAGGCAAATAAGCCGAAATAGAATGTTTCACTGAAGATGAATAATATGCCTCACTATCCATCCCCCACACCAAAAAGATTTCTATACATTGAGAAAAGAGAAAGAGAAAAAGAAAAAAGTGATAAAGAGAGAAAAGAGATAAAGATAGGAAGAAACAAATATCAAGTATAAATTAGATAAAGAACATTCTAAGAGAAGAATCTCTCTGGAAAATAGACATTGTTTGGCTAAACTTCTCTTTAGATTAAGACTATAAAATTTTATAAAACATACTCAAAACCAGAATACCACAGGCTGATATTAATAAAATCTAAGAGCTAGGTGCAGAGGGTCATGCCACTCAACACTTTGGGAGGCCGAGGCAGGCAGATCACTTGAGGCCAGGAGTTCAGGACCAGCCTGGCCAACATGATGAAACTCTGTCTCTATTAAAAATACAAAAATTAGCCAGTCATGGTGGTGGGTACTCAGCTACTCCAGAGACTGAGGCATGAGAATGACTTGAAGCCAGGAGGCAGAGGTTGCAGTGAGCCGAGATGGCGCCGCTGTACTCCAGCCTGGGCAACAGAGCAAGGGTCTGGTCTGAAAAAATAAATAAACAAATAAAATATAGAAAACTAACATCTACTGAATCTTTACTATGTTTCAAATGCTGTTCTTAGTGGTTTAGATGTATTAGACATTTGAAATCAGCAACATTATTGCTATCCCCTATTAGATATGGCGACATTAAATAACTTTCCTGGCCAGGCTGGTGGCTCATGCCTGCAATCCCAGCACTTTGGGAGGCCCAGGTGGGCAGATCACCTGAGGTCAGGAGTTAAAGACCAGCCTGGTCAACATGGTGAAACTCCCTCTCTACTAAATAGACAAAAATTAGCTGGACGTGGTGGTATGCACCTGTTAATTCCAGCTACTGGGGAAACTGAGGCAGAAGAATTGCTTGTAGTCCCGGCTACTCAGGAGGCTGAGGCAGGAGAATCACTTGAACCCAGAAGGCAGACATTGCAGTGAGCCGAGATCCCACCACTGCACTCCAGCCTGAGCAACAGAGAGAGACTCTGTCTCAAAAAAAAGAAAAAAAACTTTCCTAAAAGTTTCGGTTAGTGGTGGAACTGAGCTGCACCTCCATGTGGTTTGGCTCTTAACTTCTATCCTATCCTACCTGAAATGTTTGAAAAATTTGTATCAAACACACCTCAATAAAACCCTACATAAATTCCAAGAAGAATCTTTTCTGGCTACATTATCTGACTGTAATGAAATAGTTTAAGTAGTAATTACTGAAAAATAACTTTTCACTACTCTATCCCAATAACTTAAAAATCTGAATAAAATAGATAATTTTCTAAGAAAATGTGTTATTTGAAATAAGTTTTAAAGAAGAGGCAAATTTAAATTAGCAACAAGGAAAACAACAGTAGGATAAACTGAGAAGGAAAATTGTCAGCCCAGTGTGGCAGCTTCCACCTGTAATCTCAGCACTTTCGTAGGGCAGCACAGGAGAATCACTTGAGCCCAGGAGTCAAGGCTGCAGTTAAGCTATGATCACTCCACTACACTGCAGGCTAGACAACAAAGTGAGATTCTGTCCCTTAAAAAAAAAATAGAAAAAAAAAGAAGGAAAACTGTCAAAATCCCAGGCCTAGAGAGTTTTATGGATGAATACTTTAGGGAACAGATTAATTTGGATGCTATTCAAATATTACAGAGCATTACAAAATAAGGAACACTTTCTGCTCTCCTATTAGCCTGAAAATTACAGTGATGACAGTGCTGCTGAAAGCTGACGAATGTGGTAGATGTATATACTCACCTGTGTGCACACACAGCCCTTGTGTCAGATGAGATGCTCTAAGCTGTGTGTAACAGGATCCGTAAGAGTCACTTAAATATCAGTCCATTTAAGATCAAACCAAGAGAGAGATCCAAGATGGCTGATCACTAGCAGCTTGGGGTTGTAGCTCCCAGTGAAAGCGCAGAGAACGAGAGGACGCCACACCTTCACATGAATTCTTGCTGCTCACGCATCAGGAGATTCCCAGCGGAGGAGCCCCACGGGTCACCAGTGCAACTCTTGTGACCAACGAGGCGGTTTTGCCGGTGCCGTGGAGCGTCGGTTCTTGGTGCAGTCAGAAAAGCACCATCAATCTTAACGCCGCTGATTTAGTTGGCACAGTGGGTTGCTCAAATTTCGAGGCTGAGAATCAATAAGTTGGACGTCCACTCAGAAACCCAATTACAAAGACGGTAAATACAAAGACCACAGATGGATAAATTTATAACGAAGGGCAGAAAACAGCCAAAAAAGGCTGAGAATACCCAAGATCGGAATGCCTCTCCCTTAGCAGGGGATCACAGTTCCTCATCAGCAACGTCAGCAACGAAACAAGGCCTGATAGAGAACGAGTGTGTTCCAATTACAGAAGCAGGCTTCAAAATGTGGATAATGAGAAACTTCTGTGAATTAAAAGAACTTGTTCTAACCCAATCCAAAGAAACCAAGAACTTTGAAAAAAGGTTTGACGAAATGTTAACAAGAATACACAATTTAGAGAGGAATATAAGTGAATTGATGGAGCTGAAAAACACAATATGAGAACTTCGTGAAGTATGCACAAGTTTTAACAGCTGAATTGATCAAGCAGAAGAAAGGATATCAGAGGTCGAAGACCAACTCAATGAAATAAAACGAGAAGACAAGATTAGAGAAAAAAGGATAAAAAGGAACGAGCAAAGTCTCCGAGAAATATGGGACTATTTGAAAAGACCTAATCTACGCTTGACAGGTGTACCTGAATGTGACGAAGAGAATGAATCCAAGCTGGAAAATATGCTTCAGAATATTATTCAGGAAAATTTTCCCAACCTAGTAAGGCACAATAATATTCAACTTCAGGCAATACAGAGAACACCATAAAGATATCCTCAAGAAGAGCAACTCCAAGGCACATAATCGTCAGATTCATCAGGGTTGAAATGAAGGAGAAAATACTAAGGGCAGCTAGAGAGAAAGGTCAGGTTACCCATAAAGGGAAGCCTATTAGACTTACAGCAGATCTCTTAGCAGAAACCCTACAAGCCAGAAGAGAGTGGGGACCAATATTCAACATCCTTAAAGAAAAGAAATTTCAACCAAAAATTTCGCATCCAGCCAAATTAAGCTTCATAAGTGAAGGAAAAATAAAGTTTTTTGTGAATAAGCAAGCACTCAGAGATTTCATCACCACCAGGCCTGCTTTACAAGAGCTTCTGAAAGAACCACTACACGTAGAAAGGAACAAACAGTATCAGGCTTTCTAAAAAATACCAAAAAGTAAAGAGCATCAATATAATGAAGAATTTACATCAACTAATGGGCAAAACAGCCAGCAAATATTAAATGGCAGTATTAAACTCACATATATCATTATTAATTCTAAATTTAAATTGACTAAATCCCCCAATCCAAAAACAGATAGGTAATTTGGATAAAAAACTAAAACCCATTGGTATGCTGCACTCAGACCCATCTCACATGTAAGGATACACAAAGACTCAAAACAAAGGGATGGAGAAAGATTTACCAACCAAACGGAGAGTAAAAATAAATAAATAAAAAGCAGAAGTTACCATTTTTGCCTCTGATAAAATAGTCGTTAAAGCAACAAAGATCAAAAGAAGCAAAGAAGGACACTATATAATGACAAAAGGATCAATGCAACAAAAAGAAGAGCTAAAGATCCTAAGTATATACGTACCCAATACAGGACTACCCAGACATACAAGACTTATAAAGAGACTTAGACTCCCACACAATAATAGTGGGAGACTTCAACATTAATATTTGACAGATTAATGAGACAGAAAATTAATGATATCCAGGACTTGAACTCAGATCTGCAACAAGTAAGCTTAATTAACATTTCTAGAACTCTCCACTTTAAATACACAAAATATACACTCTTATTAGTACCACATCATATCAGCTTAGAAGTTTAAACGAAATATTGGTTGGCTCCTCGTTGTTATTCTTTCATGTCTCCTCATGAGATGTTTGTTATACTTTCATGTCCCTCATTTTCTTTCATGTCTCCATTATTAAGGACAATTAGAGGCATACCCATATTTAGACTGCATTCTAACCCGGGCAATAAAGCAATATCCCCATTCTCTCTCCTTCTTCCTCTTTCTCTTTCTTTCTCTTCTTTATTCTTTTTCTTATTATTCTTTTTTCTTTCTCTCTAAAAAACAAAACAAAAAACAAAACAAACAAACAAAAATAACGATGACAACAATGATGATAGCAGCTCCTCATTCTTCCAGAATGAGCATTTGTTGAGCACCCGCTGCACACGTGCTGGGTGCTGTTTGTTTTTTTTCTTTTTTTAAAAAAAAGATCAAACCAAACACCACCCCAAGCCTAGAAGTAGGTGTTTTCATTGTTAGGTCAAGCATTTAATGAGGCCCTCTGGGACCACAGCTCCAGGAGTGCGGCTCTTAAAGGAGGTAGGAGAGCAGGAATAGATAGGTGGATGAGGAGCAGAGCCAAGTTCAGAAACCAAGCTGTGTGGCCCATGCCACAGGGACTCCCCGAGCCTACCATTGTCCCTTTTCACGGTTCCTTTGCCATAATGTGTTGATGCACTGTTCTGACTGACTGGGGAGCCCATATTGCATCTGTTTTGAAATAGTTGAATATCACCCTGAATATACCAAGTAGCTTTGGAAATGTAGTATCCTAAAGTTGGTATCTCAGATCAGCAGAAAAAAAGATTACTTATACAGATACCCACTTCATTGCTTAGAACAAAATAAAGCCAAATCCCTGCCTTACCTGTTGTAGCTATAACTACCAATACTTCAAAGATTAAAATGTTAAAAAAAAAAAAAAAGGAAAGAAAGAGAGAAAGAAAACCTCAGACTTCTAGAAGAAAACAAGGATGAATCATCTTTAAAATCTTGGAATGAGAAAGACCTTTCTAAGCATGATATGAAAGCTAGAAGCAATAAAGAAAACGTTTGACAACTGAAAAAAAAAGGAAACTTTCTGTATGGAAAAAAATGGCATCCTAAAAAAAGTCAAAAGGCAATAAATCAAAAATCAAAATATAAGAACACTGCAAAACTGCATTTGCAATACATCTGACACTAAGGAGTTAATTTCCCTTATGTACAAATCCATGAGCACACTTACAAATCAGGGTCCAATAATTAAGAAAACGTCCATACCATCACTAATACCTGATACATCTAAATCTCATCCTTGTTTATTTTTTTGTCCACTAGATAATACTCAGTTGGATAGGGTATGGGAAAGTGGGCACATTCATATGTTTGCTAATACCATTTTTTAGGAGAATAATTTGTTAAATTTATTAAAACTTAAAATATTGACAGATTCATTCCTGGAAGCATCATGTGTAG
Organism: Saimiri boliviensis; assembly: GCF_048565385.1. NCBI lineage: Eukaryota > Metazoa > Chordata > Mammalia > Primates > Cebidae > Saimiri > Saimiri boliviensis. The sequence continues at coordinate 30,570,958 of NC_133461.1, forward strand.
CTTGGTAAAACTAGAAAAAACTCAAGTATCTATTGATAGGGGATCAATGAGACAAATTAGAGTACATATATTAATCCAACCAAATGTTGATTGTCTGCTATCTGATGATACTTGAATTCTCATGGGAGGAAATGCAGAGCAAATAACTAAACAAACAGCCACACAAGGTTTTAATAAATGCTTTGAAGGAAATGAATGTATTGTATTATAGAGCAAGCACTGGCAACATATGGCCTGTGGGCCTACCGTGGCCTGCCAACTTGTTTTTGTGTGGTTTGTGATATAGTTTAGATGTGTATGCCCTCCAAATCTCATGTTGAAATGTAATCTCCAATGTTGGAAACGGGGCATGGTGGGAGACCTCACCTTCAACATTGGGGTCATAGGGGTGGATCCCTCATGAATATCTTGGTGCTGTCCTCATGACAGTGAGTGAGTTCTTGCTCTGAGTTCACACAAGATCTGTTTGTTTATAAGTGCTCCTGCACTCATCTTCCACCATGATCAAAACCTTCCTCAGGCTCTTACCAGGAGCAGATCCTGGAGCCATGTTTCCTGTAAAGCCTGCAGAACTGCGAGCCAATTAAACCTCCTTTCTTTGTAAATTACACAATCTAGGGTACTTCTTTATAGGAAGGCACAAATGGACAAAAACGGCTTGTGAGTTAACAATGATTCTTATTTTTTAAACGGTTGTTTAAAAATCAAAAGATGAATATTATTTTGTGATGTGAACATATGCACCCACAAATATTTAAAAATTTGAAGAACCTTAAGAAAAGAAAATTATATGGCCTTTCAAATGTTAATGTTCACGAATAAAATGCAATCAGAATGCAGCCATACCTGTTTTATGTTGTCTGTGTCTGCTTTTGCACTGCAGTGATAGAGTTAAGTCATTTCTCTAGAGACTGCCTTATAAAGCCTAGAATATTTACTCATCTGGCCCTTTGCTGGAAAAGATTGCTAACCCCTGTTTTAGAAGAAATAAATAATAAAGGGCCCAAGAGAAATGAAAACATATGCCCACACAAAACTTGTACATGAATGTTTGATGAACAAATGGATGGATAAATAAACAAAATGTGGTATATCCATGCAATGGAATATTACTGAACCATGAAAAAGAATGAAGTACTGTTCCATGCTACAACATGAATGAAGCTTGAAAACATGCTAAGGGAAAGAAGCCAGTCTGAAAGGAATATATATTGTATGATTCCACTTAAGTGAAATAAGCATAATAGGCAAGTCTATACAGACAGAAAGTTGATTCGTGGTTACCTAGGCCTGGGGTGTTGGGTGGAAATGGGGAGCAATTGCTAACAGGGGTTATGAAAATGTTCTAAAATTGATTATGATGATAGTTACACAACTCTGTACATATACTAAAAGTTATTAAATTGTACACTTGGGTGGGTTAATTGTATGGTATGCAAATAATATCTCAATAAAGCTGTTTAAAAAAAAAGAGTGGAGCGTGCAATGAGTTTGGAAGCTACTTAAGATAGGGTTTCAGGAAAAGCCTCTCCAAGGACATAATGTTTGAATTAAGACTTCAAAGAAGAGAAAAGGCAGGAGAAGAATATTCCACTCAGAGGAAATAACAAAAGCAAAAGTCCTGAAGCAGGAAGAAGCTTGTCTTGTTTGAGAAACAAGAAAGCCAAGCATGGCTGCAGCATTATAGTCTGGTGGGAGAACATGAGGTCAGAAGAGTAGGCAGGGTCTGGACCAGGCATCCCCAAACTTTTTACACAGGGGGCCAGTTCACTGTCCCTCAGACCGTTGGAGGGCTGCCACATACTGTGCTCCTCTCACAGACCACCAATGAAGAGGTGCCCCTTCCTGAAGTGCAGTGGGGGGCCGGATAAATGGCCTCAGGGGGCTGCATGTGGCCCGTGGGCCGTAGTTTGGGGACGCCTGGTCTAGACTGTCTACGTCCTGTGGGAGCTACTTACAAAGGCAGAGAGTAGGATGGTGGTTATCAGAGACTTGGAAGGGAAGATGGTAGGGGGAAATGAGAAGTTGCTTAGTGGGTACAAAAATAGAGTTCGATAGAAGGAATGAGTTCTAATATTCAATAGTACAATAGGGCAATTATGGTTAATGTATTGTGTATTTAAAAACAGCTAAAAGAATTATAATGTTTCCAACACAGAGAAAAGATAAATGTTTGAGGCGTTAGATATCCCAATTACCTTGATTTGATCATTGTATGCATGTGTCAAAATATCACATATATCCCACAAATATGTACCACTATGATATATCAATAAAGAAAGAATCTAGCTCTAGTGGGAAATTGAATCAGCTCTCTCTGAAGAAGGTGGCTGCATGTAGGAGAAGGAGTTCTCTGAAAATCTGCTAGGCTATTAAGTAAGATCCGGGTGGGTGAACAACAATGTCTGGTGTGATCATAACCACAGGAAGATACTGAGTCCTTGGCATGTGTCAGGCCTTTATTCCTCACAGCATCTTTTGAGATTGGCACTAATATTCTCTGACTCAAGTTACAGATAAGAAACTCAAAGTTTAGTGAGATTAAGTACCAGATCCAAGGTCCCACAGATAAATAAATGGGATAGTTGAGATTTGAACCCAGGTCTCCCAGAGGCCAAAGTTTGTATTCTTTACATCATCAAACTGTTCCCCTCTCCCCCAAGCAAAAACAGAAAGCCATGTAGGCTAAAGTGGTTGGGAAACATTTTGTGGAGGAGGTTGGATTTGAGGCAGACCCAGAAATAGAGATAAAAGGAGACAGAGGGCAGCCCAGAAGAGATGATCAATGTGAGCTAAGATGCAAAGGCTAGAGAACACAAGAGATATGTGGAACGCATTGGTGAATTCACCTGCTAGTTTTGAGGGCTCAGTAGCAGAGTAGTGGGATGAAGTCTAAAATAGTTCATGAGAGCCAAATTCTGGCAGTCTCAAATTCTGTCCTGCCCGGGTAACATTGTCTGGCGGATGACACAGAGACACAAAATGTTATGAGCAGAGGAGTGATGAGGTCACAGTGTAGGTGATAAACAGGAGTATGGTAGTGATAGGTAAGAGTAGAATGGGGAAGACGCTGAAGGCATGGACTGCAGTTAGAGGACTGCTGCCATCCTTTACCTCTGAGGAGTATGGGGGCAGTGACAGTGGCTGCACCCCAAAAACAGCTGAACATAAGAGCTATTTCCATGCAATAAATAATTCGATTTAGTATTTGAACAGAGCATGGAGCTTAGGAGAGGAAGAAATCAAGGAGGATTCCAAGGCTGGGATGACAGAAATAGGGAAGCTTCTAGAGTTAGATGCAGGTAACGTATATACAGAAAAGAACAAAAGGCTAAGGATTCCCCCGACCTTGGAGAGTATCACATGTGTGGAAGGTGTGCAGACCCTGCTAGTTGGTAATCTGGTATCTACCTGATTTTCTTTACTAACTTAACCCTCAGCAGCAATGTTCCTGCTTCCAAAAGTACGTTTCCCAGCTCCTTTGCAGTAAGGATAAGCATGGGACACCATTTCCAGTTATGAGACCTAAGTGGAAGCATGTTGGGCATTTCTGGGAAGGTTTTTCTTTTCTCATTTAAATGACAGCCTTTCTTCCATGTGGCTTCCTTCTTCATTCTGCCTGGATGGAGGACAGGAGTCAAGAGGTTGAATAGCCATTTTGCAATCATAGCTAATCATGAAGACAAAAGCCACCTGCCAAGGGTGGGCGAGCAGAAAGAGAAGCTGCTTGGGAAACTGTGAATATTGCAGAGCCATTGCACCTGTTCTGGATTGTCTACCTATGCGCTTCATGTGAAATAAGAAAAACAAGGCCAGGTGTAGTGGCTTACACCTGCAATCCCAGCACTTTGGGAGGCCAACGCAGGAGAACAGTTTGAGACCAGCCTGGACAACATGGCAACATTCCATCTCTATAAATAATAATCATAATCATAATAATAGTAATAATTGTCATCATAATCATAGTAACTGCTGTTAATTTTCGTGGTGATGCATGCCTATAGTCTCAGCTGCTGGGGAGGCTGTGGTGGGAGGATCACTTGAGCACAGGAGTTTGAGGCTGCAGTGAGCCATGATTCTGCCACTGTTCTACAGCCTGGGTGACAGAGACTTTCTCAGGAAAGTCAGGAACTATTTGGAAAAGGTAAGGGAGGCACAAGCCTATGTCTCAAAAAAAAAAAAAAAATCTAGCCAGGTGCGGTGGCTCATGCCTATAATCCCAGCACTTTGGGAGGCCAAGGCATGTGGATCACCTAAGGTCAGAAGTTCACAACCAGCCTGGCCAAAATGGTAAAACGCTGTCTCTACTAAAAATACAAAAAGTAGCCTGGTGTGGTGGTGGGCACCTGTAATGCCAGCTACGTGGGAGGCTGAGGCAGGGGAATTGCTTGAACCCAGGAGGTGAAGATTGCACTCACTAGGTGAAGATCTCACTAGCCGAGATCACACCGTTGCACTACAGCCCGGGCAACAAGAGCGAAACTCTGTCTCAAAAAAGAAAATCTTTATTTTGTTAAGCCACTGTAGTAGGGTTACTATCATATGAAGCTAAATATAATTCCTGACTAACACAGTGGGTTAGAAAACAAACGAGAGAAGAAAAGGAGTGATCAGATAAGTAAGAAGGAGCCAGAAAAGTTCATGTATAGTATCACAAGAGCTGATGAATAAAGTCTGCACCCAAGGAGGGTGTTCATGAAAGGTTGTAGAGTGGGTGAGAAGGCAGAAAGGGTGTTCTAAGGACAAGCTCACCAGAGCAGAGCTGCAATCCCAGCCATGAGTGAGATGGTGAGACTGGCAGTGTCACTGGTATGGAGTAGAGAAGAGGTCCATGTAGTCAAGGAGGCAGAAATAAATGCAGTGTCATGTAATTGACATGAATGTTGAAAGGAACTGGGATGAGGGCAGGAAGGATAGAATGAATGAAAGTCAGGTGCCAAAAAGCTATCGAGGAGCCTAGAAATGGGTCCCAAAAAGCAGGACTCAGTGTTGCCTTTAAAGACAGTACTAGACCACACCTAGGCAGGGTTTCCCAGCCTGTCATATTCTTGGAGCTGTCACAGTAACTCAATTTGTTTCCATTTATCCTTAATTGACCAGATGTTCAGTAACAGGCTCTCACTTTCCTGATTAATAAAGTTGGACCTCGAAAGCTGTGTGACTACTGACTAACTTCCTGGGAAATATGACCTTCCTAGGATGAGCATGCTCAGAATTATGCCTGTTTTTCACAGATACTTGTACTTCGTTTCCACGTAACTGGAAAAACAAATCCATTGTCAGAAGTTTGCTGAATGAGTCCAGAACTGGAATAAAAGCACTCCTGCTTGGATGCACGTGCTTTCTCAGAAATGGTAGGGTAGTGCAGATGAATCCCCTTCTGCCTCTCTCTCTGGACTGTGTGCACATCTCTCAATGCTGAGCCCCAAGTCTTCCTCCCCCCCTCCCCCTCCCCTCTCCCCTCTCCCTTCCCCTCCCCTCCCCCTCCCCCTTTTGAGACAGAGTCTCGCTCTGTCCCCCAAGCTGGAGTGCAGTGGCTGGCACGATCTCCTCTCACTGCAACCTCCACCTCCCAGGTTCAAGCAATTCTCCTGCCTCAGCCTTCTGAGTAGCTGGGACTACAGGTGCCGTGCCATCATGTACAGCTGATTTTTGTATTTTTTAGTTGAGATGGGGTTTCACCATGTTGGCCAGAATGGTCTTGATTGCTTGACGTCATGATCCGCCTGCCTCAGCCTCCCGAAGTGTTGGGATTACAGGGATGACCCAAGTCTTTCTTTAATCACACAGTGCCCCTTAGAGCTGCTGAGGTTATGACTTTCTTCATGCTATAACCCAAGCCTAAGGATATCCACTGGTCACCTGGACAGGTAAGATGTAGATGTGTCTTTCTCAGCAAGTAATTTAAAAGCTACCTACAGCTAGGTGGAGAGACTCTGTAGCTGGTTATTCTTACCAGCTGTGCACTGATTAGCATCATTTTTACTGCCATGGGGTGATAATTATCTGGCTTCATCCTCAAAGTCAGGGCGGAGGGCATACCACTGAAAGCCCTATGAGCCCAAGACAAATGTGAATAATCATTTTAGTTCTTACCAAATTGATATCAGAACTTCAAATCACAGAATCAACATAACTCCTAATGGTGGCCGAGCAGTCTTTTCAGAGGCTACCCATGAACTTCCAAGAGCCGCAGGGGGCCGCTGGGCTGATGTATCAGCCTGCCGGTGCTTAGGCCTGCTCCTTTCTGCACAGCAGGGCATGGGATGGCCTTCGCTGCATAGCAGGCAACAATTTGGCTGGTGCAGTTTTTGTCTCAGAAAATACAGCCACTAACTCATAGGATAACACTTGTCCTGGGTTTTCTCAGAAAGTCAGGAAATATTTGGAAAACGTAAGCAAGGCACAAGCCCCACCCTTTAGTCCCTATGCCTGACCATGTGCCTATTGCCCTGTGTTGGTCAGGCCCCCGCTGCGTGGCTGAGGCCAGGTCTGAGTGCCTCTTTCACACAATGTGGCAGCAAGGTGGCTGCCCAGGACAGTGGGGATGTGGACACCTGGGTGCTGGTAGAGCCGCGGAATGCCCTGGAGAAGGACAGCCTGAAGACAACACTTGAGGTACCACAGCCGAAGCCATCAGTCTCCTCAAAGGGTCACTAGGAAATCAACTTTTAATACGCATGTCTGTAGTCCCAGCTACTTGGGAGGCTGAGGCAGGAGGATAGCTTGAGTCCAGGAATTCGAGGCCGCAATGAGCTATGATTTTGCTTGTGAATGACTACTGCACACCAGCCTGAGCAACACAACAAGATCCCATCTCTTAAAAAAAAAAAGTAAATTAAAAATGTGTATATAAGACTGGACTTTAAATGCCCTGGAAGTCAAATGGCTTCTTTTTAGAGGAAGAGGGATGCCTGTGGAGCTTAGCTGAAGCACAGGTTAGGTGACACTATCAGGAAGAATGTGAAAGGGATCCTTTTCCTGAGCAAGAAATCAGACCACATGATTCTAAGGTCTCTTCCAACTCAGTTGCCAGGTTCTGTGGTCTGATATATGGCAATTGACGGGCTGATACAGGGGGAGTATCCAGTATTTATGTATTTGGTGTGCTTACTTACCTCATGATCATTAGTTGTTAAAATCCTCCCAGCCATAACTTTGAAAGGAATAGAAATGACAGTTTTTGTCGAATGTAAATGGACACAGAATACCATGGCTTTGGAGGCATATCTTAAAGCACTAGGTATATCTGGCATCAGAAATACATAGCTGTCTTGTTCATGCATGCTAATATGGAACAATAGTCAAGAGATGTTAAACGAAGATGCAGCAAGGGTAACAGTGTAAAGCACGTACCTCTGGCTGGGTGCAGTAGCTCATGCTGGTAATCTCAGCACTTTGGGAGGCAGAGGTGGGTGGATCACTTGAGGTCAGGAGTTTGAGACCATCTTGGCCAACATAGTGAAACCCTCTCTACTAAAAATACAAAAAATTAGATGGGCATGGTGGCGCGTGCCTATAGTCCCAGCTACTTGGGAGGCTGAGGCACAAGAATCACTTGAACTCAGGAGGCAGAGATTGCAGTGAGCCAAAATCATGCCACTGCACTCCATCCTGGGTAACAGAGTGAGACTCTGTCTAAAACACACACACACACACACACACACACACAGAGAGAGAGAGAGAGAGAGAGAGAGAGAGGGAGCAAGAGCATACCTTCCTCAATTTTAAAAGATGACATGTATGTATATAAACTTGTATATTCATGGAATAACTCCAGGAGGATATAAAAAAATCTGATACCAGTACTTTGGTTGCTGAGTGGCTGTAGGTAAGGAAAAGAATTACTTTCCACGGATTACTTTTTTTTTGTATGTTTCTACTTCTGTACATTGTGCTTGTACAAATAATAATAATGAACCTTAGCTACCTTACCAAGAAACCAAAGTTACTGGTAGGCATGGGAGGGAGGGTAGGGAGGCTCTGGAAAGGGGGGCCTTTGGGGGGCCCAGGAAGAAGACAGTCTGTATTTAAATACAAGTCAATCCTGCCCACATTTAGAAATCATTTGCAGTGAATTCCATGTGGGACTAGATTAGTTTGAACTTGAGCCACCCTCAAGTGGATCATAAAAGTGAAAGGGCAGGGGTTCATAACTGTTCATGTTAATAAGTTATTTCTTTGGGCTGTGGACATTTTCCTCAAATGCTCTAGTCTTCCTGGATGAACAGCTGGGCGCCTACATCCTGTCCTCATTCTGCCACTGGCTAAGAGTGTGACCTTGGGTAACAGACTCTGTTCTCTGGGCCTCTTGGAGAAGTAATGAGCTCATAAATGTATTGTCTAATTCATTCTGTCTGAACCAGGGTGTGGGTATGGAAACACCACTGCAGAGCAATGGAAACCGAAGGGTGGTCTTGAGGAATCAGAGACTGTATCGAGGAAACCACAATAGAGTGGGGCTAAGCCTCAAGAGAATTACCATATCCTGTTTTCTGTCAGAGTCTGGCCAGACTCTTCGCCAGGTTCCAGTGAATCACCAAATCACTCTGGGCACAGCTCAACGCACAGATGGCGCTGGGAGCCGGGAGAGCTGCGTTAGGCGGTAAATCTCTCCTGTGCTAATCCCAGGAAGCATATGCTTAATTAGGCAAGGGTGTGTTGGACTTCCAAAGTACAGATAATTGAAAATCAGTGCAGGAGATGGCTTGTTTTCACCTTTAAAAACGATGAAATATACTCATATGGGTAAGCGACAACATTAAGGAGGCCCAACTTTGTTAATCTTTGAATTTTTATTGTACGCTTAACTTCACAGAAAATAATTTTAACTGAAACACTACCCTAGAGTCTCTTCTGATCTTGTTTGATATATAAACATATTCTTATTTTTTATTTATATATTTATTTAGAGACAGGGTCTTGCTCTGTCACCCAGGCTGGAGTGCAGTGGTGATCACAGCTCATGGCAACCTTAACCTCCTAGGCTCAAATGATCCTCCCTTCTCAGCCTCCAAGTAGCTGGGACTACAGGTGAGCACCACCATGCCTGGCTTATTTATTTTTTATTATTTTTATTATTTTTTAGTAGAGGCGAGGTCTTGCTGTGTTGCCTAGGCTGGCCTCAAACTCCTAAGCTCAAGTAATCCTCCAACCTTGGCCTTCCTAAATGCTGATATTACAGGTATAAGCCACCTCACCCGGCTACAAACGTATTTTTTATTTTTGAGGTGATACATATTTTTATAAAAGGGTAATTTTGTTTTAGATTCCTTTTACAGACATTTGGAAAACAAATATATATAGAAAAAATAGAACTCAGGAAAGAGTGAAACGAAGAAAGAATAAAGTACTGTGTTAGCAAAGTTGCGAATTACTGAAGTCACACTTGGCTATATTTTAAAAATGTGGTTTTGTTTTGGATTCATACTGAACTGCTAGTCAATATTCAATGTTAATAGATCATCAATGTATTTCTGATATTCCCCATGAGCACCTCCTCACTGGATAGTAAGGAGTCCTAGGGCTTCCCAGTGAATAATATTCCCCCCTCCTCTGGTTAAAACAGGCTACTTTCAATTTATAAATTCTTACTTCTCAGAGACCAATCCCCCGTAAAGTGTCAGCTGCCCAGAGACTGTATCTGAACCTATAACTGCTGAAGAGTCCCTACCCTGAACTGGCCCCTTGGGATTCTGTGCTAGCACATATTGCTGGGGTTTTTGAGTCCCACTTGTTTTTGCTGGTCCCCTGACCCTTGTCTGCACTACCAGGGAATTTGGCTTCATGTGGATCCTTTGCTATCTGTGAGCAGACCATGGAGAGCCAGGAGCACATGGTCTATCTAACTGCCTATCTCCTGCCAAACCTGTCTCAGCTTCCTCTGTGCTCAGCTACCTAACCACAGGTAGGGTTTCTCCTGCATTGTGTCCAGGGAAATGAGCTGCTAGCCCCAATGTCCTTGCACTTCCCAAAATTTATCTAGATGTGTAAGTGCCTGCCTGGCATATGTGGAGAGGAAAATAAAAGGGATCCAGCTCCTGACCTTCTTGCACTAAATCACTCTATCTCCTTTGTTCTTTCACCTGAGCAGGGAAGGTCTGTCTTTAGATGCTCTGCTGTTTCTGTATATATATAAATATATACAGCAACAAATAGATTATATATTATATATATTCATTTCTGTATAATATCTTCTCTCTCTATATAAGTATATACAGAAGATATATACAGTAGATACAGTATATATAGGATATACAGTATATGTAAGTATATGCAGAGGATATTATAGGTATTATATTTATATAAATATGTGTATGTAAGCATATTTACATCTATACTTATATGTATAAATATATATGCATACATAAATATATAAATTTATATATTTATATCAAATGTATTAGCATATATTTATGTAAATATATGTATATTATATAAATATATATTAAATATGTTTATGTAAATATACTTCTTTATTATATGAATATATATTCATGTAAATATGTTTATATAAATCTATTTATGTAAATATATCAATAGTTATATATTAATGTTATATATCTATTTTTGTCTGTGTAATATCCTCCTTGTCCCTTCTCCATCCTAGACCACAAGGTTAGCACACATCATAGTGTAACTGTTATAGGCAGAGTGAAACTTTCTTCCACCTGTAAGAAACTACAGAAATTTAGAAATCCTATTTCTTCTAACAAAGTCTGTCTCTCCATGCTATAAAACCCAATTTTGGATATCAGAAGCAAATTAGTAACTCTTGCTTTTTGTTGCAGTAAGACTTCTATTTGCCCCACCTGACATCCTCCACCCCTAATTTCTCTTCTTCCCCTTTACGGAACACAGATGCATTTTGTAGGCTGATTAGGGTAAGGTCAAATGCACAGAACCATTAAGAGGGGAAAAAAGCACATTAATATACTTAGAAATATTACCCCAGCTATGACATCTTTAAATTGCAATGTTTTGGTAGTGACTAGTAAGATTAAACACTTTTTAAACATCTCATGTTATAGAAATATAAAATATTTTATGACTTTATAACAGCTCTGTGTATAGCAAGGCTATTAACTCTTTGCCTTGGTGCACAGCTTTTTCTATACAATGTTTTTAGTCTTATAAAATTTCCATTTCTTTCATAATTTGATGCTTAGAAAACTTGTCTCCAGACTCTATTTTCTGTCACATTTTTCAGTCACTAAATTTTTTATGATTTTATTTATTCTCTTTAGTATGTTGGGAATCTATTCTAGGATATACTGTAAGGAGAATATCTAACTTGATTATTTCTAAACTGCCAATTTTCCCGGAATCGTTTGATGAATATTCTAGAAACATAAGTATTTATATCACTGTATCTCATGCAGATGCACTTGTTTGTGCTTTTCATCACTTAACCATCTTTGAATGGCAAGCATATGTACAACCTCTTCTTTCCAAATGAGTGCTTCCCTCCTGCGTAATCTCTTTAGAAGGTTACTGAATTGTTCTATGGATGCTTCCATTGCTGGAAATTCTTTTCTGGTTTCCTTTGAAAATTATTTTTGGCAACAGCTTTTGAGCCATATAGCAAACCAGTCTTATAGTTTACTAATAATTTTTATTGGGCCCCAAATTACTGCAGCTTGATTACCTGATTTGCCAGGTAATGTGGCTCCAGATGACTCCTTCCTATTTCCAAAGAGCAAACACACTTTTAAAGCATGTTGGAGAAAAAGATGGCCTCAGTTCTGCTATGTTTGTTTTTAAATTAGTCTTATGACTTTATAGTTGCTTGCAATCAGGTGTGTGTGTGCACATACACAAATAAGGCTTAATCATCCCGTTCTGCATATTTGGCTTTAACTACAAATTAGAGTCATATGCACTTGGGAAGAAGATGACTTTCTAAAGATACCGGCCTCTAAGCAAGCTTAGAGGGCAAGAGGAACTCCTCCCGTCTCCCTCCAAGAAAAGACTCATTGGTTTCACCTCCTACAGTGGGATTCATCAATGGGGACAGTAAATAATTCTTGTATGTCAGTGCCCTATGTATTTCTAACAACAACATTGACTAAAGGAAAGAAATGCCAAAATTGATATCCCTCTGGATTTTATAGATTTCCTAATTTTCTAATTGCTACACTCCTGCCAACAAAACACAGTGAAATAATGCCCCGTAAGGAGAGGTCTCAGAACACACCACAGGATAGGACTACAAATTTCAGTGATTACAAACAATTAAAGCAGGCAGCCAACATGTAATTTTCTTTTTAGGCATGGACATAGAATGAGAAATGACATACTGGGTTGGAATAGACAGACACAGAGCTGTTTCCCTTTGTGTAAAAATCATACTTGATCAAGTAGAGATTACAGCTAATGTGCCCTCCTCCATTTGCCTTTAAAATTGAGGGATGTGGAAATTAGTGAAATTAAATTCACAGCTGCATTATTTGCAAATAGCAAAAATTCTATTTGATCTTTCATAAGCCAAAAGAGGAATGTTTTGGCTTGCGGAAAAAAAGAAAGAGTTGAACATCCAAACAATGGGAGAGGAAGGTATACACTTGAGTCTTCAGGAACAATTGGAATTATGACCCCAAATATAACTGGAACTATCTCCCTCTGTTCTGCATTTTGGCTTCTTCCCACACATTGACTTCATCCTGTCTCACTGCAGACCAGCCTTTTCCATGTATCAGGGTGGACATCTGCCCTAAGCTCCTGAATTTTATTGTCTCTATTGGAGAGATACTGCCTATCATACTGTTGGTAGTCTAAAATTCAAAATTCCTACTGTTGGAGTTACTCCAAACAGCTAGGAGTGCCATATGCCCCATAAACATTGTAGATTTCAACAGTTTCCTAACACAGGGCATAAAGTGTCTTGAGGAAGGGTCACTTCTCTCTAATTTACACAAAAGGGCCATATGGGCTTATGATGGCCCTGGGTAGAGTTCTGATGGGCACAGGTTAAGTCAGATGCCCATACCTGGAGCAATCACTTATGGCCATACAGCTGAGGTCCTCTAAGAATATGGTAGTCCCTATGAGATTCTTATAAGTAGAAGAAGAATGGTTTGTGAGAAGGAGGACATAGTTCTCTAAAGAAAGGGATGTGCTGGCAGGCAAAATATTAATTGTCCAGTATGCCATGGTAGCAGGCTAGTGAGCCTATTTTACATTTTCTTTCTCCTTTGAAAAAATGTCTTGATTCTGTTGTTCTTTTCTAAATGTAAACTCTGACAGGGCAATGACTGCAATTCAATATTTTTCCAGTAGCCTTTTTATACTAATTTATTTATTAAGTGGTGCTATGGTTTGAATGCTGGTGTCCTTCCAAAATTCTTGTTGAAACTTAATCTCCAATGCAATGGTATTAAGAGGTAGGGTCTTAAAGAGGTGATTAGACCATCTCCTTCTTTAAAAATGACATGAACTTGAATACACTTTACCTATTGAACACTGTGCTCCCAATCTTCTTCTTTTATTCAGAATATTAATTTACTCTCCCTTTTATGAGCATGGATCATCAGGTATTTTGATTTTTATTTCAGTCAATATTAATTAAATTTATGGAAATATATTTTCTTATTCTGTCCTCACCATATTTTCTTCTATTCCATGTCTTCATTTATCTTATTTTATTCTTTTTCTTCTTCCTTTCTTATTTCTTTAGATTAAAAGTTTTAAGAGTTCTCTTTTAGTGAGGTTTGAGGGTGGTAAACTCTCTCAAGTTATGTGTATGTGCCTATATTTTGCCATCTGTTGAATGGAAGTTTAGCTAGGTATAAAATTCTAGCTTGCCAAACATGTTTCTTTGCATGTTGAAGATATTATTCCATTGTCTTTTGGCCTTAATTTTTCCAATTAGAAACCTATTATTAGTCTATCATTCAATGTTAGATGATCTATTATTTTCTTTACTAATTATTAAAGATTTTTGTTTATTTTTATGTTCTTTATGCAGTTTCACTGCATAAAGAATTTAAGTGGGGATTTGGTTGTATTCTTCCTACTTGGTACTTGGAACACACTTTCAAACCAAGGACCTATATCATTGCTTAATTCTGGCTAATTTTTAGCTACCACCTCTTCAATTATTACTTCTTCCTTATTCCTTCTATCCTTTTCTTCTGGAACTCTTATTAGATGTATTATATAGTCTCTCAATTTATTATCCATATCTCTTAATTATTATTTAAAACATTTTATATGTTTTGTGCTGCATTCTGAGTGCATTTTGCAACACTGTAATTCAGTTCATTAATTTGTTCATCAACAGTACCCATTTCTGGCCTACTAAATTTTTAATTTCAAAATCTATATTTCTATTTCAAAATTTATAATCAATTTTTTGTCTTTTCTATATAGTTCTTATTTCTGCCTGTTAGCTTGCTTGTTTTTGTTTTTGTTTTTTGTTTTTCTCACTCTATTGTCCAGGCTGGAGTGCAATGGTGTGATCTCAGCTCACTGCAACCTCTGCCTCCTGGGTTCAAGCAATTTTCCTGCCTCAGCTTCCTGAGTAGCTGAGATTATAGGTGCACGCCACCATGCCCAGCTAATTTTTGTATTTTTAATGGAGACAGGGTTTCACCATGTTGGTCAGGCTGATCTTGAATTCCTGACCTCATGATCTGCCTGCCTTGGCTTCCCAAAGTGCTGGGATTACAGGTGTGAGCCACCATGCCTAGCCGCTTGCTTGTTTGTTTGTTTTTCTTATGGATTTTAGCATCCCAAGCATAGTTATGTTTTAGTCTTTCTCAGAATAACCCCTAAACTATATCTAATAAAGCAAATTATATTTTAATAACTGATTTTTATTCTGGTCTTTCTTGGCTTTTTAGCTTTCTTCAAATGCCTTATCATACTTTTAGTTCATAGGATCATTTTGAGAGGGAGATTTGTTTCTATCTCTCTTCCCTATTTAGTAGGTTTATGATAGCTTATAGTTACTTTCCCCCACCCTCATGCTAGTGTCTCAGTCAAGAACCAAGTCCTCCATTTGTGATGGGGGATTCCTGCCCTATAAGCATCTGAAGATGCTTCAGATCCAGTCACTAGGCTAGAAGGCAGCTTGTTTCAGTTCCTAGTTATGTTTCTCTCTTCTGCCTCCCTAGGGTTTCCTCCTGCTTTTATAAAAGCTATAAGTTCACATATGCATCAACATGAGTTTTCTTTTTCAGCTTCTTTTCATGGTCAGGCAAATATTTCTGCCTTTAATACCCAATCTCATGCGGGGCCACTTGGTCCTGTTATTCTACAGTACTGAGCTCCTAGACACGACTGCTGTCTCTAGACCAGAAGCCCAGAGCACGATGGTTTTAGACCTTTTTACTTCTTGATGTTTACACTTTGTTTCTGGGTCATGGAGCTTTTTATCTTCTTATTGAGTCCAGTCGTATTACTTTAGTTTCTTTTTTTTAATCATCATCTATTACTGCTATATTTTTTAGTAAAAGGAATGCTTCTGAATTTACCATCTCCAGTAAAAATTTAAACTACATCATTTTACAGTAAAAATCACATAAAAGGTGAAGGGATATTCCTCAGATTAAATGCTAGTGTGGGTACTTATTCTTTTCTTTATCTTTTATTTTATTTCTTAAAGACAGGATCTACCTATGTTGCCTAGGCTGATCTTGAACTGCCAGGCTCAAGCGATGCTCTCATTTCAGTCTCCCAAGTAGCTGAGGCTACAGGCATGTGTGCCACCATGTCCAGCTGAGGTGTACTTATTTATTTATAATTTTCTTTATTCCATAAATAAGGATTTTTATATAGCATTTATAATAAATAGTAAAATATAAATAAGATATTAAAATTGAGTTTAAGGAACATATTAATTAGAACATATTCCTAAGATTAGGAGGAAAAAATAAAAATTCCATATTCACATTGCAGAGTATAAGGTCCCACATGTTGAGCTGTATATTTGCCTTTGAGCTTCTATATAGCCAAAGTGAATAAACACAATTGATTCCCGAGTTCTCTCCTTTCACTAAGAAAACTCTTCCCAGTTCTTTGAGAGAAGTCAGGTTCTTCTGGCAACAAATTCAAAAATAAATTTCTCCTGTGTGTATCATAGAGAGGATACTGAGAGGTGAAGTAGATGGTGCCTTCAAAAACATAGCTGCAACATAAGTTAGCAAGGCTGATTTTAGAGATTCTTCAATGAAACCCTAAGGCACAATGCCCATTTCATTAGCACATGGCAGAGTTGAGACAAACTCACATTTGAGCCATCATCAGATGTTCTTTAAACCTTACAACACTCCCTCCTCTCGAGGGCTTTCAAGGGTCTCCACGAATGAACCCCGTATTAGATCACTTTGGCCAGCCTGAGGCAAGAGGGGAATTCTCTTATTAGCCATTTAATTGTTTTTATTGCTGTTGGCAATGACTGGAACTCAACTCAAATTAATGTAAGCATAACAACATTAAACTTTTTGGTTTTGTTAACTCTAAAACCTAACTGAATAATCGTAGGCAAAGGGTCTACTGGCTGTAGAGACAACACTCCAGGGAAGTGAAAACTGCCACAATCTCCTCATCTTGTCTCTGCTTTCATTTGTGTTGCACGACTAAAGAGAAAAGAGAGCCCTTCTCCAGTGGATCAAGTTACACAATCCTTGGGAAGGTTTGGTTTGGACCACATGCCCATCTTTGAACCTCTACTAACATTTATTAGTCACATACTGTGTACCTAGCTCTGTACTCATGCCCTTATGTGAATTATATCATTCAATCTTCATGATAACTCAATGGGAGTTAGAAATGAACTGACTGAAACTAACCTCTGCAATGGTGGTTTTACCTTTGCCTCTCAGTTTCTTAATTCCTCACCTGCAGTGATCTTACCCTCCACCTCACCAAGTCACACAATTCCATGGTCATACCCTAAACACTGTCTTCAAAAACAACTGCAGATTCCCAATTTCAAGTGTCCTACTCTCTAATCACCATTGCTAGAATCCTAACTCCAACATTCATTGACCTCATTGGGTTCTTGAATCCGCTGATCCCATTATTTTTCGCCATCTATCAATCCTTTTTTCCATCCCCACTCCCACCATCATGTTCTTAATTCTCTTCTCACCTGGGTTGAAACTATGGTTCATCAGTGTCCTAGTTTGGTTCTCTTAGAAGCTGACCCTGAGACAAAGATTTGAGTGCAAGTCATTCATTTAGGAAGTGATCCCAGGAAGCATTGGAGGGGAGTACCAAAGCCACACAGGGAAGAGGAGGAAGTGAATACAGGGAATTTATTAAGCAGGTGTGTGGAACAGTCCTTAGAATTATTCCCCACTTGAGGGCAAGGAAATTGTAGTAACCCATCCATTGTTAGTTGAAGGTTACTCCCAGGGGCTTCCTAGCACTTCTGGACTATTCTAACACAGGCCAACAAGAAGCCTTCCCACAGAGAGCTGCAGGTGCTTGCTGTGAGAAGCCAACAACATGTGCTGTTATAGGGAGTGCAGAGTGAGGGTAAGGAATTGAGGACCATTATAGCCACTCTGTTGGAGATGCCCTTGCTCATATCTCCAGCCATTGTACTCTTCTAGTAAAATCCAAACCCTGGTGAAACCCAACCACTGCCTATTCTGAGCATCTGAATGCTGTTAGAGAAAAGCACACAAACATGATGACTGATCTCACCTTAAAGAGTCCATGAACATCAAGTGAGTCTTTAGTCAATTCCCTCCCGGACCCTCTGAGACGTCAATTTCAAACTTTTTCATCTCTTGTCAAACCTATAAAACTCCCTTTCTCTTTCTTGTATTTGGTTATTCTTGCTCCTTATTTCACTGGGAAATAGATGCTATCAGAAGAGAACTTTCAGGTTTCCAACATCTAAACACCGAACATCAGAACACTAATATCTACTCATACGCTTTCTGCCTTCACTTGAGTTACTGTAGATCAGTGTATCTCAACCTTTTCTTTTCGTTATTGCCCCTTAAAGAGACTTTTTAGATACCTTTTTCCTAATTGCCTGTGCCATGAGATCACGTACTGCATGTATATCTGTGCTTTGTATATAAAAAGAGTAGGAACAAACTTTTGAACCATCAAAGCTGCTGTCTTAGGCTAAACCTTCCCAGAGCAGTGGTCCTGTCTCCTTTTACCAACTCTGGAGTGCCATTCTCACTGTTACCTATTCTCTTTCCTGTACTATCATTTCCCCCTTTCTACTGGATTATTCTCTTCAACCTACAAAATATTCTATGTTCCATCTGATTAAAATCTTCTCTTAAATGCCTATCTCCCTTCACTGGTCTTTTCTGTTTCTCTATATCCATTCCCCTTTACCAAAAACTCAAAAGACCATGTTTAGATGTGCTGGCCAGCAGCCAGCATCACCTACCAGACGTGAGTGAAGATGCCTCCAGACAGTGCCAGCCCCAGCCCTAGCCCCATCCCACCCCCACCCCCAAGTCTCAAAAGGGCTTTTTGTCACTTTCCTTAGGACCAAAGAGCAGAAATGCAAGAAAGGCCCCTGGAGGCCAGCTGTAAGAGAATTCAACCCCATTTTCACTCAGCTGAACTGGGCTGTTGCCCATGTGACCACAGTTGGTGTATATTTCCTGGTTTTCATGTCAATTGGAAATGTCCACTGTGGCTTGTTGATCTTGGGTTCTTTTACCTCTATGGGACCTGTGTTATTTATGAGAAAAATACCTTCTTAATGGGGTTATTGGAAATCCAAATGAGATAAAGTGAGCTTTAAGAACCTTGTGGCTGGGTGCAGTGACTCACGCCTATAATCCCAGCCCTTCGTGAGGAGGGCAGATCGTAAGGACAGGAGATCCAGACCATCCTGGCTAATATGGTGAAACCCATCTCTACTAAAAATACAAAAAGTTAGCCAGGCATGGTGGTACACACCTGTAGTCCCAGCTACTCAAGAGGCTGAGGCAGGAGAATTGCTTGAACTCAGAAGGCGGAGATTGCAGTGAGCCGAGATTGCACCATTGCACTACAGCCTGGGTGACAGAGTGAGACTGTCTCAAAATAAGAAGAAGCTTGCACAATGAGAGAAGACAATAAACACTCCCCTGACCTCCTCTATGCCACTTCCAGTAGAACTGGAAGTTCACCTACCCACCATTTCTTTATATTCTTCATAGCCCATAGGACCCTACTTTGCTTGTAATGTTTAATAAATGCTTTTTTAAAAAATATACTTCTAGTGTTTTTCCCTGAATTGGACCAGAGGATAAAAGATTTCCAAAGCAAAAATAATTAAGAGCCTTTTTAGTTGAAGGCCCCTTGGTGTAGGGGTCTTTTAAAAAATTAGATTAATTATAATCATGCCAATGAGGGACACTAATGTTTATACACTTTGAATTCTTTGGTGGTGCCTCTTCTTCTGAGTGAGAAATTTATTAGATATGTGTAATATATAAAATATTACTGATTTCTTCATGTACCTCTTATGTGATTTAACACTTAATGCCTTGAAGTGAGGAACAAAGCACTGTGAAACATTTTGTAGCCTCAGAGACTGGAGTAATCTCTTTTACATAGGAGGGTCTAAACACATATTGTTAAATAATAAAAAGAAAATAATTTTAAACATTACTATTATTACAAGTTGATGACAAATTTGAAAAGTTTGATTAAAAGAGAAACACATTTACTTCTTTTTTTTATTGCATTATAGGTTTTGGGGTACATGTGAAGGACATGCAAGATTGTTGCATAGGTACACACATGGCAGTGTGGTTTGCTGCCCTCCTTCCCCTCACCTGTATCTGTCATTTCTCCCCATGCTGTCTCTTCCCACCTCCCC
The DNA here is from genome assembly GCF_048565385.1 of Saimiri boliviensis. Classification (NCBI taxonomy): domain Eukaryota; kingdom Metazoa; phylum Chordata; class Mammalia; order Primates; family Cebidae; genus Saimiri; species Saimiri boliviensis. The sequence goes on from NC_133461.1 coordinate 30,590,750, forward strand.
ACCCCCCATCCCTCCCCCATTTCCCCCCAATGGACCCCAGTGTGTAGTGCTCCCCTCCCTGTGTCCATGTGTTCTCATTGTTCAACACCCGCCTATGAGTGAGAACATGCAGTGTTTGATTTTCTGCTCTTGAGAGAAACACATTTACTTCTAATGCAAAGACTAAAATTTAGTATTTCATGAATTCCTTTTGGTTTTTTACATTTTCCAATAAGTTTTTGTGTTTGTTTGGTGTTGGGAGGGTCAAACATTCAGTGAATATTTAATCTGCCGATTTTTGGGGATCTTTCCTCTTCAAGCAGAGGAACTTTTCCTTAGCTTGGCTTTCAAAGCCCTTAACAGCTCTTCTTTGCTGGTTCAGCTTTCATTTCTTTCCACACCTCCTCATGCCCCTCCCCTCTCTCTCATTTCCTTTCTCCTTCCCTTTTATACAGACATGCTCCTCTCACATCTGAGCCCTTGCTCCTATGTTTGCCTTTGCTCTGTTGGCTCTTTTCCTGGCTAACCCCTAGCAGTACCATTCTGGGCTTCCCTGACTACCAAGACCAGTTCAGCTGCATCCCCTACAACTGTCTCCTCTAACAGAATGGAAGATCCTGGAGGGCAAGGACTATATCCTAATTCTTGTCTTTCCAGTACAGTAAACAGTCCCTAACAGAGAAGACTCTTCAAGAACATGGCTCGTTGGCTTTTTTTTTTAATTTTATTTTTAAGACTGTCTCACTCTGTTGCCCAGGCTGGAGTACAGTAGTGTGATCTTGGCTCACTGCAACCTCTGCCTCCTGGGTTCAAGTGATTCTCATGCCTTAGCCTCCTGAGTAGCTGGGATTACAGGAGTAGGCCACCACGCCTGGCTAATTTTTGTATTTTTAATAGAGACAGGGTTTCACCATATTAGCCAGGTTGGTCTCGAAGTGCCTTAGCCTCCTAAAGTGTTGGGATTACAGGTGTGAGCTACCACACCCAGCCTTCCTTGGCATCTTTTAACAGGTCACAAAATGTCATTGGAGATACAGTTGTTTCATTAGTTTAGTGAAATATTTTATATATTGGTAATAATTACAATAACAGAAAGGGTGAATCTTTGCCAGGTAAACCTTAGGCCTTCCATAACTATTAATAATCAATCATAAAAAGCCTAGAAGAACCTTATAAATTACCAGAGAGCCTACTTAGAGACAAGAGCATCAGAGGGGTGGAAGAAATTTTGAATCCAAGTTATGGTTTAAAAAGTAGCAGAGAAACATGAATGTTTACAGCAACATTATTCATAAGAGACAGAAAATGGAAAGAACCAAATGCCCATTCACTGATGATGAATGGAGGAACAAAATGTGGCATATCCGTATCATAGAATATTATTCAGCTATAATAAAATAAAGAAATGAAATACTGACACGTGTTCTAACAGAGCAGGACCTTGAAAACATGCTTAGTGAATGAAGCCAGTCACAAAAAACCACAAACTATATGATTCCATTTATATGAACATTCAGAATAGGCAAATCTATAAATATAAAAAAGTAGATTAGTAGTTGGCTAGGGTTGAGAGTTGGGGAGGGAAGAATGAGGGTGACTGCTACCACTACAGAGTTTATTTTTGGAGTGATGAAAATGTTATAAAATTAGATTGTGGTGATGGTTGCATAGCTGTGTGTATACCAAAAGCCATTGAACTGTACAGTTTAACTGGTTGAATTTTATGGTATATGGATCATATCTCAATAAAGCGGATTTTTTTTTTTTTTTTTTTTTTTTTTTTTTTTTTTTTTTTGAGACGGAGTCTCATTCTTGTCACCCAGGCTGGAGTGCAGTGGCGCGATCTCGGTTCACTGCAACCTTTGCCTCCCAAATTCAAGCAATTCTCCTGCCTCAGCCTCCTGAGTAGCTGAGACTACAGGCACCCACCACCACGCCTGGCTAATTTATATATTTTTAGAAGACATGGGGTTTTACCACGTTGACCAGGCTGGTCTTGAATTCCACACCTCAGGTAATCCACTCACTTTGGCTTCCCAAAGTGCTGGGATTACAGATGTGAGCCACCATACCTGGCCAATAAAGCTGATTTTTAAAAGTAGTACAGAATATTAGTTGCAAAGTTAAATCTCAGGAGGCCATGAAAAAAATAACTTTCTACGTAATCGTTGCTGATATAGTTATTCTTTGTACTTCTTAGTAAGTGAAAAACCAAATCTCTAAATAATCTGGGCCGTTGAAACCCTGTGCACACAGGCCAGAAAGCCCCCAACTCAGTGTTGACTAGCCAAGTGGGTGAGAAGTCGAGATTACAGGAGGCTGAAGATGACAGCAATGCTGGTGCTGTGTGATGAATGCAAGAAAGAGAGCTGTAAATGAGGTGAGTAAACAGATTATTCGAAGGACACAGCATAATTAAAGGAAACAGCAAAATTACGTTTACAGTGTAAAATGTAAACATATACCTGGAAACTGACAGCTTATAGAAAACGTGACTGTTTGTGGTGTAGAAGTCTCTCTAGCTAGCTGTCAGATTTGGAAAGCATTTGTTTCTGGCATCAGTATGGTCAAGCATAGTTGGAAGGAATCTGGTCCAGGTCTTGGTTCACCCAGGTTCCAGTTCTGGCTCTCTCATTTATTCACCATTCAACGAACAACTATTAGGCCTACTGTGTGCCAGGCACTGCAGCTGGCCCTGGTAACCCAAAGTTCAAAGACACACAGATTCCTACTTCAAGGATCATACTGTTCTGAGAAAAACAATTTAAAAAGATAGTAATTAAATGCTCTGGCAAGGAGCAAGGTACGTCTTCTGTCTTGAGGTGTGAAGAAAGGAATAGGTGTGAGGGAAAGACTTGCCACAATTTGAAGTCGTAGTTTCCTTGTTAACTCTTTTTTAAAATATAGTTTTTGTAGAGACAGGGTCCCACTATGTTGTCTAGGTTGTTCTTGAACTCTTCCCCTCAAGCGATCCTTTCAGGCCTCCCAGAGCTCTGGGATTACAGGCATAACCGGTGGCCACCGGCAGCCACTTTGTTAAGTCTGCTGTCCTACAAACATGTCAGCACCTTGAGGAATTTTTATTGTATTCATATTTTATTTTATTTTGAGATGGAGTCTCGCTCTGTCGCCTAGGCTGGAGTGCAGTGGCATGATCTCTGCTCACTGTAACCTCTGCCTCTCAGGGTCAAGCTATTCTCTGCTTCAGCCTCCCAAGTAACCGGGATTATAGGAACCTGCCACCACACCCAGCTAATTTTTGTATTTTTAGTAGAGATGGGGTTTCACCATCTTGACCAGGCTGGTCTTGAATCTTGACCTCGTGATCCACCCACCTCAGTCTCCCAAAGTGCTGAGATTATAGGCGGAGCCACTGTTCCCGGCCCCGTATTCATTTTTTATAAACAGCTTTATTAGGACATCACTCACATAGCATACAATTCACTCATTTGAAGTATATGATCCAGTGGTTTTTAGTATATTCACAGAACTATACAATCATCACTGCAGTCTAATTTTACAGCATTTTCATTACCACAGAAAGAAATCCTGTGCTCGTGAGCTGTCACTCCCCTTCCCACCCCAGCTCCGCTCCCAGACCTTGCCAAACATAAATCCATTTTCTATCTCCATAGATTTGCTTATTCTGGATGTTATATATAATGAAATGACACACTATGTGACCTTTGCTACTGTCTTCTTTCACTTAGCATAATGGTTCAAGTTTCAATATTCATCCACATGGTAGCAAGTCTCAATACTTCATTATTTTTCATGGCTGAATAATATTCCACTGTATAGACATGCCACATTTTGTTTATCATTCATCAGTTGGTGGGTATTTGGGATATTTCTACTTTATGGTCTTATGAATGCCATGAACATTTGTGTAAGCACTTTGGGTGGCCATATGTTGCGATTTCCCTTGGCTGTATACCTAGAAGTGGAATTCCTGGATCATATGGTTACTCTGTTTGATCTTTGGAGGTATTAACACTAACAGATTGTTTTTCAGAAGGACTGTACCATTTTACATTGTCACTCCCCATCCTTAGGAACACTTGCTATTTTCTGTCTTTTTGATCATAGCCATCTTAGCAGGTATGAAGTTGTCACTTTATTCATTTTCGTATCTTGAGTGCCTCAAAGACAACCTGGCACACGTAGATGCACAATTTATTTGTTGAGCAATGTTGAGAACACGGTGGACATTTGTCATTTCAGGGCTCCCCAGAAACTGGCCCCCTTTCTTTTGTTTAGATAATTCTCTAAGGATTACTGGAGAGAAGCAAATCCTAAATATAATATAGAAGGCTCCCAATATGTCAGCTCCTTACTTTCTCAACCCTGTCTGCAAGTAGAGCATGCAACATAGGCTAAGCTTGGTTGACCTAATGGGTCTGCCCCGGGCTTCAAAGACAGGGCTCTAGTAATGCAAAATATAGGTGGTGAAGAAACAATTCTGGTGGCAGCAACAGGCACTGCAGTGACATCTGGTTGCCAGGAGCAACAGTGCCGATACTGAGAGTGGTGGGTAGCAAATGGTGGGTAGTACCCACTGGCACTGACTTGGAAGTGAAAACTGTGGTATCCTGTGGGGAATGGTGGTGGTCGTGATGGTTGCCTCTTTCCTCAGTATGCTGTCCTGTGTCTTGGCTGTGTTCCTGGCTGCTGGCCAGCCTTCCTTGTTCCCGCTTGTCTGAGTCTGTTTCTGCAGCCTTCCCAGCAATTGTGTCAGCCAATATCTTTTCACTAAATTTTCTTTTTCCTTAAGTCAGCCAACGTCAGTTTCCTCTGTTGCTTGCAACTACGAACTCTGGCTGTTACAATGAACACTGAGTGTCTGTGTGTGTGTGTGTGTGTGTGTGTGTGCGCGCGTGTCTGCGTATGTATGGATAGAGATCAATGGATGAATGAGGCTACTGAAGCTCTACAAAGAGCTTTGAAGAATGAGTAGGGGTTGATCAGGCACCATAGGGCAAGTGCTTTCTAGCAGAATAAAGAGCACAGCACAGGTACTTCGAAATGAGAGAACATGGTGAGTAGGAAAATTGTCGGGAGTTCAGTCTGGCTGGGGAAGAGGGAGCAAGGTGGGCAGTGTTGAGATGTGATGCTACAGAGACTGGCCTGGGATGGATCATGAAGGATGTTTTAGGTTATGCTAAACAGCCTTGATTTTATTCTGGAAAAAAAATAGGAAGGACACTATTAATCAAGGTAGTGGTATCAGATTTCTATTTAGGAAATATACTGTTAACAAGAAAAAATTCTGGCAGCAGGAAGAAGGATGAATTGGAAGGCAGCAAGACTGGAAACAAGAAGACCAGCTGGGGAACTAGAGCAGTAATTCCAATGAAAGACAATGAAGTCTGAACCAAGGCAGTGAGCTTGGAGATGAGGCGTTGCATCTGAGGTATATTAAGGAGGCAAAACCAATGGAAATTTTGTCTTTGTTTTGATATACAGGAATTAAGAAAGAAGGAAGACCATGGATGACTCCGAGGTTTCTGTTTAAGTAGGTCTGGCAGGTGGCGGTGTCATTTATGCAGGCATTTATTCAACGAAAGTTTAATTAGCACATAATGTGGTAGGTGCTGTATATAATGAAGTGGATAAAATAAACCTGGTCTTACCTTTGCTGTAGTAATGATTACTCTATGTCAGCCTTCATTTACCTGTCTTCTCAGATTTTCTGGGCCTTACGGTCTCTGGGACCCTTGACCTCTTCCTCTGTTTCAGCTGCTACCACTGGAGACTTCGGTTAAGTCCCTTGTGGTTTAACTGCCTGAGGCCAACCAGCCACATAGCCACAGTTTCCTCCCACCACTTCTGAACTCCAGGGATTGGGACCTGGCTTTCTGGGCGACTGTCAAAGAAAATGGGTAACACAACTGGGAAGTGAGGGAATTTTAACTCCCTGAGGGACAAGCGATGATGAACAGGAGATAGGAGACACAGGGATAAAATTCCTTCCTTCTTCACATTGTTTCATGGTGTGGTTTCTCCATACTGCCTGTCTGGAGATGTCCCGTATGGCTAAGGGGCTGCACCTGCCCAAGAGACAGGCTGTATTTCTTTAAGGATTTTCATGGAGTAGTGTTTAGCACAGTAATGCATTGCTGTACCATGTTTTGTTGTCTTTTTTCTCGTATTGCTGCCCTGGGATTATGCTTCCTAAAAAAAAGCATCAACACTTAATCCTTGCATCAGGGTTTGTTTTCTAGGGAACTCGGCTAAGACATACTCAGATAGGAAAACAGAAGGAGATGATCAGTTCTGTTTGGATATGCTGAGTTTGAGTTAACTTGAGTGAAAATTATTCATCCATTCAAAAATACTTATTGAGTGTCTCCATGGATGCTTGAATTAGGGATACTATGGTGAACAAAACAGACATATTTCCTGCTGTTTTAGAGCTTCCATTAAGTGTTAAGGGGTGACAAGTGATAATTCAGCACAGAATAAGTGGACATGATGATTCTACATAATAAAAGTTTTTAAAGAAAAAAATTTAAAGGTGATGTGATAGAGTGTGACACGTGTATGTTGGCAGGGGGTGCTAATCTAGAGAGGGTGGTCAAAGGAACAGAGAGTAAGTGGAGGAGAAAGCCTCTCCAGAGGGAGAGGAAAGGCTTTTGAAGAAACTGGCTGGAAGGGTGGCTCTGGAGACAGATATATATCTGCCCATCATTGGGGGTTTAGGCCTGGGTAGGAAATTTGCCTCTATTTTCACCATGAAATAGTTGGTGAGGACATATGCATAAAAAGTAATGGGAACTTGGAGTTTTGTAGAGCTCCGAGTTCAGAAGTGTCGTTTTGCAGCATGGGTGTGCGTGCAGACCAGGAACAGGAAGAAGAGTGTGGGCAGTGCTAGAGCAGAAAAGGCAGATACTACGTACACAATCGCTGGCACTAAGTGGTCACAGGACTTTGGAGAAGGAAGCCTGGGCCTCAGTTTCCTCAACTGCAAAATAAGAGCACTGAATCAGGCTCCATGATTTTACAAAGGCAAGGAGGAGTTGACATAAAACCTCTGTATAGCTATATAACTTACCTTTGAAACACCAGTGAAGTCTTTAAGACCCAGTAGTAATTGGCTCTCTCCCACCATTAATTACATTCTGGCCACTTGTCAGCTAATACAATTGTTAGACTCCTTCAGCAAAATGTCTGTTTCATAGCAAGGACCCTTTACAGTAAGGACAAACAATTGGGACTCATTAATTCCATAATTAGGACACTGCTTATGCATCTATTGTCTACTCTAGTCAGTAAGCTCTTCAGTCTTCATCAGAGCAATTATGCTAATATGCTTGAGATTTCCAAAGAGTATTATACCTTCATATACTTATCCTGCCTAGCAGCAGCCTGGCTCAGTCAATATTGTTAACCACAGACAATTATAATGAAGAAAGAAGGCCCTATTGTTGGCATATGACTACCAAATAATCTTCCCTCACAACAGAATTTTAAACAATTTGTATATTGTTCTTTCAGGGTTTAGACACTGGCCTCTGTTATTCTTCTTCCAAAATATGTAGATCTCAGATATTTAAATGCCTTTAAGGGAGAGCTCATTGCATTGGAATTGTATTGTAATTTTCCAAGCCATATTTGAACAGTCATTGGGTTATCCAATGGTCTAAATGATTATTTATCCATTTAAGTGTATAGATGAGAAATATAAGATGCCTGGAAAATAAGAAATATAATTTGTTTTGCATGTATGTTTCTATCAGAGCCAACTTCTCTTTTAATCTCTTTCTAATTATAAAAAATCCTACTTGTCTTATTTTCTCAAATGACTTTGGCCAGAGTGAGAATTTTCCAGTATGATCAATCAATGCTTCTATGGTAGGTGCATGAACACTTGTTAAATTTGAAGGTTTTTTTTCATATATGCCTTATTCCTGTCTCCTGCATTTCCTATCAGATGTGAAATACTAAAAACTAACGTGAATAATGATTGTGTGTGTGTGTGTGGGGGGGTGCACATGTTCATATCTGGAACATAAGTTCATTTGGAACCTGAAATTTCATTGTATCGATATAAAAACCTGGCTGGTGTTGGATTTCTTATCATTTACAATAAAAGTAACCCCACAGATTTGTTCTTTACAATTTTTACTTAGAAGATCTCATTTAACCAGTGTCCTTTCAGCTGCAAATAACTGGATGTTTCCTTAAGATGTAGTAATGCTCCCTACAATTTAATCCCATAAAGATGAGCAAATGTATAGCTCTGCTGTTGAAAAGAGACCCAACAGTTGTATGGAGGGCCACTGTAAACAGGAAGAATGGGTGCAAAGCTGTGTAGAATGTTTGCAGACCTGTGACACATGCTTTCCTTTTATACAAATGCTGTATTTTACCTTTCTTCAATTACTTAGTGCTTTGGTAAGGGTAGGGGGAGACAACTGAGAATAAGTTGTCCTTGTCCTTCAGGGATTTACATTCTAGATGGGGAGACAGTTTGTATACACAGGAGAAGCTAAATAAAACTGTTCAAGACTAAATGATCAAGATATTAATCAAAATGAGGTAATGGTATGTATATCATTGTAGTTATAAGAGAGAAAATTCATATGTGAGTGACACAGCTTTAGGCTGGGGAAGCCAGAAAGGACTTTAAAGATTTACCAGAGGGGAGATAGAGTATGAGTTGTTTTTTGAAAAATCACGACTACATTTTTTAAAACATCAAACTACAGAAGAAATAATGATGAAATTTAAGTTTTCCACTTACAACCCTCAGGCTCTTTCCAGAAGCAACCACCATTATCATTTTTATGTGTCTCTAGTGCACTTAACCACTTTTGAACTGGATTCTGAATTGATTTAGATTTAATTGATTTTGCTGTGTCATGTGTAATGAAGGGTTAAACTTGGTCTCTATCCATATAAAAATAAGACTCACTCAATCTAATTTATACAATAGGGACCTACTGCAAGATCTTGAGGTACCCTAGTGGATTTCCAAGCTGTTTGTTGCCATGGCAATCCCTGCTCTATGTGCCTTCAGTTTCTGTCTTGACCCACTTTGGTTTAGATGCATTTCTAGCAGAGGGGACAGTAGGCAGGCTCCCATTTCTAAGCCCCTTGGGGATTGCATTGGTAGCCAGATTGTCCCTCCTCCCTCTTCCTCAATTATAGATATCCTGGAAGGTTTCCTAAATGAAAGAGTTCTGGACCCAAAGTCTCAGACTTTGGAGAAAGGGTCTAACTTAGACCTCAGGCATACTACCCACTCAATTAATGTAACCTCAAAGTACCTAACTCCCACACTGGGAGCACATTCTTCTGGAATCCCAGCTAGGCCTGCTTTTGTTCCTATTCCTACTATTCAGGTGGACACCGAAATCCACACCCTGTTCACACAGGAAAGAATAGTGGTGTGACCAGGGCAGCTTTTAACATGCTACTTCATATTACAACTGTTGACTTGCATTAGCAGGAAGACAGATCCAAAACCAGAAAGCCTTCCTACTTTTAAGTTGAACAGCCTTTGCCCTGTTCAACTAGGGAGGATGGCCTAGACCATCCTCCCTAGTGGCTCTGGAAAGAGGAAACAAGGCAGAGGAGGTGGGACAGCTCCACCAATTAGCTTCCTGGGTTTCCTTCACAAACCTTTTATATTAAGGGGTTAGTAGAGCTGCCTCTAAACTAACAATGGAAGAAACCACCCTGGAAGGAAATATCTGGAGGAAGAATTTCTGCTGAGTAGGTTTGTCTTGGCATAAATGCATGCATGCAACAGAAGAGAAGTTAATGATCACAGACTTTCCTTGAACTTCAAAGTCCTATGCTATTTATTTTCATATTATTATTTAACCATCACACAACTATATTTAAGTAGGTATGGCTGCAGTGAGTTCCATTTGCCAAAGATTAGCTATGGAACAGAGCTGCACTCAAAGCTACAATGTGCCTGATTCCTGGGTTCATGCTCTTCCTCGAAACTTTCGCTTGAGAAAAGTTCCTCCATGGTGAGGAGATGGTGGAAAGGACAGAAATTTTGAAAGGACATCTGGAAAACCTGTCTCAGGGGATGGCCACATCGCTCTTAAGATCCATCTGAAGGCACCCTCCTCTGGGACACCTTCATTTTTAAGAAACAGTATACTTCAAAAACTCTTATTGTTCGAAGTGCTCATTTGGTACTTCCTGATTACTGATTTGTATTGCTAGTGCTTCTTTCCAGCTTGTTTATCTGAAGTCCCCAACTGAACCTATAAAGTAATCCAGTTTCTGGACAGGCAGCCAAGAAAACTGTGTTCTAGTCTTGTCTCTGGCACCTGTGTGAGACCTAAGTTTCTTTTCAACTTTAGTTCTACGATGCTCCCTGCCTGTGTCACAGTGGGTGCACAGTAAATACTTGATGTCCTTAGTTGGGCTCAATACTTTGTCTGCAGAGGCTTGGGTGTTCCTAAGGGTAAAAGCAACAAGCTTTCCCCTGGGTGCAGTTATGCCCGGGGCAGTCGTAAGGGTAGGGCCTGCTGCCTCCTGTAAGCCAGATGTGCAGACCCGGGCCTAATCGCCGCAACAGTGGAGAAAGGGGGAAGGGAAGATAGCCCAACCATTAAGGGGCATTGTGACAGGAGTTTCTTTTAGACTTCACAAAGACCCTTCCGGACATGCATTATTGATACCATTTTTACTGAAGAAGGAACCAAGATTCACGTTAAATACTGACACCTGGTATACCCTGCCCGGGTCTAAGTGGTCTCCAAAGACCTCAGCTCCGGGCTTATTTACATCGCGAACCCGCTCTCTTCGGCAGCACGAGGGCCCCGCCCACTCATTTGCATAGGGCGCACCCAGTTGCAGGCCGGGTCCGCCGGCTTCTCCAGAACCCGTCTCCCAGGCGCGTACTCTGGGCTGCCCCGGGCCTCCCCGTGGCAAGAGCACGTGTCCGCCCCGGCCTCACGACGGACGGTGGACGAGGCGGCAGGCCCCCACAGGACCCACCCTACAGCGCTGGCGAGGGACTCGGCAGTTGCCGGGGATCGTTTTCTAGCGCGACAAGGCACGGGCCTCTCCCTCCCCACCCCCGAGCCCCGATGGGAGCGCGCTGAAGCCCAACTCAAGCGAAACCGCGGGCGTCCCGCCCCGCCCGGCCGCGCCCCGCCTCGCCTCACGCTAGACGGGGGAGGCGGGACCAATCAGCAAGCGACGTCTCCCTTCCGATTCGAGGCCCCCGACGCGCGGCTCACACCCTGAGCTCTCCGCGTGCTGATTGGCTGCGGGCGCCGCCGGTCCGGCCGGGAGGCGGGGCGGGCCATAGGCAAAGGGAGGTGGGGAGGCGGTGGCCGGCGACTCCCCGCGCCCCGCTCGCCCCCTGGCCCTTCCCGCGGCGCTCGGCCTCGTTCCTTTCCTCCTCCGCTCCCTCCGTCTTCCGTACACGCCCCGCGCCGCGCTCGGCCAGCGTGCCTCGCGCCCTAACGGGCGGCTGGAGGCGCCAATCAGCGGGCGGCAGGGTGCCAGCCCCGGGGCTGCGCCGGCGAATCGGCGGGGCCCGCGGCCCGGGGTGGCAGGCGGGTTTACCCGCGCGGCCGCGGCGGCGGAGGAGCAGCTCGCCAGCCAGCAGCCCGCCAGCCGCCGGGAGGTGGGTGCGCGGCGGCCGGCGGCCGAGGGCGGAGGGCGGAAGCGGAGGTGGGTCGGCGGGGGAGGGCGCGGCCGTGCGGGCGGCCGAGAGGGCTGCGGGCGCGCGCCTCAGGGGAGGAGGGGCGGCGCGGGCGCGCGCGTCCTCACCCGCTTCTTCCCCGCGGGCGGCGGCCAGGCCCCCGCCTCTCCCCTCCCCTCGCGCGCGCCGGGGCGGCTGGCCGGGCCCGGGCCTGGGGGCGGGGCGGGAAGACGGCGGCCGGGAGTGTTTTCAGTTCCGCCTCCAATCGCCCATTCCCCTCTTCCCCTCCCAGCCCCCTCCATCCCATCGGAAGAGGAAGGAACAAAAGGTCCCAGACCCCCCGGATCTGACGGGGCGGGACCTGGCGCCTCTGTGCAGGTAAAGCCTCGGCGCCCGCGGGCCTCGGGCTAGGGGTGTGTTTGTGTGCGGCCGCGGCTTGGGGCGATGGGCCGTGTCACATGGCCGCGGCGGGTGGGGGCTGGGGTGTGGCGAGTTCGGGGGCTGTGGGTGCGCGGGCCCGGTCGTGCGGGTTGGGGGCCAGAGAACCCGGGAGGGACGGGGCTTGGCGGTCGGTGCTGCCGCCCAGCCTGGCGGGGGCGGGGGATGCCTGCGTCCCTTCCCCTCGCCGCTCACACGCTCCATAGTTTGTGGTTCTGATTTTTAAAGCCGAAGGACCAGAGCTCTTGTTTCAGGAGTTGTGGGGAAAGCTGTGTTAGGGGCGCCTAATACTTTGCTTCCACTTTTTTTTTGGTCCGGTAACCTTTGTTAACCATAGTAGTCTCGGGTTTTCCATGGCTTGTGTATACTCACAAACACGCACACAGCTGATACTCTGTGATCATCCTTCACTCACTTGTGAAAGTTGTTCTGCGGGTGGAGCCTATTAGTTTTTATCACACGCCTTTGGAAAGCCCTCTGAGTGATTTCACGTATTTCAAATTTGGTTTTCAAAATTGCAACTTACTTTGTTCTCTTGGAGGGGGATACTGTCCTTGGGTCAAGTACTTTTGTCTTTTACTTATCCTTACGATTTCCTTTTGATCCTAAACAGAAAGAGAATACCTGGGTTGGTTTTGTTATTCCTTCCTCTTGACCCTTTAAAAGCAAACCACCACGAGTGTAGTGTCAACCATACCTTTAAAACAACAACAACAACAAAAAAAAATCCTCCAGGTGAAACGAATTTGTAAGCAGCATTTTTCCATTAGTCCTGGCTTGTTTGTTAACAGTTTTTTTTTTTTTGGTCGGGTAACCTTTGTTAACGATAGTAGTCTCCAGTTTTCCATGGCTTTTTTGTACTCACAAACACGCACACAGCTGATACTCTTAAATTTTGGTGTGTGAAAATTTTAAAAAGGTATGTGTAAAATAATTGTTAATAAATAAATAACTTGGAAGTAATTTCACTTTTTTAGAAATGGTCCTTGAAATGCGAATGAATTTCCAAAATTCCTTTTCTCTCTTATGACTTCATATGAATTGAACCTGATAGGTTTGTATGAATGAATCACTGATAGGATGTTTTTCTTGAGCCTAATAATAAATTTGCTCTTATTATGCTGAAAATTTGCTCTTCTGTTTTAACCCCCTCTCAGAAAGTTTGCGTCTTACATATAACTTAGTCAAATAGTTAAATGGAGTTTCAACATTTTTTAATGCATGAAATAGTGAAGCAAATGTGGCAGAGATGTGAGAAAGAACTTAAAATGGGCTTCATAAATGTATCATAGTTTGAGGGTTTTTTAAGAATTTGCCTTCAGAAAACCCACACAAGATATTTAAAGAATTTCCTCTGCCAAAAGATCATTTAGCAAACGTTTCTATTAAATTCAAAAGTAATACTTTAATTTTTAAAGTTCCTTAGCCTTTGCGGTAAACTTGGCTGTGGTAGTAAATATAAATAGTTCACACCTTTGGGCATTTCTAAAGCGAGTACCCACTTATACACTTACTCTAAATATTAACTGGATTTAATTGAGTTCAAGGCAGTTCTCTGGCCAGGTTTAATTAATGGAATGTGATTAGAAATGTTCATTTTGGGGTTTTAGTAAGAAATTGCTGTTACAGCTTGGTTTTTATGCTTTGCCACACCTTCTAAAGTGCAGCTACAAGCGTCGTAGGTGTTCAACAAAAGTTTGGTGTTTCCAAGGTTGTAACTACGTGTACTTAGTCATAAGTGGTCATGTCTCCACAGAGTCTGTAAGCCTCATGAAATAATAGTCTTTTAAGAAACTGTGCAGGGTAATTTCCTGTTGTGTGTGTCTTATCAGGCTTGGTATGTTTTTAACTCTTATGTAGGAATATTGGCGATGGTTTTGTGTATTTCAACAGAGCTCTTTAATAGGAACAAAGGTTATTTCTATTCTACTTCAAGATGGCAAGAGGTTGTCCCCTTTTCATTTTTACATAATAAATATTAGAATCATGTTGCTATAATCTTGTTACTTCACATTTGGGGGAATATATTTGAATGGAAAAACTCAGTTTAGCTGCATAAACTGCTGGCCGAAGACCTATTGAATTTTTACATTTTGCAAATGGAGATTTCATATTCTTGGGACAAGAGTCATTTTTAGAGGGTGAAGGGGTTCATGTCTTTTAAGATTCCTAGTCTTTTGATGTGTATAGAACAGCTATTTTTAGGCCCTTAGTGTCTGTAAGAGGGAAGATGTTTTCCTCTAAGTTTTGCAAAAGTGTGTCAGAAAATGTGAAATGCAAAGAATTCCAAGCCAATTTAGGAGAGGTATGTATTTATTCAACAAATAACTTGTATTGACCAAGTAGCATTTATTCATCAAACAGCTTTTTCTGTGAGTGGGGCTTTGGTCTGGGCAATAAAGTATCAGCAAAAAAGTACACCTCTTTTCCTTAATGGAATTATAAAAGTGGAAAATCATGTCCATTGCCCGATTCTCCAGTGTTTAGAGTAAGAAAATCGTTAGTGTGCAAGCTGAGGGAGCATGTGTTACTGAGCGATTCCTCAAGTATGCTGGCCTTGCTTCCTATCACATGTAGTGGGTACAGCACTGGGGAAGATGTGAAGTGTTAACTCAGTGTCACTGGGAACAGTTGATGTGTTTTGGGGGCGAATTGGTACCAGTTTTGCACAGTCTATATAAACAAGATATGGTCAGTCTTTCAGAAACGTGTTTATTGCTGAACAGATGTACACTTGGAGAGCTAAGCTTCATTTGGCCTTAATTTGATTACTTATTGCCCTTTAGTTACAGAAACTGGTTAAGGAAAGAAAGCAGACTTGAATGAATCAGGTTCCAGTGAAGGGATTAGGAATAAAGTGTAAAAACAATTAGTTATACTGAGAACCAGAATTGGACAGCAATCTCATGTAGTGCAAAGGCCTTGGGTTTTGGAATCGCAGAGCCCCTAGGCTAATACTTTGTTTCTCGGTTACTGCTTAATCCTTGACCCTTGGTTTTCTGAGAGAAAAATGGAAGTAATAACCCCTTCTTCTTATTAAGTGATCACAATTAAAGTACCTAGAACATTACTAAGGGTCCCCTTAAATGACCTCTTCCTCTCTTGTAGTTGTGAGTTTGTTACTTGGGTTCTTTCTAATCAAAACGATTTGCCTACACTGTTATTATTGACCTATTAAAACTTATTTGAGCAGCAGACTGAACAGCAAAGGCTTGGGATAGCCAAATTGTCCCAGTCTGCAGCTTAAAGCTTAGGAGAGCCTTGGGGACCCCTGATAAGAATGTGTTGGCATTTATTTAAAGTGTTTCTAACAAGCAAAGTTATCTGGCTTCTAAACCTGCACTAGATTAGAAACAAGTAGATTATGGGTACTGTGGGAGGTTTAAAGGGGGTGTGGTGGGGGTTGGATAGTAGGATGTTAGCCTAGTGTCTATTGTAAGAAAAAACAGATAACAGCCTAGTGAGGATAATAGAGATAATCTACAAGACACAAAAATAGTCAAAGCCTGGCTAGCATGTCTGGGGCCATTCCATGCAGGACCAGACCTGAAAGCATAGTAATGAATGTTCATCAATTAGCTTAAATCATGTTTGGGAAAATCTTTTTAAGAGTGCAGTAATCTACATAATACACTTTAGATTGTCACTCAGGATGATTAACAAATGTTCTTAAAGGGGTAGAAGATTGTGCTATGGCTTATGACTTATTTCATGAAAGATCCACAGTACCTGTTATGACCAAGATGTTTTTTGTTTGTTTTGCCATTCAAGCAGCCATTCAGATTCCAAGCTGAAAGGGTAGCCAGCAGTAAAGGAAGGCTGTCTCAGTGTGGTAGCACCCTATGCCACCCCTTTCTTCGAAGTAAGTAATTTTTTTGTCAGTCTGCAGGAGTATCATACAAAATTTCACTAGTGCTTTGAGAATAGTGTATGCTTTTCACTGTGCTTTGTGATAGAGTATGCTGGAGATTTCTGCGACAAAGCAGGAGAGGATGGTTGGCTGATCTCTCTGTTGAGGGTTTCTTGACTCTTGTAATGTGACTTCTGCCCAGTATTAGCATTGATACTTTCTTTGATCCCCTTTCTTCTAACCTTACCTCAGGGTTACTTTTTAAACCATCTGTATCATCAGATAATTATGGGTAACCTTGTAATATGTTGCCTAGGCTATTAAAAATTGGATTTTTTTTTTTTTTTTTTTAATCAGTAGTACAAAAGTAATCTAGCCTTTTTGGTTTAAAAATGCATAGAGTCCTATTGCTTGCCATTGATCAGTTTTGATCACTGTTTTCAGGTTGGTATAATTGTGATATATTCAGGTAGGACGTAATTCAGTGTTGATTCTAGATTTACATCTCAAAGATAGCTCTCAGCCTCAGTTCAGCAGTTTCGTGTAGAGAGAATGTAATTTTTTCCAAGCCGGGTAGATTTAGACACTGCCTTTAGTTTGATTAGGTAGCCAGAAATTTTAGGGCGATTCTGTTTTTTCTGTGCTTGCCTTACATTGTACAGTGTGAGTGGTTCTCCTTGGCTCAGTGGCTCAGGTACTTGATGTATTTAGGTTTGTACTCTTAAGAAAACAGAAATCCTACCATGATTCATTCTTATCAAAATTTGTGAATTTACTGTGAAATTGTCACTAATTCTCCTAGGTAGCTCTTTTTTTTTCAAAATCTGGTTTTACATTGGCTTAAAGGCTGTAGAGCAGTGGAAAGCTAGGATAGACTTTAGTTGCTTGTTTAGTGCATGTGTCTACCTTACATGTAAAAATTTGCATTTCCTTGAATAATCTACAGTGCTATACCTTCATACCTTCATTCTGTGGGGAAGGGGGATGTAGTTTCAGATTTAATGTATTCAGTTAATAAGAAAGAGTAATCTTTGGTGAACCACTGGTAGTCCGTCTGTTCATTACTTTTAGTCTCTTAAGTCAAAAAAACAAAAAAACAAACAGCTATCTGAGGAAGTAGTGTAGTAAATCTGTATAGTTGATATTATAGTTTGCCTGTACTTAAAAGTAAACTACATTTTCATATGCTGCTTCAACTACTTCCAGAAATCCTATAAAGAGATCACGGTTAAGGTCTTGTAAATATCGAGGAAATGTTCCATCTTAATCACCTCTTTCATTTCAGAATGTGGGGTGGTGAGGCTGGACGCAGTGGCTCAAGCCTGTAATCTCAGCACTTTGGGAGGCCAAGGTGGGCGGATCACTTGAGGTCAGGAGTTTAGACCAGCCTGGCCAACATGGTGAAACCCTGTCTCTACTAAAAATGCAACTGTTAGCCGAGTGCGGTGGTGGCAGCAGTGCTGTTGTCGACCGCCTGTAGTCCCAGCTACTTGGGAGGCTGAGGTAGGAGAATTGGGTGAACCTGGGAGGACGAGGTTGCAGTGAGCTGAGATCCCACCACTGCACTCCAGCCTGAGCAGCAGAGTGAAGCTCCATCTCAAAAAAAAAAAAAAAAAAAAAAAGATTGTGGAGTGGCAAATCTTTTTTGCAGAGTCCCCTGTATAAACTCCTTATAAATGATGCAAGGGAAGCTGGGCCCACAAGCCTTCTCCCTTGACTTGAAGAAACGATTGAAACTTTTTTGTTGACTAGAGATACTTTATGGCAGTGAATGCAAATTTTCCTTATTTGGATCAACTTAAAAAAATTTTTTTTTGAGATAGAGTTTTGCTCTTATGCTTAGGCTGGAGTGCAATGGCGTGATCTCAGCTCACTGCACCTCTGCCTTGCAGATTCAAGTGATTCTCCTACTTCAGCCTCGCAAGTAGTTGGGATTACAGGCCTGTGCCACCACACCTGGCTAATTTTGTATTTTTGGTAGAGATGGGGTTTCACTTTGTTGGTCAGGCTGGTCTTGAACTCCTGACCTTAGGTGATCCGCCTGCCTCGGACTCCCAAAGTGCTGGGATTTACAGGCGTGAGCCACCACACTCGGCCTAAAATTCTTAATAGACAGGTAGTTAGGTTGTAGTTCATGTTACCTGATCAATTATGCTTTTCTTTTAAAAAATGTTTTAGTTATCAAGAAGATCCGGCTTTGTCCTGAGGTTTGTACATTGGCCATTTCTACTCTAAACCAGTAGTAGTCAGACTTAAAACATATGCACACCTGTACACAAAGAAGCAACTAGAAAGACTTTAGAGAGAAATATGCAGAATCTCAAAATGTAAAGTAGATAAAAAGAGTAAAGCTGTTTTGTGGAAGGAAGAGTAAGCAGTTTAAGTTCTGCCTGATCAGTTTTGCTCTCATCCTCAACCCTAGGAAACCTTTTTTTTTTTTTTTTTTTTTTTGAGACGGAGTCTCACTCTTGTTACCCAGGCTGGAGTGCAATGGCACGATCTCGGCTCACCGCAACCTCCGCCTCCTGGGTTCAGGCAATTCTCCTGCCTCAGCCTCCTGAATAGCTGGGATTACAGGCATGCGCCACCATGCCCAGCTAATTTTTTGTATTTTTTAGTAGAGACGGGGTTTCACCATGTTGACCAGGATGGTCTCGATCTCTTGACCTCGTGATCCACCCGCCTCGGCCTCCCAAAGTGCTGGGATTACAGGCTTGAGCCACCGCGCCCGGCCCCCTAGGAAACCTTTGAAGCACCACTGAAGAACTATAGGTCTTGGAGAAATTTTTGCTGTAGACCTGCTCTATCTTAACAGGTAGCTGCCAGCCACATGTAGCTATTTAGCACCTGAGATGTGGCTGCTGTGACTGAGGAACTGAATGTTAAATTTTACTTAATCTAAATGTATATAGCCATATGCAGCTGATGGCTACTGTATTAGACAGCAGATACCTAAGGACATTTACATCATTGTAGAAGGTTCTGTTGGAGGGTACTACTCTAAACTTTAATTGAACTTTTACGGCCTGAGGACCCCACTTGTGATTTGACATGGTATTAGTTGCTGCTTCAGAAGAGGGTCAAGATAGACTTTGGAAAATTGTAGAGCAGTTGGGGTACTTAATATTTGTGCTGTTTTGAGTCTGGGCCTGTGTAGTGTTGTCATAGGTGCTTTTTTTTTTTTTTTTTTTTTTTTAAAATAATCTGGGAATGATAAACCAATAAATAAGTTTAATGTTTACAAGCTGATGATAGAGTTGTGGAGTCCACAAAACTCATTATAGGTGATAGGAATATAACTCGTAGGTTAAAAAAAAAAAGGGTAGTCTTTTTACACAGCAGTTCCTATTTAATGTGGGCTTTTGGTAAAATAATAACTTTCTTGAATTCGAGCTTGCATTAGGTTTGACAGTCCATAAAGTTGAACATGTGAATGTTTCCTGTTTGCTTTTGTCTGAAAGACACATCACTCATCACCCATGGGGGCCAACTTAGCTTTCTAGTTGGTAGTGTCTTTTTTTGAGAATTGAAAAATCTGTTTTTAAAATACTGGCTTTTATGTATTTTAATTTTTGTGATATTTTCTGTTGTCCTGATTACTAATGAATTATTTATCTGACTAAAACAGTTGTAAAATTCCAGGTCATTGTTGCTGTTGCTTTTTTCTCTGTCTTGTAGTATGTTTGACCATACATTGCTAAAAATCTCAGTCTCTTTAGGGGATTGTTTCCAGGACCTCCTGCAGGCACCAGAATCTGAGAATGCTGAAGTCCCTTGTATAAAATGGTGTAGAATTTGTTTGTAATCTATGCGCATTTTATTGTTCAGTCTTCTCTAGATTGCTTAATATCTAATGCAGTGTAAACAGTTCTGTATTAAATGATGATGAGAAAAAAGTCTGTACATGTTCAATACAGTCGGTTTTTTCCTGAATATTTGTTATCAATGGTTGGTTTAATCCATATTTTTGGAACCTACAGATAAGGAGGACTGACTGGACAGTGATTTTGTATTTCTAGTGGGCCCTTAAATGTTCTAGATGAGGCAGCACCATCATATTTAAAGTATTTTATGTTGAAATAATTAATCTTGGTTTTCTTTTGAAATAAAAATTTACATAGATATTTGGGGACTATTTTGTATTTCCCTGCAGTTTGAAGATTTGAAATTCCTCTTTTCTCCATACCTTTGAAAAGTGCGGTCTACATTTGCTTTCTGTATGTAATCACCTTATCTGTTCTTGACTTCAACTTTGTGAAATTTTTTTTAACCATTCTTTTTCACGTATCTCTTCCTACTGGCCTTCCAGATAAACTACCAAGTTTAGTAATCTTTTCTCAATAATCATACCTTCATTGTTTGCCATTATTGCTTATACTCTATCTAAATTTCTTAAAATGGCACAGACACAAGTTCGGTCCATTGTTCCTACTGTAAAGAGATAAAAATGTTGGATAAAACATAAAACAAGTTTTCTCTTACGTATATAGTTGAACTTAAGGGAGAGAGAAAGTGCCCTAGTACTAGAAACTCCGAAAAATAAGTCAACTTTAAGGAAAGGCTGGCCTTGGGGGATTTACTAGAGATAAGATTCAGTAGCTGGGGCTGAGGTTATTCAATGAAGAGACGGAACTCTGGGAACTGTGTGCTTAAAAAAATTAAAAATAAAAACTGTTCTGGTATCATCAAAACATCTGGGGATTCTGGGAGAAAGAAGCCTTGGACCTCTCTATGGAGGAATTGAAAAAGCAGTAGGCTTTAGATGGACTTAAACATCACAACAAGGCAAGGCAGAATAAAGGAAAACAGATCTGCAGCTGCATGTGGAATAGTGAATTTTTGTATATACGGTACATTACTACAATCCAGAATTCAGGATACACAGTGAAGAGTCTCTTTACTAGTCTGTCCTTTGCCATACAGTTGCCTTTTCAAAGGCAAGTAGCTTTACTAGGTTTTTGTGTGGTGTACCAGGGATTTTATGTATCTATGAACAATTTTATATGTATATTACCTTTTAATACAAGTGGTCATATATGTCATTTAATAGTACATCTTACTTCGTGTCAGTATATAATGCATGCCTTTTTTTTTTGTTGGAGTGGGTTATATAATATTCTTTTGTATGGATGTCTGTAATTTTTTAATTTTTTGTTTGTTTTTTTTTTTAAGTCAGTGCTTCACTCTGTTACCCAGGCTGGGATGCAGTGGTGTGATCACAGTTCACTGCAGTCTTGACTGTCAGGGCTCAAGTGATCCTCCCACTTCGGCCACCTGAGTAGCTGACACTCCAGGCACATGCCTACCATGTCTAGTTAATTTTTAAATTTTTTGTAGAGAGAGGGTTTTGCCATGTTGCCCGGGCTTGTCTTGAACTCCTAGGCTCAAGTGATTTACGTGCCTCAGCCTCCCAAAGTTTTGGGATTGCAGGCGTGAGCCACTGTGCCTGGCTGGGTGTCTGCATATATTTCAGTCCTCTGTTGAACATTTAGATGATTTCCAGTCTTGTGGTATTAAAAACACTGCTACAACAAATAACTTTGTTTATATAGTGTTTTACTCCTTTGCAGGTATGTCTGTAAGATAGATTTCTAGGAGTAGTTCAAAGAATATCTACATTTGTAATTTATTTTAGAGAATGTACTTCATTTTTTTGAATAACACATGCACATGGTATAAAAGTCAAGGAGAACAAAATAGTAGATACTGAAAAAAGTAAGTCTCCTTCACCTCTCCTACCTCCTTCTGTCCAGTTATGCTTTCTAGAAATGTAATAATTACTGTTACTAGCTTCTCATTTATCTTTCTAGAGTTGCTCTGTCTAGTATGATAGCCACTACCCACACGTGTCTATTAAACTCTTGGAATGTAGCTAGTCTGAATTGAGATGGACCACAAGTGTAAAATATACACTAAATTTCTAATAGTACAAAAAGAGAATGTTAAATATCTCAGTGGTTTTTAATGCTGATTGCAAATTGAAATAGTATTTTGGATGTATTGGGTTAAATTAATAAAATTATTATGATTTCATCTTGGAATTCCTGCTGTGATGGCATCAGGAAGTGGGATCTTTGAGAGATAATGAGGTCAGAAGGGTAGAGCCCTCATGAATGGGATTAGTGCCTCTATAAAAGAGACCCCTATTAACATTCTGTCCTCCATGTGTCGATACCCCCAAAAAGCTGCAGTCTGCAACTCGAAGAGAGCCCTTACTGGAACCTAACCGTGCTGGTAACCCTGATCTGGGACTTCCAGCCTCTGGAACTTTGAAAAATAAATTTCTGTTTTTTAGAAGCCACCCAGTCTATAGTACTTTGTTATAGCAGCCTCAACTGACTAAAGCACACCTATTTTTACTTTTTTAATGTGGCTGATGAAAATTTAACAATACATGGTTTGCATCCTATTTCTGTTGGATAGCACTGGTCTAAAGAAATCCATACATACATAAACATGTACGAATACAGGAATTCCTCTTAGGCAATTTTTTTTTTCTTTTGCGTGGTAATCTATGGAATCAGAAATCTGCTGAGATGTTGGTTACAAAAAAGTGGTACAAGGCTGTTCTTCATGGCCCCATCAGTCACCCTCCTCCATTTATCATTATCATTGTGGATGTAAATCCGTGAAGGCTATGCTTCCATTGACTTTTACAGTGTTCACTTTGGAGAGAAGGCTGCCATTGTTTTGGCTCCATCTTTTTTTAACTTGCTCCAATTTGCGCTGGTTGCATCTACACCTAGTACGCAGCAGTCATCCTGAGATTCTCCCTCAGGAGCGTATTGGGGATTTCCTTCATTTTTCTTACTTGTTAGAGCTCCTATTCTTATTTTTTTATACTTTTTTTTTTTTTTTTTTTTTTTTTTTGGAGACCAGGTCTTACCTTGTTGCCTACTTGGAGTCCAGTAGGGTGATCATGGCTTACTGCAGCCTTGTACTCCTGGGCTCATGTAGATTATACTCTTTTTTTTGTTTTCTAGTCTCTCCTTTTGATGAGACATAGTCTTCAGGACCTTCTGGAGAGAGTGTTGAGAAGGGGGGTAAATATTTGGATATGTTGCCTGTCTGAAAATGCCTTTGTTCTGGGTAACATAAGTCTAGGTTGGAAAACTTTTTTTTTTTTTTAAATTATGAAGCCCAGAATTATGAATCCGTTGCTCTCTCGACTTTATTTACAGTGTATTGTTGACAAAACCAAAGCCAGTTTGATTGTTTTCTATATAACCGATTTTTTTTTTTCCTCCTTGGAAACTTTAGGTCCTTTCTTTGTTCTTGGCATTTTGGTTTTGCTACCATGGGCCTTCATGTAGGTTTGTTTTCATCTATTGCCCTGGGGTCTTGATGGGCCCTTTCCATCTGGAAATGCCCATCTTTCAGTTTAGGGACTTTTTCTTAATTTAGTTATTTGACTTCCCTACTCTCCATCTCTGTACTTTGGAACTCCTTGGGACATTGGCGCTCCAGAACCAGCCTTCCAGTTTTTTTCACTTTACTGTTTCCCATCTTTTTCTACTTTCTGGAAGATTTCTTCTACTTTATCTTCTAGCACTTCTGCTGATTTCCCTGCCCGGCTTTCTGCTGTCATGAGCTATCAAGCTATACAGGAGCTGTTCAGTTCTCTACTGCCTTTGAGAGCGTGCTGCTCTTGCTTCTGGGTTGCTGTCTTACTGCTCTGGCTATATTGATGGTTTACAAAATTTTTTTTTTCTCTATATGGTCTTCTGTTGAAGCTGAATTTTTCTGGTTTTGTTTGATACTTTCCTCAGATAATCAAAGTAATCCTTATGAAGTAGGGATCTAAAAAGCTGGTCAGAAACTGAACATGTGGGTGAAGTTTGTCTCCTTTCAGTTTCACTGTAGAGCAATCTGAGCAGGCTGTTTGTTGGTAAACTCTCAATATTAGCACCTGTGTGCCTTTCCTCCTGGGCCGGCCAGGTACCCTAGTGAAGTCTTTTGATCTGAATAACTGGGTGAAGTCTGGCTGCTAGTAGTTGGGAGCCAGAACCCAGTGGAGGAAGGGGTTTGGGAGTTGACATTTAGCATCGTGTGCATTCACATCTTATTTTCTTCCTACTTATACTCAGGCCATCTCCTAATCCAGGGATGTTGTTTTACCCTTTGCAGTAAGTAAGCATTGAGGCAGAGGATTAGTTATCCAGAGACAGTGTGGGAGCACAGATCTAAGAACTGAATTCCTTTCTAAATAGCTCTTAACAAGTGCTACCTATTACTCCTTTCCCCTCCTGACCCTCAGTTCCTGCCATGTCTTGCTTTTGGTTCCTTAACTTTTTGAGGATTCCGTGGTAACCAATTGTTTTCAGCTTTCTCTACAGCTAGCCTAGAGTTAATAGTTTCTAATCTGTTCAGTTACTACTCACCCATTTTCCAGCCATTAAAAGTTTGCTTCTGTTTTCTCCTTACCCCTTCTCCCCATCCTCATGACCACATTTTTGTTTTTTAAAAATACCTTTGATTGGGTGCTGTAGCTCATGCCTGTAATCCTAGTACTTTGGGAGGCTGAGGCAGGAGGATCACTTGAGTACAGGAGTTCAAGCCTGGGCAACATAGGGAGACCCCCATCTCTTAAAAAAAAAAATCCTTTTATTATAGTTTTGAATAGGCTACTGTTTTCATTTGCAATGCAATGATGAGTTAAAGTTTTCCATTAAACATTTTTACCAGTAACTCTCCAAAAGAATCGAAATGGAAGAATAATGCATAACTCCAAGTCAGTGCAGATGAGGGATAGAAATGAAGAAAATTTCATCACTCCAATATAAGCTAGGGAAGAAGAAAAAAGAAGCAAAGGAAAATGCATAGGTAGTAGAAAACACAAAATAAGATGGTAGAAAATAAGCTGAGATACTGCCATAAACCCGATACATAATCTCAGATTAAACTTCTGGCTAAAGGAGAACAAAAATTTAAAAAACCCAAACAACTGCATTTTACAAGTGGAGATACTCCTAAAGGTATGATGACATAGTTTAAAAGCAAAGGAATGGAAAAGATATACATGGTGTAATTTATAAGGTAAAGTTGGAAGAATTACGGGGATAAATCAAATCTGTAATCATCGTAGAAAAATTTAATATATCTCTCAGTAATTTATGAAAAGGTAGATTTAAAAAATTACAAGTTTTAAAGGATTAGCAAGCACCCAACAATTGCGGAAGATACGTTCTTTTCAGGTACCTGTGGAATCTTACAGATTGGTTATATACTAGACTCCAGTGCAAGTGTTAACAAATTCTAAGAAATTTATACTGTACAAATTATATCCTTGGAGCCCAGTGCATTTAAGTTAGTAGCATGATAGGAGGATAGCAACATCCCCAAATTTGCAGTCAAATACCAAAAACATTTTTTTTTTTTTTTTTTTTTTTTTGAGACGGAGTTTCGCTCTTGTTGCCCAGGCTGGAGTGCAATGGTGCGATCTTGGCTCACCGCAACCTCCGCCTCCTGGGTTCAGGCAATTCTCCTGCCTCAGCCTCCTGAGTAGCTGGGATTACAGGCACACGCCACCATGCCCAGCTAATTTTTAGTATTTTTAGTAGAGACAGGGTTTCACCATGTTGACCAGGATGGTCTCTATATCTTGACCTTGTGATCCACCCGCCTCAGCCTCCCAAAGTGCTGGGATTACAGGCTTGAGCCACCGCGCCTGGCCCCAAAAACATTTCTGAACTTACAGGATGAACGACTCAGTGAAAATGAGAAGATATTTCAAACAGAGTATGAAAATACTACCTATTGACGCTGTGAGATAGAACAAAAGTGCATTTGACTATATGGGAAGCTTGGGACCTTAAATGTTTACTTGTAAATAACTGAAAGTTAATGAGCTAACTAATATAAGGAGTTAGAAAAAATAGTTTAGAATGTAATAGAAAAAGGAAGGAAATAATAAAGTTTAATCAGACATTAAAGAAAAGTAGACATTAATAAAAAAGGCAGATGGGCGCAGTGGCTCAAGCCTGTAATCTCAGTTCTTCGGGAGGCTGAGGCCGGCGGATCATGAGGTCAGGAGATTGAGACCATCCTGGCCAACATGGTGAAACCCTATCTCTACTAAAAATACAAAAGTTAGCCGGGTATGGTATCATGCACCTGTAGTTCCAGCTACTCAGGAGGCTGAGGCAGGAGGACTGCTTGAATCCAGGAGGCGGAGGTTGCCATGAGCCAAGATTGTACCACTGCACTCCAGCCTGGATGACAATGAGACTCTGTCTCAAACAAACAAACAAAAAATAGCACCTTTGATTTAGTGTTTGTAATTAAATTGAAAAGACTGCCAGGATTGATAGAGAAGAAAAATAATGTACAAATCTTTTGGAAATGAAAAGGTGGTGTAACTGCAAACAAATTGAGATTTTAAAACTACAAGAATACTGGGAACAGTTTTATTTCTTTAAATTTGGAAATAGGTAAAGTGGACGGTTTCTCGCAAAGTAAATTAGAGTTGGCTTAATAAGGATTAGAAGCTTCACTAGATTATGATTTAAAAACTTAAAGTCATACTTAGAAATATACCTATACCAGGCCAGGCGTGGTGGCTCATGCTGGTAATCCCAGCACTTTGGGAGGCCAAGCGAGTGGAACACTTGAGGTCAGCAGTTTGAGATCAGCCTGGCCAGCATGGTGAAACCCCATCTCTACTACAAGTACAAAAGTTAGCTGAGCGTGGTGGTAGGTGCCTGTAATCCTAATTGGGCGGCTGAGGTGGGAGAATTGCTTGAGCCCAGGAGGCAGAGGTTGCAGTGAGGCAAGATCGTGCCACTACACTCCAGCCTGGGTGACAGAGTGAGACTCTTGTCTCAAAACAAGAAAATTAAAAATAAATATACCTGTACCAAAATAAAATTTCAAATCCTCAAGCAAAACACCAGATTACAAATGACAACCCCATATGGACAAGTGCAACCAAACGTGAGGAATTAACTCCAATCTTCTATAAAATCTTGCAGAAAAATTTTTGCAAGGCTTCTATAATCTTGATACCCCGACCACAGAGTGTGAGAAGGGGATATAGGCTGCATTCTCACCAATGAACATGGCAATAAAAATTGTAGTTTGTAAAATGTTAGCATTTACTCAAAACAAAAAAATACCATGACTAATTAGAGTTTGTCTTAGGAATTTGGAGATGATTAAACATTAGAAAACTTGTGAAAGAAATTCATGTTAACACATTAAAGGAGAAAAGCCATATAATTTTGATGGACGACGGGAAGGCATGTGATAACATTTAGTACTTGTTTGTGACAAAAATTCTTAGAAAATGAGAGAATAATTAGAAATACAAGAGAATTTTCAAAAGGGTGTTAAGACACAGAGAAGAGTACATATGGTATAATTCCATTTACACGAATTTCTAGAACAGGTAAAATTGATACTAAGTGATAGAAGTCAGTAGTTTCCTGGGATGGGGAGGGTGGATTGACTGAAAAGCGACATAAGGGAGACATCTGAGATGATGGAAATGTTGTCTTCTTTGGGATGGTGGTTATATGAGTGTAAACACTTGTTAGAATCATTGATTTCATGTTCACTCATGGTTCACAACCTTCAGTTTGGAGAAATTGTAGAGTACAGCATATGGTGAAGTGTCTCTTCTAGCTGAATGTGTGTTTATGCACTAGGTTGCAGTGTAAAAGGAACTTTTCACTGTGGGACTTTCTTTGGTTAAAAAGTTTGAAAGTTTCTGCCCTAGAAGAGCTTTTACATCGTATAAAATGAAATATACCAGATTATTTATAGCAGTTTATGAGAGAGGAAAATTGGAAACCTAAATAGTCATCCAGAGTGAATGGACAATGAACTGTGCTAGTCATAAAATAGGTTGCTATGTAACCGCTAAAATGAATTAACTAGAATTTAGGATTATGTGTGTATCAGCATGGACCGAACAGTATCAAACTTTAATATAAATTCATAAAATGTACAGAAGTATATTGTATGGATACACTATGTAGCAAAACTGTTAAATGACTGTGGGGGAACATCAGGATAGTGATTATCTCTGAGAAGCAAGAGGGAGGGAAATGGTATCAAAAAGGAATACGTAGGGTACTGTATCCTGGCTGTATCCATGGCTTGTCTTATTTCTTCTATCTGATCAAATACTGCAAAATTGTAAGATATGACAGCCTGATGGAAAGTACAAGAGTGTTCCATGTAATATTTTTGTATAATTAAAAAAATGAAGTCCCCATTTACAATAAAAAACCAAGATACCTGGAGAAGTAAGTAAATTTAACAAGATGTAAGGTTTTTTTTGCAGAAAATTATGCAACTTATCAATAGATAATAAATGGAAATATCCATTTGCATAGTAGGAGTACTTGATATCATAAATGTGTTCTCTAAACTAATATAAATTCATTGCACTTCCAGTCAAAATCCTGTAGGATTTTTGTAGAACATGCTAAACTTGTAATCAGCAATGCTACACATTTGAAAAATGAGGGAGGCTCACCTTGACAAATACCAAGACTAGAAAGCAGTAGTAATTAATAATCTCTTATACTGATGTTAAGTGTGAACAAATAACAGAATAGAAAGTGTGCGAGCAGACCTTTAGTAGGAATTTGCTATGCAACAGAAGTAGCATTATGACTTAGTGAAAGGTAAACTTTAATAAACAGGCTCTCCTTATGAGAGATGGTTAGATCACTATCTCATCTCTTAAAACCAGATTTCTGGGCCAGGCGCGGTGGCTTACGCCTGTAATCCCAGCACTTTGGGAGGCTGAGGTGGGTGGATCACGAGGTCAAGAGATCAAGACCATCCTGGCCAACATGGTGAAACCCCTGTCTCTACTAAAAATACAAAAAATTAGCTGGGCATGGTGGCACGTGCCTGTAATCCCAGCTACTCAGGAGGCTGAGGCAGGAGAATTGCCTGAACCCAGGAGGCGGGTTGTGGTGAGCCGAGACTGTGCCACTGCACTCCAGCCTGGGTAACAAGAGCGAAACTCAAAAACAAAAACCAGATTTCTGATCTTTCTTTTAGAAACTCAAATATGAAACGTCAAATTAAAGTGTCTGTAAGAATATCTAGAGGGGATTCTCTGTATTACATCAGGATATTTATGCTTCGCATTCCTCATTTATAAATAATAGTACCTACCCCAGTTGGTTCTTAGAATTCTGCAAATTCATGCTTACTGGACTCTTAGGCTTAAGCACTCAATAAATGTTTCCGACTATATTTAGAGGCAGAGCAAGATTTCTTTGGAAAGAAGCAAGGTTGTGTCATAAAAGATTTTGAATTAAAATAAAACTTTGTGTGCTCCAAAAGACGACATAAAATGAAAAGTCATTTTAAGGATTTGGAGATTTTTTTTTTTTTTTTGTAATACTTATTCAGTGACAGGGTTTATGTCAGAATAAAAACAGTAAGAAAAGGACCATGTATTTGAGGACTCTGGAATGAATGTGAACTGTTGTTTAATTAAATATGCAGAGAATGCTATTTGTCAAACTTAGTTTAGAGTTAGTAACTTGAAGGCTTGACTACAAGTTCAAGATAATTAGACCTCTTACCTAATTGAAACTTAATGGTGAGTAATCTCAGAATCCTGATTTTACTAAGGTATAACATTTGGTAAGCTTACTTATTCAGCTGTAAAGATAAAGCCTTTGTGTTCTTTTGAAATCTGCATTATGTAAGTATCGCTTATTGCTGGAATTAGAATTAGTGTCTGAACTTGGATTTCAATTCTTGCAGATGTTGAAAATTTATTTTAGTAGAAAACTTGCTGCCATACCATTGAAGGAAATCTGTGTATTCTGTAAATGACTCATTCACATTTTGATAGCAACTTGATCATAAATATAGTTTTCTTTTTTTGTATTTCATTGTTTTTAACTTGTTTTTAACTTGTTATCTGTTCTTTGTCAACCTACATTCAGTCTATTTACACTTCAAAAATATTGGCTAAATATAATACTTTAGCTTTTAAAATAAAAGCTTAACTAATTGAGAAGTATTATTAGCATTACTTACAACAAATGTTATTTTATTATATGATTTAAAAATTCTCCAGAGATATTAGACAGATGTCAGCCAACAGTGGTTACTGAGACATGTAAAGATAAGGCTGGTAACTTAGGTTCCAAAATGGTTTTAACTCCTCTTGTAAGTCATGGGACACTGAAATCATGTGGCAATACCAGGTCATGTGGCCGTTCAGATGACCTAGGGTAGGCTTAAGCTTAAGGTAGTTTCATTTCTGTGAAGAAAAAATATGGTAGAAGTTTTATAGGAAACTTGTAGATCCCCGTGAAGAAAAAATATGGTAGAAGTTTTATAGGAAACTTGTAGATCCCCGGGAACACAGCTTAACTCATAGGAAACATTTCTCCTAACAAAAGTGTAACACAGGCTGGGTGCCATGGCTCACGCCTGTAATCCCATCAGTTTGGAAGGCCAAGGCAGGTGGATCATCCGGGAGTTCAGCCTGACCAACATAGTGAAACCCCGTCTCAACTAAAAATACAAAAACCAGTTGAGTGTGGTGGTTTGGTGTGTGCCTGTAATCCCAGCTACTCCAGAGGCTGAGGCAGGAGAATTGCTTGTACCTGGGAGGCAGAGTTTGCAGGGAGCCGTGGTCATGCCATTTCACTCCAGCCTGGGCAACAAGAGCGAAATTCTGTCTCCAAGAAAAAAAAATATAACGGAAACTGTTCACTCTGATTTCTTCTAATACTGGAAATCTTTTATTTTTGCTGATTGTACAGAGGTTTCATTTTTAAATTCATTTTTGTAGGCTAAATTCTTGTGAATGAAATAAACCAAAGATATAGACACTTCTAGGGAGATTCTTATATTTTGCTTTTTCTATCATTTTTTTCGCAAGGATCAGAGATATTACTCATGCTAACCCCAAAAGAGGTGTTGTTTGGAAGATATAATTGTGGAGCTGGAACAGGCCTGGACAGTTTTCAGAAACCAAGCCTAGTGACTGGCTGCTCTGCTTTTCTTTAAGACTCCAGTTCTCTCTGCCCAGCTTGGGCACACACTCTTTGAGCACTGACTACTCTCTCTCCTGAGTCTACTGTATCTTAGGCCGCCTCCTGGCCATGTGTTGAATATAGTTACTTAAATGTATAAAACTGACCCTTTCACCTTAGCCTTCAGGTTTGCTTCTCTTTACTCATTCCAAGTAGTAATGACTGTATCATTACCTGCTGGTCAGTTAGTTACTAGGTGGTCACAGTTGTGTTTGAATCATTTTCCCTAAACTGTACATGTCCAGTAGGTCAGTAAAACATGTGATTGTTACTGAAATAAAGTAATACTGTCATTAGCAGTAATTTCTGTCCTCAGCTCTTTAAATCTGTGCTGGCCTTATTTGCCCCTCATCTACTGCCACAGTGCTTCCTGTGCACCGTATTTTAGTGATAACCTAAATTTTTTGTCTCTCCTAAAATGTTTCCTGTCTTTAGAAAACATGCTGAACTTTCTGCCTGGTGTACTATCATTCTTTCTTCATACTTGCGCTCTGGTGCCAACTTTTGTGACACCTTTCCCTCCAAAGGTTGAATTAATCCTGTTCTCCATGCCTAGGATAAGACTGCGTCACAAGATACTACAGTGTCTGTAGTTGGCTCCTCTAGAGCATGCTTTATGGCACAGAGTAGGAATCCAGCAGGGGCCAAAGGTAACCAGAGATACTTTTTGCTGCCCAGTAGTCCCAGGTTATTAGTTGGTAGGTTATTACACATGTGTGCTTGCTTTATTTTATCAAGTTACATAGTTTAGTGCTTATTTATGTGTAGTATTATAGGGTCTACCACTATAGACAGTTTAACAGGGCTACTGTTAAGTTCTCTGTTGCTCTTTTATTTGCATTCCAATTCCCAAATTCTGTGCAAACCTCACTTTTCCACCATTTCTACTATATTGCTAAAGAAAGTCACATAATCCTATTATTGACTCGTGTCAAATTTTTAGTGTTTGAACCATAGTTGGACTCCCAAGGTTGCCATTACAGTATTGTTATGTGGCATTCCATGCCTCCCTAAAGGAGGGTTGACATGGCCAAATTTATGACATTTGGCATGCTGTGTTACCTCTTCCTTTAGGGAGGTCCTGGGGCCAGTCTCCTGAATTGAGCTTGAGGAGCCATTGTTTTTCCCTTAGGGGGTGTGAGTGTGGTTATATTAGGTTATGGCTATTATTTTCTAGCTAATTATACCAAGGCCTGAATATCTTCAGTTTGAAGACCTTTTTTGAGAACAGTCTTTTGATAATTTATAGTTCTTTTTTGAGCCTTTACTTAATGTTTCTTTTTTAGTAAATGTACAGTTGACCCAGTGAAGTGTCTGGGATGCTGTCCTGCACAGTGAAAAGTCTGTATATAACTTTTGACTCTCCTAAAACTCAGCTAGTGACTTACTGTTGAGTGGAAGCCTCACCAGTACATAGTTGATTAACCATATTTTGTATGTCACATGCATAATAAACTGTATTCTTTAAGCTAGAGAAAAGAAGCTTACCAAGAAAATCATAAGGAAGAGAAAATACATATACTATTGACTAAGTGGAAGTGGGTCATCTTGAAGGTCTTCATCCTCATTGTCTTTACCCTGAGTAGGCTGAGGAGTTTGGTTGGTCATGCTGTCTCACGGCGGAAGAGGTAGATTGGGAGACAGGCACATTCAGTGTAACATGATGAAAATAAGTAATTTTTGTGTGACTTTTTTCATTTTCATTTCTCTGAAAATGTTTGTGTGGTACCAATCCTCGTTCCACCTTTTGCTTTAGTTTCAGTGCCCGTGGCATAGAAGGATCTATGTTATAAAAGAAGTCAGAAGCAGCCTTGAACAACTAGAACCCTTCTGCTAGATTGTCCTGTGTCAGTTTGTTTTCTGACATTGCTGTTTCTGCATCTTCCTCGTCGGGACCTGGTTTAGAGGCACTCATCTCCATGATGTCATCTTCTGTTCATTTCTCTGATGTGGAGTCTGTTAGGTCTTGAATTTCTCCAAGATCAATGTCCTGAAACCCTTTACTCCCCTACGTTTTTTTCCGCCCCCCAATATCCACAGTCTTGTATGATTTCCTTGATAGGCTCTGGCGCAAATCCTGTGAAGTCAGGCACATCTCAACACTGTTTTCTCCAGCAGGAATGTATCATTTTGGACTTGATGGCTTTCATGCTTTATTTTTTTTTTTATTTTTATTTTTTTCTGTAACAGCAAGGACATCTTCAATGGCATAATCCTTCCATACTTTGGTGATACTCTTATCAGAGTTCTTTTTCATAGCATTGACAGTCTTTTCCGTGGAGTACCATGTGTAATGAGCCTTAAAGGTCCTTAACCCACTCCCTGATGAAGAGACTGATTTAGAGATGTTATTAATGTGTTCTGGGACAGGTAGATCACTTTGACACATTTGGTGTTGGAATCATGGGATTGTGGGTTACCAGGGGCATTGTCTAATGTTAAAAGAACTTTAAAAGGCAGTTCTTTACTGGCAGGCTCCTTCTTGACTTCATGGACAAAACACTGATGAAACAAATCCAGAAAAAAGGGTCTGGTTGCCCTGGCTTTTTTGTTGTGGCAGCTGGTGTTTATCTTTTCCTTTCAAGGTTTGGAGGTCAGCAGCTTTATAGAAAAGGGCAGTCCTGATCATAAACCTGACTGTATTTGCACAAAACAGTAGAGTTAACTTGTCCTTTTCTGCCTCAAATCCTGGTGCTTGCTTCTCTTTTTGCTAATAAATGTCCTTTGTGTTAGTTTTTATCCCTAGAATTGAGCACTTGGGTCTACATTAAAAACCTATTCAGGCAGATACCTTTTCTCCTCAATGATTTTCTTAATGGTGCCTGGGAACTCGTCTACTGCCTCTTGGTCGGCAGAGGCTCCTTTCCTGTTAATCTTGACATTTATTAAGCCATGCCTCTTTCTAAATTCTCGGCCATCTTCTGCTTTTATTAAATTTTTCAGCTTTAGATCCTTCACCTTCATTTTGCTTTAGGTTGTCATATAATGACTTCGCTTTTTCTCGAACCATGTGATAGTCTATAGGTATGCCTGACTTTATAGTAATTCTGTACCTATATAAAACCTGCATTTCCAATGTGAGATAAAAGTTGTTTCACAAAAGGTGCAAGGTCTTTACATCTGCTAGTGTAGCTGCAGTGACAGCTTCACAAATTTCCATTTCTTTTTTTACAGTAGTTTTTACCCTGGATTCATTTATCTTGAAATGGCGGGTGACTGCAGCTGCAGACCTCAGTCTGCGGTATATACCAAGCAATTTGAGTTTTTCTTGTAATGTCATGACTTTTCTCTGCTACTTGGGAGCACTTTGAGCATCACTAGTGGCACATCGTATGGATCTCGTGGTATTAGTTAAGGCTTATGGTATTGCACTACGCATGGTGAAAAATACATGAGAATTGTGAGAAATCACTTTTTACTGTGAAACTTAATTTACTGGAGAGAAGAACTGCTCATGCAGAGATGATTAGCCTCGCTCAGTGGGTATTCGCAGCACTTCTGCTCACCGTGATAGCAACAGGAGGTGGCTATAGAATTATTACAGTAATACAGTATGTACTACGGTTAATCTTATGTAGTTATAATTAAATACTTCCTTTGAATGTATGTTTACATTTCTCTTGACTGTAAATGGTTCCATGTTTGGTCCGTGTGTAAGTTTTGATAAATTTTAACTTTATACTAGATTTTTGTATTTCATGGTGGTAAATGATAGACTAGTAGCTACGTATCTTTTATGCATTTATAACATAACCTTTTTCTTATTTTTTTTTCAGTGTTTGTAGTCTACTTGCTTTATCTGAGCTTTTTTTTTCCCCTTCAGATTGTCTCAAATCTCCAAGGCATTTTGCAATATTTCTTGAATAAAATCTGTGAATAAGTGGACCTACACAGTTTAAACCTGTGTTGTTCAAGGATCAACTGTATAGCTCTGTTACAACAACTATTTTGTCAGTGCGTCACCTAAGTTTGTGATTGGCTGTCATTTTGGCTCTCAGTTTTTGTCCTTAAAATAATACCCCTTCCATCCCCCGTCCACCAACATTTGCCTAGATGTACTTACATAGGCTGTCTGCATGTTGTGGACAGACACTTCTAAGCTTACATCTTTGGTCATTTGCAACCTCCTTCCTTCTGAAATTGGCAATGTGCATTGGTAGGTTGAAGCTTTTGAGAAGTTCTTCAGTAAAGAAGTCTATTTAGTTTATTTAGGAACTTCTTAATGTGTTTGTTCAGGCATCTTTTAAATTTTTTTAAATTGTAATTTGCATATGCTAAAATGCACAAACTTTAAATGTTCTGTGTTTTTGAAATGGAGTCTTACCCTGTCACCCAGGCTGGAGTGCAGTGGCACGATGTTGACTCACTGCAACTTCTGCCTCCTGGACTCGAGTAGTGATCCTTTCAAGTAGCTGGCCTATAGACACGCACATGGCTAATTTTTTCAGTATTTTTTGTACAGATGGGATTTCGCCATGTTGCCCAGGCTGGTCTTGAAATCCTGGACTCAAGTGATTTCCCCATCTCAGCCTCCCAAAGTGCTGGTATAATAGGCGTGAGCCACTGGGCCCGGCTAGTTCTGTGAGTTTTGATCATTTGTACTCACGTGTGACTACCTTTCAAATAACATAGAAAACATTCAGGAATTCAGCAGTGGATATACAGGGGTGGGGGAATAAAACAAAGATAGAGGACACTTTTACACCCCTAGAAAGGTACTTTGTGCTTCTGTCCAAACATTTCCATTTCTCTTCTTTGATGCCTCTGAGACGATCATTTTGACTTGTCATTAGATTAGTTTTGCCTGTTGCAGGAAGCCATGAATGAAATCAGTCTATATCTTTTTGTCTTTTGCCTAGCATATTTTAGAGACTGATCAATGTCGTGGAGTGTATATGCACATTCATTTTTGTTTCTAAGCAGTGTTTTTATGAGTACGCCAGAATTTTTTTCTGTTTTCTTTGGATATTTTGGCTGTTTTTAGTTTTTTGCTATTATTAATATGGCCACTATGAACATTCTCATACAGGTTTCTTTTTGTGGACATACGTATTCATTTTTCCTGAATGTGTGATACAGGGTAGATCTATGTTTAACTATTTGGAACTTGCCTGTTTTCCAAATGCGCTATACCATTTTACACTTCCACTTCAGCAGTGTTTGAGTGTTCTAGTTGCGTGATGTAGTAGGCTGAATCATGGTCTCCAGAGATTCAGGTTCTCATCCCAAGAACCTGTGCATGTTGTTTTATATAGCAAAAGAGACTTTACAGGTATGATTAAGTTAAGGATCTTGAGATGGAGAGATTATCCTGGATTATCTGGGTGGGCTTAATGCCAACTGTTCTTATTAGAAGACGGAAGAGGGAGATTTGAATACAGAAGAGAAGGCAATGTGACAGTGGAAGCAGAGATTGGAATGATGTGCTCTGAAGGTGGAGAAAGGGAGCACAAGCTAAGGACTTCGGGTAACCACCAGAAGCTGAAAAAACAAGGATGAACTTCCCCTCAGACACTCCAGGAGGAATCAGTCCTGCCAACACTGTGACTTTAGTTCATTGAAACTGATTTTGCTAAATTTGTGCTGTGATTATGATCATTTGTTACAGCAGCAGTAGTATACTAATAAATACACTCCACACCCTCACCAACGTTTTGTAGTGTCAGAAAATTTTTAAACCATTCTAGATGGTGTGAAATGGTATTGCATTATGGTTTTACTTTGCGTTTTCCTGATGATTGGTGATACTAAATACTTCTTAATGTGCTCCTGTATCCTCTTTTATGAAATGTCTCTAAGAGCTCATCTTTTTCTGTGATTTGCAGGAGTTCTTTGTACATTTAAGATAGTCCTTTGTCAGATACATGTACTGTAAAAAAAAATTTTGCCCCAGTCTCTGGTGTCTTTGGATAAGCAGACATTTTAAGTTTTGGTGGATTTGAGTATCCCTTACCCAAAATGCTTGGGACCAGAAGTAGTTCAGATTTTTTCTAATTTTTGGAATATTTGCATTATAGCTGTATACTACAATGACCATTTTCTTTGTGTGTCATGGTGGTACTCAAGAAGTTTCAGATTTTACAGGATTTTACATTTCATATTGTAGATTTGGGATGGTCAGCCTGTATTTTCTTTTGTTTTTTTTTTAGACAGAGTCTTGCACTCTCACCCAGCCTGGAGTACAGTGGAGTGATCTTGGCTCACTGCAGCCTCTGCATGCCTGTGCTCAAATGATCCTCTCACCTCAGCCTCCTTAGTAATTGGGAGCACAGGCACGCACCACCATACCCAACATTTTTTTTTTTTTTTTTTTTTAGTAGAGACGGGGTCTTGCCATCCTGTCCCAGGCTGGTCTCAAACTCTTGAGCTCAAGCAGTCTGCCTATTTTGGCCTCCCAAAGTGCTGGGAATACAGGCGTGAGCCACCATGCCTGGCTCAACCTGTGTTTTTTTTGTGGTTAATGGTTTTTAATGTTTTAAGGTCATGAATGTATTCTGTGTTTTCTTCTATAAGCTTAAGATTCTGCTTTTCCATTGAAGATAGTATGTAATTGTGGTTGAGTCTTATTATTTTCCATGTTGTTGAAAAGTTGTTGAAAACTAGATTGACCTTGTGCCTTAGTGGAAGATGAGTTGACAATATGTATGGGTCTATTTCTAGACTTGTTCTGTTCCACTGATCTTTTATGCGTAGTCTATAATCTTGATTACTGTGTCTTTTTAGTAAGCCTTGAAATAAGGTGGTGTAAGTCCTCCAGTTTCCTTTTTCAAGAATGGTTTGGCTATTCTAGTTTTTGTTGTTGTTGTTTTTCCATATGAATTTTATGTCATACGAATTTTTTAACTCTGCTGGAATTTTGGTAGGGATTAAACTGAATCCATATATCAAATTGGAAAGAATGGACATTTAAGCAAAGTGAGTCTTCTAGTCTATGAACACGGTCTCTCTCTGTTCAGTGTTTTTCATTTTTCTTAGCAGTATTTTGTAATTCTTAGTGTCGAGGTATTGAGTATCTTTCTTTAGATACGTAGAAAATATCTGTTGTTTGAAGTATATTTCTTAAAATT
The DNA here is from genome assembly GCF_048565385.1 of Saimiri boliviensis. Taxonomy (NCBI): domain Eukaryota; kingdom Metazoa; phylum Chordata; class Mammalia; order Primates; family Cebidae; genus Saimiri; species Saimiri boliviensis. The sequence continues at coordinate 30,628,727 of NC_133461.1, forward strand.
TTGTTTTCCAGATGTTTTTGCTTTTATGTAGAAATAGTTTTTGTATGTTGAATTTGCCTCTTGACCACCCTGTATCTTGAAACTTTGCCAACTTGTTCAGTGTTTTTGTAGATTCCATGTACTTTTCCATGAAGACAGTCACATCACTGGAGAATAAAGTCAGTTTTATTTTTTTTTCTTTCCAATGTATCTTTTCTTGGTTGTGTAGTTGTCCTGGCTAGAACATTCAATGCATTACTGAATAGAAAGGGTGACCGTGGACAACTTTGCCTTATTCCCAGTTGTAAGGGAGAGATTTAATGTTTCTTCATGGCATATGATGTTATGTTTTTCGTAGATGTCCTTTTCAGCACTAGAAGTCTTTTCTAGTGCTGCTAAGGGTTTTAAATTATAGCTGAGTATTGAATTAACATTTTCAGATGCCTTTTTTCTTGCTCATTTGAGAGAATCATAGGGGTGTTTTCTGCTTTATACTGTAAGTGAGGTGCTCGATTTTTTAAATGTTAAACCAGTTTTGTTCCTTGGGATAAACCCTACTTGGTGATGATGACCTTTTCTATTATGTTGCTGAATGTGATCTGCTAATATTTTGTTAAGGATTTTTGCGTCTAGTAGTAACAAACCTTTGATGTGTATTAGTACGAGATCTTGGGCCCAGGCCAGTTTCTTCTCCCTTTTTCAGTGTCAAACAGCTGTTGCCTCTCATTCCTCAGCATCAGTGTACCTTTGTCTGGGACTGGTGGTGACAATGTTTCCTCCCTTTCTCTGGCAGTATAATGTGGTGGTTATTGTTATAGACTGAAAGGCATGTTTGTGTGTGGGAGATGGGCCAGTAAGTTGTGCTCCGCAAACCTCCCAACCCAACAGCACATGTCTTTTGCTCTACTCTTCCCCTTGAGGGCAGGGCATCTTTGCTTGCCCTTGGGTTTGGTAGACTTCCCTGCATCTTCTGTCATGGTTGAAATGAGATGTCATCAAGCGGGAGAAAGGAGGTCTCTCCCATTTTCTTCCTTTTTCAAGAACATTCAGTTGAGGCTCTTGGAAAAGAGTTCGCGAATGGGTACAGATTCTCTTTCTGTCTGGGACTTCCAAGGACTCTTAACTGTCATCCTAGCTCAGCCTTTAATCCTTGCTTTTATCTTTAATATTCAGCAGGTTGACCATGAATGTGTTTTCTTTCCATATGTGGGTTAGTGTCTGTCATCTCTTGAAAAGTTTGTGGCCATTATCTCTTCATACATTTTTTTCTTCCCCATTCTCTTTCATCTTCCTCTGGCATTCCAGTTAAATCCAACTGAGATTTGGTTTTGGATGATCTGAGTCCCCCCCTCCCCCCAAATTTTTTTTCCTCTTTGTGTTTAAATATGCGTACTTTAATTTGGCCTGTCTTCAAGTTCACTGTTCATTTCTGTTAAGCCTATCTAATGATATCTTCAATTTCTGATACTGTATTTTTCATTTCTAACATCTTCCTGTGGTCCTCTTTTGTAGCTTCGATGTCTGATGAAATTTTTTCATTATTCATGTTGTCATCTCTTCCATCAGCTTCTTCAGCATTCTTATCATAGTTATCCGATGTTATTAATTCATGTTTTGACTGTTTGCTACTCCCTATATCTTGTAATTTTTGATTGAATGCTGAACATTTGTATAAAAACAGTAGAGATTGAAGTAAAGAATATTTACCTTTAGAACATGGTTCATCAAGATTCTTATGTCAGTCTGGTAAGTCTTTAAGATAACGTAGTTGAGCTAGTCCTGGGATTGCTTTCCACTTTAGTTTGATTTAGTTCAGGTGTTTTGAGGACAAGAGCATGTATTCCCATTTTGTCAGGTTTGTTGTCCAGGAATGATTTTGGATATCTCTTTTTGGTTTGTAGCTGAGCCACCAGCTTTCTGAACCATGAGAGATTTTTCTGTAGCTCAGCTGTCAATTCCTTGGTCATTCTGATTTTCTTTCCCTTCCCCCACCTCTCTAGTCCTGCCTCCTAGCTTTTGTGCCTAATGAGAGATCTTTCTGCCAATAATACCTTCCAGAGATTTCTCTCAGCAAGCCTATCCTGTCTTCAAGTTCACTGCTCATTTCAGCCTTGGTAGGTCAATGTCCTGAGTATCTGGGTGAAAGTTTTTCTCTCATCTCTCCTGTTCTACCCCAGCCCTTGGCAGCTCAATGTCTAAAGTCTCCTGGGATCATTTTTTTTCTCACCTTTCTTGCCTGTTCCTCCCCCCACATCCCATTCAAAGGGTAGATTCTTTGCATTTGTGGGAGATCTTAAGCTTCTTAGGAGATCTCTCTCAGCTTTTCAGCCCTGTTCCCCAATCTTTGACATACTTTTGCAAGTACTTAGTGGAAACCCATGGGACTGAGTGGCTGGGATTGATACAGGCTTACTCTGTGGGATCCTTGCAGTTTTAATATGTCATGTCAGTCTGGTTTCTTCTTACTTTCATTTATGGCAGGATTATTCCCCTTTAGTCACTCCACCAGGAAAGAGACCATCCATGCAGCCTGTCTTCTCTCAAGGCTCAACACTTTGGAATTAGTTCTACAGCACTTTGTATCCTTAACTCTCCGGTTCAGAGAAACCATGATTTTGTAGCTTATCTGGCTAGTTTTGATTATTAGAATGAAAGTGATGGTCTCTTGTAACTTTCTACATCCTAATAAGTGAAATTCCTTCTATGGAATACTTTTTAAATATATAGCCTGATAATATATACCTGACACATTTTCTGTTGTTTCATTCTGATTGATTTTCTAGATTTCTCAGGGCTAGGTTTCTAAATCTTTTCCCATTCTTCTCAAATCTTAATTCTCCGTTTCTGTCCTCAAAAGTGATCTTGTGTCTTATTTTGAAATTAATCAACAAAATTATTTCAACTCAAAGATTAATAGTTGGGGAAGATTTACTACTGAAATGGAATGAGAAAATTTGAGGGAATAAGGATGCAATGTAGTTCTTGGTAGTCCAAGACTCTAAATAATAATAATAAAAACTAGAAAAGTCAGGTAATTTGCAAAAATTATGTATTTAGAGATAGAGAACAGTGTGTGTAAAAATGATTAAAGAAAGCAAAATTTTGCACTCTGAACAGCAAAGCGACCGAGAGGTGGATAATCTGAGAAGCTCTCAACACACATGGGCTTGCCAGGAACCATATCAACAATGGCAGCATCACCAGACTTCAAGAATTTAGGGCCATCTTCCAGCTTTTTACCAGAACGGCGATCAATCTTTTCCTTCAGCTCAGCAAACTTGCAGGCAATGTGAGCTGTGTGGCAATCCAGTACAGGGGCATAGCCAGCACTGATTTGGCCTTTCACAAGTGAGCTGAGAGGTGTGCAGCAGATCGTGAGGCATTGTTATTTATGGGTACAGAGTAGAGAAGGCCTTTGGGCTGCAGCCTGAGTGGCACATTGAAAATGTGAGGGACCTTTAAACACAGAGAAAACCCTCTCGATATATTTGCTAAATTCCATAGTTCAACTGGGCGGAAGAGATAAACCAAAAGGAGATTGGGATATTTTGTAGTCCTGTGGCATTGAGATAAAGATTCTCTAGGGGAAGCGACTTGAACAATAGGTGAGAGTTGAAAGCACTTGAGGAAGTGGTGAATACACACTGATGATTTTCAACACACCCAGTTTCTTCCCCCTGTAGACATAGCCAAATTCTGGAGCTGCTTAGGCTAAAGAGCTAAACCAGAAATCTCTTACACAAAGCTACTCTTAAAGTATCTAGGTACCTAGAAGATAAGGATCTACTAGCCTTTCAAATGAAAGCTCAGCAGAGCCTTGTCCTCGGAACAGGGACAAGCCAGAGGTAGTCTTATTCATAGCAAAATTGCTACTCAGCAGTGTTCTATAATTCTGGCATTATAGAGGAAGTAGTAAAAGTATATGTATGAGATTATGTTCAATGAAGGATAAATAAGGAACTATATAGGGTAACCACGAAAAGGAAAGGAAGAATGTGTAACAAATGAATACAGAGAAAAATTGGATATAGAATATGTGATAAATTCAAAAGAAGGCAAGAAAAAAATATAAAACAGACAGCTAAATTAGTAATTAAATGGAAAGAAATAGGCTAAATATTCCAAGCAAACGGCAAAAATTACCAGACTGGACAAATAATAATTACTTAAATATAAGTACCTAGAAAGGTTGAGAGAAAATGATGGGAAAAGATAAACCATCCAAATGCTAACTGAAAGAAATAAATATGGACATATTAATCAGGCAAAGGAGACTTTAATACAGTAAACACTAGTAGAAAAAGAGAACTGCATTTTATAGTGTAAGGGGACTGATCCACCAGAGTTACCACAATCCATAATCTGTACCTACTAAAATAACCTGAACACCTATAAACCAAAAATTTTATTCTGAACTAAAAGAAACAGACAAATACGCCACCACAATGGATGCAGGTATATAGGACACTTACATACATTGCAGTTAGCAGGCTTGATCTAATTATCATACATAGAACGTTGAAACAATAGCAAAGACCTGGAACCAACCCAAATGCCCAACGATGGTAGACTGGATAGGGAAAATGTGGTACATATACACGATGGAATATTACGCAGCCATCAAAAACGATGAGTTCACGTCCTTTGTAGGGACATGGATGAACCTGGAAACCATCATTCTCAGCAAACTGACACAAGAGCAGAAAATCAAACACCATATATTCTCACTCATAGGCAGGTGTTGAACAATGAGAACATATGGACACAGGGAGGGGAGCACTACACACTGGGGTCCGTTGGGGGGAAATGGGGGAGGGGAGGGAGGGTGGGGAGGTGGGAAGAGATAGCATGGGGAGAAATGACAGATACAGGTGAGGGGACGGAAGGCAGCAAACCACACTGCCATGTGTGTAGCTATGCAACAATCTTGCATGTTCTTCACATGTACCCCAAAACCTAAAATGCAATAAATAAATTAAAAAAAAAAAAAGAAACTATTAATGGTGGTATTGACCATCTTTTCCCCTGCACATGGAAATTCTGCTAGAATTGACCATATGCTGGGGCCATAAAGTCTCAGCAAGTATCACTGGATTTTAATAAATGAATATGTTGTTTCTATTATAGTAAGTAAAAAGAACAAAAAACTGGAAAATTTCCAACTGCCTGTTAATTAAATACTATGCTTATGAATAATATATGGCTCAAAGTAGACATTACGATGCGTATTAGAAAATACTTTAAACTGATTGAAAATGAAGGTGAACTACAGTGATCTGGAATGCTGCTATAATGCTAAGATGAAATTTATAGTCTTAAATCTATGCATTGGAAAAGAAACCTTTTTTAAAGAGGTAGAAAAGGAATAGGAAATCAAACCTAAAAAGACAGAAGTAAGGAAATAATGAAGATGAATAGAAATTAGTGAATGGAAAATAATTCTATATAGAGAAAATTGACAAAGCTAAGAAAAAGTTGGTTCTTTGAAAAGATTAATGTAATTGACCACTTAGCAACACAGATTGAAAGAGGATGGGGAGGGGGAGACAGATAAATTTAAATATTAGGAATGAAAAATGACACATCTCTATGGATCCTAAATAGAAGTGTTTATGAACAGTTTTGTGGAGAATATGGGATAGGGAGAGTGGGCAGAAATTTTGAGTACTTAGGGATGGACCATTCAATATTAATAGACAGTACTTTTGTGTAGCTGTTGAATACTTGAAATGTGGCTAGTCCTAGTTGAGTTGTCCTGTAAGTGTAGTACCCAGCAGATTTTGTAGACTTACTATGAAAAAAATGTATTAAAATGTATTAAAATCTTGTCTTTTATGTGTTTGCCTGTTGAAATGATGGCATTTTGGATATATTGGGTTAAATATATCATTAAAATGTCACCTGTTTCCTTTTACTTTTTAAAATGTAGTCACTAGAAAACTTAAAGTACATATGTGGCTCACATTACATTTTTTATAGAGGTTGTTATATTGCCTTTAAGATAGGTAGTGTTATTATCCCTGTTTTACAGCTGAGAGAACAGGGATATATAGAGGTTGCCATACAACTGGTAAGTGGCATCCTTGGGATTTGTACTTGGCTAACTGGCTTCAGAATCTGTTCTCTTAAGCATTACACTGTTTATGTGTTTTTAAAGGATATTAAGTCATTTCACTGTCATTTTTTGCAAATATTGAAGGATTTTTTAGTAGTAGGGTGACATGCAGCATGCATCAGAGAAGGTGGAAGGTGGAGACTGAAAGACTAAAGGGTTTGTAGATTGAGAAAGGAGTTGGAGATAAATGTGTCATTCTAATCCCATCCAGTGGACTAAGTTGTCAGGCGTTGATAGCTCTGTTGATTGTATAGAGAGCTCAGCTTTTAATGATGGCTCTTTTTACGTCTTAGCTCCAGATTGTTATGTGCAACACAGTATATTGACACAATCAAGTACTTGTTCTCTGGCATCATGCTGCTCGATTGAAATCCTAGTGTTGGCACTTAAAAGTTGTGTTATCTTGTTGTGTTGCTATAAATTGTCCTTTGCATTCGTAACACCTATCTCCCTAATCATCCACTTTATCCCCATCTGATAACTCCTTTGTATGTATTTCTTAGTTTTTTGGTTTTTTTTTTTTTCACTGAACTTGGCGCTTTCTGAACTCCCCCGTATACCAGTGTTTAATTACTACTTGACCGTTTGATTTCTCTGCTCAGCTTCAGACCTTTATTTCTACCTGGTTATTGGACACTTCCTTCTGGAATTTTGTAGTCACAGCAAATTTAGCTTGACTAACATAACACTTGTGTTCCCCAAATACTTCATATTTTGCCCAGTTGTATTTTCATTCAACTGGTTTTTCAAGCAAGAACCTGTAATTTGTAACCTTTTCTTAATCAACTCTGTTCTGTCTCCCTAATACCTATTCTTTCCTTCTGTGTATTGCAATTCTCTGCTGGTTGATCTCTGCCCTTAGAAATTTGCCACTTACTCCCCATCCCCCACTGCCAGTACCTTGCTACAAAGGGTTTCTCTTCTTCCTACCAGTCCCAGCGCAAAAGTGTAGTTTGCAGATGAGTAACACAGAATGGATTTGAGAATAAACAGGTAAATACAGGCACAGTGATGGGCCAAAAAAAAATTGTTGAATGCAAGAAATAATGAATAAATGGCAAGCTGTCTTTTAAGGGGGTGCAAATGTTTCCTCAGGAAAACCTTTACTGACACCTAAGGCAAAGTCAGGTGCTGTTTCTTTGTGTACCTGTAATTCCCATTACAATTTAATCTTATTTGTCATGTGTATTTTAATCATGGCAGTCTTCTTCACTGTCATGACCATCCTGAGAAGAGGAAATATTAAAAAAAAATTATTCTTTCATGTGGTATGTGCCTACTGTATATATTTGTTTTTAAACCAAAATATTGGAATTGTGGAGACGTTGGAGCAGGAATGCACTTTGTGTACATTGGAATGAATCTTAGCAGATTATCTATGAAAATTAGCCAGTTCTTTGATGGGGAATAACTTTCCATCTTGTGTTAGGATTTTTTTTTTTTTTTTTTTTTTTGAGATGGAGTCTCACTCTGTTGCCAGGGTGGAGTATAGTGGCACAATCTCGGCTCACTACAACCTCCACCTTCCAGGTTGAAGCGATTCCCCTGCCTCAGCCTCCTGAGTAGCTGGGACTCCAGTTGCATGACACCACTCCTGGCTATTTTTTGTATTTTAGTAGAGATGGGGTTTCACCATGTTGGCCAGGATGGTCTCCATCTCCTGACCTTGTGATCCACCTGCCTTGGCCTCCCAAAGTGCTGGGATTACAGGCGTGAGCCACTACACCCGTCTGGATCTTCTTTAATGTTAAGAGTAGGTGCAAAGTGTGCTTAGAAACTGTTGTCTGATCGTTATTATTAAGGAACAAACTCATAAAATGTAAGCATGATTGTGTTCATAAAGATACACTTTGAAAACTGCAGTTGCAGTATTTGGGGTGTGTGATGTAAAGACTACAGACCTCTTTACTTTCTAAAAGGGATGCTTTTTGGGAACTTTATTAAATATGCAGATTGAACAACATATTTTCCTTTTTCCTATATCTCACTAAAATTGGCAAAGAAAGAAAAACATAAGAGTTAAGGAATGAGAGCGGAAACAGCAGTGGAAGGAGAGGTTACTCAGATCTTGGAATGTGAATCACATATAGAAATGTCTCAACTGATACAGCAGTACTAGAAGGCTGAAATCTTAAGTTCCACGAGAGACTACAGGGAAAATAGGGAAGAAAATAATCAAAGAAATAATAAAAAATAAGACTCATAGAATTTTACTATCAATTAAATGCTCAGAACAGTTGATGAGAAAAAGAGTAAACACTGCATACCCTCTTAGAACATGATGAAATTTCAGAACCACAGATAAGATATTAAGAGCTTCTGGAGCATATCAATCTTTAATCAAAGGATCAGGAATAAAAGTTATGTTAGACCTATTATCAGTAGTGGATTCTAGAAAATTGAGGGGACAGTGCTTTCTAAATTCTGTGTGAACTTACAAGGAATGATTTACAGCAAATTAAGCAAAAAAAAAAAAAAAATGTCAAGGTTTACAAAATCAAGGTATCCTATGCTACTTTTATGTAGGAATAAGGTGGTGGGAATGTGAATAGATATATGAACACATGTTTATATTTGTAAAATGACACTGAATAGACAAAACAGCTTAATAAAAATGACTCCTATGGAAAAGACAGGTTATTCCTTAAATTGGGAAGAGAAACCCTCTAACTTTACTCACTATGCAAATTGTTTAGATGAAAATGAAAAAAATATAAAAAGTTTCTTTCGAGGGCAGGTGAAACTGGACTACAGCTTTTCTCTGCAGTTTGCCATGTTTATTTCTTTATTCTTGATTTCTTCACACTCTATGTATTTTCCCTTCTTACTTGTAACTGTAGATTTTGCCTCCTGGTAGTTATGAAAGTTTAAAACCTGGGGGAGAGTGGGCTTATAAATTTTCAATGTATTTTTGTATCGTCTTTTGAGAGTAGATTGAAGTTCTAAAAAGTGAGAAAACCTTTTTTTGTGAAAATAACTTGGACACTTTTAAGAGTTTAGTACTGGTAGAGAAACATTGTTAAAAGTATCTGATTTTACTTGCAAAATTACTGTTTGCCTACGAGACAAGTCCTTATAACAGTGTCTTGTTTTTAGACTAGTTTGTTTCCATAATTCATTTAAATTCATAAAGATAACATTTTCATGGGTTGGGCAATCTGTTGGGAAAGTCATAATTTGAATTTCTTTCTCGTTTTGCAGTTTGCTTTCTATGATACATTGAAATTATTTCTTGGTATTCAAGTTAGTCTCTAAATGATCCTTTCAATGTCTTTGCTAGGTTCGATACAAGAGGCTGTTTTCCTAGCGTGGCTTGCTGCCTTTGGTAAGAACATGTCGTCCATCTTGCCATTCACGCCGCCAGTTGTGAAGAGACTGCTGGGATGGAAGAAGTCAGCTGGTGGGTCTGGAGGAGCAGGCGGAGGAGAGCAGAATGGGCAGGAAGAAAAGTGGTGTGAGAAAGCAGTGAAAAGTCTGGTGAAGAAGCTGAAGAAAACAGGACGATTAGATGAGCTTGAGAAAGCCATCACCACTCAAAACTGTAATACTAAATGTGTTACCATACCAAGGTAAGTTTTGTTAGATCCCAAGTTTGATGATCAAATTGTGTAAAGGAATCTGAAGGAAAGTTACTGAATTTGTGTTCAAGTCGCCTGTAAAAAGTGATGATTAAAATATGACTGTTTTTAACCTTGTTGTATAAATTGTTTTTATTAGCTGATTTGTTTTAGAAATCATTTTCTTGAACAGTGAGAAGGTTCAATCAAGCTTAACCAGTTACTTAGATTTATTATCTTCATTGCCTAAATTTGTATGTTATCTTCATTTCTGTGATTGAATGATAGTTGAATAAAGAGTGGAAGCTTTTTCTACCACCAACATAGTAGCAACCTATGGTTTTCTCCCCTCTTGGTCAAAACTTTCATCAGTCAGGGGTGAAAAGAGGCTGCTCAATTTTTAATGAGTTTTATATGATTTTTCTTTGAGTGGCAGTGTTACTTCCAAAAGAATAGTGAGTTAGGTGGCTTCTTAAATATTGTAAACATTAGTCAGACCTGTCTTAAAGACCTACCTCTTAGGTTAGAAGGACCTATTGCTTTAAAAGGCTGAAGTTTTCTAAGGATAAATTGAATCATACACAGATAAGTACCACTGTAATAGTATTTTTTTTTTTTTTTTTTTTTTTTTAATAAAGTGGCAGGTGTTTCTAAATACGTTTTACTACTACTTGTATGCATTACGAGTTTTGGGGGGACTGTAAGAAATGTAGAATTCTCTAAAATGATTGTTTGCAGTGTTATACCATGGACTAGCATGTAGAGTGTGAAACCATTCTACTTGGCTTTGAGCTTTAAGAAGGACTCTTTTGATGCTTGTTAGATAATAGATTCCAATAACATGAGCGCAGCCTGTCTGGTTGCAAATACTAACAGTAGAGTGTTTTTTGCTTTGTTTGGTGGACCATCCATTTCTTTCCCTTACTTGTTTTGTGTATATCTTAAAGGTTGCTTTTTTAGTTTGTTCATTTGTTTTACAAATGCTTATTGAGTGTTTGCTGTGTAGAAGGCACTGTTTCTAGACATATGGAGATACAGTGATGAACAAAACACAAAACTCCTGCCTTCCTAAGGGATAGAAATACACAGTAAACAAGTAAACAAATTAATTGTGATTTGATATGGTAATGAGTGCAAAGAAGGCAACCAAATGCAGTGATATGATAGAATAATTTGAAGAATTAAAAAGCTGCCTTGGCTTGGATTGTGTTGCTTGAGTAGAGCTTCGAGAAGCAGCAGCCAACTGAGGGAAGAGACAGTGTGAAGACACTGAGGTGGGCTTCTTGTATTAGAAGATTTAAAAGGAGCCCAGAATAGATGAGCTTGCCCAAGGCTTCTATAGGACATCCTAGGGCATGGTGAGAGTTCAGATGTTAGTCTAAATATAACAGGAAGAGAATAAGTTTATTCTGATGGATTTTAAAGAGGATTTTTGAAATTCACATTTTAACCAAGATTTTTCTGGGTGCTGGAGACAAATGAGGGCATAATGGTATGTGTGTAGTAGGGTGGATAGAAGCAGGAAAATTAGGAGTCTGAGGAATCTCAATGGACTGTGCGGTGGCTGTGCTAGCGCATAGGTTTTAGGAGTGGAACAGGATTTGCTAGTGAACTGGCTGAGAAGTCAGGCTCTATTTTTCATTGTGTAGTACCTGGCATTTCAGTTAGGTAACCATTTATCACATGCCTATTATGTGCCTGGTGTGCTCTTTCTCACTGGAGATAAGATACAATGTTTGCTTTTAAACTGCTTGCTTTCTAGTAAGGGAGATCAATTTTTTTAAAAAAGAAAAAGTTTATAAGGCATGGTAGATGTTAGAAGTATGCTCAGGGGGACCACCTGGGGAGGAGACTTGTGGAAAGTTTCCTTTTGGAGGAATACTGGTGCTTGAGTTGAGTAGGGTAAAGGAGGAATTAGAGGAGAAGCCTGTTTCATCACGGGTAGTGTAGTGGTGCAGACTGGTGAAGTGTTCCAAGCAAGTTGGTGTCCTTAGAGTATAAAGTAAGGGGTGGTAAGTGGCCGGGTAGAGGTAGTAAGGAGTCATTGCATGCTCTATGAGAGTTCACACTTAACCTGAGGGTGACTGGTGAGGTTGGGGGCCATTGAAGTGCCTTAGGGTCTGAAGGTTCAGAAGTCAGATTAATTTCAAGTGTAATGTGGGCTGCAGTGAGAAAACTCCTTGTGAGGCTGTCAAGAATGGAGGCCGGGAGACCGGTTAGTAGGTTATCACTTGATCGAAGGGAGCTATGTGATAGAGGCAAAGATTGAGCCATGTTTTTGCACAGCTTCAACAAGGCTCAAGTTCGTTGCAGTGAGGTTATCCACAGAGCAGAGCCTGAGAGGGTCTAATCTTTTAAGGAAGTACAACAGTATTAAAATTGACCGGTGCTGGTATTTAACCTGCGGAGGTCCGAGGTCACCTTCATCATGACTCTTTTATTCCCTTTTTTTCTTTCAGCCACGTTTGGGTAGAGAGCTCTCTGAGCGCTCATATACTAGAGCTGCTTCATCATTAAAAACATTTTTTTCTGCCTTTTCACCTGATTGATGATTTTAGATGTTGCAAAAATTGAGATTTGTTATTGATCATGGTCTATCAAAAATGTTGTAACTTTTTGCACACTATAGCTTGGTGTCACATATTTTATAAAGTTTGTTTTTAGTAGAACAACTAAGTTTTGTCAGATTATTAGTGATTTCTTAACTACGAAACATACTTAAACGTAAGAAATTTAGTTGGAATTCAGGGAACTCATTTATATGTAGAGTGTAAAAGATGGGGAGTGGGATGGAAAAGATCTGTTATGGATAAATCCAAACCTTAGCTTAAACAGAATTATTTAAAATGTGATACACAGTGGATTTAATGTTAAGCACATTTACTCAAAATTGCAAGTAAAATGTTAATAAAATACCTTTATGGTTTTATAAGCCAAAAAATACAATAAAATTCAACTGATGAAGAACAGGAAATAAATTACTTAATTATAAGAAATGGCAAATGTTTTCTGTTGAAATGTTTTATTTACTAAACAGTTCCTCCCCTCTACTCTCAGCCCCTTAATATTAGAGGGGGTTAAAGTTAGGGCAGAAACATAGTCCTGGCTTTGTATCACCCCCACTCCCCTCACCTTATTACTCTTGTTGCCTCTGGCAGTTTGGAACTGTAGTTACACATATGTCACTGTTGCTTCCTTCCCACTATTTTCTGTGGTGACAGAGTAATTTATAGGTAGAACTTAACTTCAATAAAAGCCACAGTGAGCTATAATAAAAAATTTCAGGAAGCTTTTTAATCTCAAACATTTTTGAGTCTGAGGAGTGAAGACAATTTGGTCATGAAGCCAGAATGGCAGTTTATATTTAGGTAAAGAATCAGACATAAGGAAAAGGCTTTCAATATATTATCCACAATAAAGCAAAATTGAAACTGCAGTGGGGATGGGGTTCTGTAAGGTTAAAAGTAAAGGACTCTGAAGTGTTAAACATTCTGTAAAGTTAAAAGTAAGGGATGGAGTTCTGTAAAGTTAAATGTGAGGACTATGGGGTCTAAAATGGCAATATTATAATACACATAAATGTATAGAAATGCAGAATTTATTTTTATATGCATAAATTAAAAGGACTTTCCTCGGGTGGTATGCTGACAATGTAAACACATTTTTGATCTTTCATCCTAAGGAAAAAATCAGAATATTGTCAAAGATTTCTGATGTGCGTTTCAGTGTTGTTTTTCCTTTTTTTCCACCAGTCCATTGGAATCTGTATTGTTTTTAATAACAGTGAATTAGAAAAAAAAAAAAAAACCCAGTCCTAACCTTTAGTTTCTTTAATAAAGAACGCCGAGCTTATTTTATACCACAATTGAACAAGGATAATGAAAGAGAAGTTCATACCACTCTTATAAACATAGATAAAAAAGTTATAAATAAAATATCAAACTAGAGTTCAATGGTTTATTAAAAACAAAATCATAAAAACATAACTAAGCATGGTTCTCACGCCTATAGTCCCAGCACTTTGGGAGGCTGAGGCAGGCAGATTGCCTGAGGTCAGGAGTTTGAGAGTAGCCTGGCAAAATCATATTTAAGAAGCACTTTACAATCATTACAGATATACAGAGGGCTTTCTAGAACATTCCTATTCATATTTACAAATTAGGAATGGGAGTTTTCTTAGCTTGATAAAGCATACTTCTAAAAATGTTAATAGTTATGAAACTTTTAGACATTAATTGACCAAATTTTTAGTAGTGACAATGGATGATCTCGAAAAGTCCTGTAGTTTTTTCCTAATTTTATATATAAAAGTATATTACTTTTATAGCCAACACAATTAAATGGTTAAATAGGACTTTGGGCAATTTAATTCTTGTCTCTTTATGACAAGACTATTCTTGTCTTTTTTCTTTAAAGTCAATTTTTCTGTTACAAAGCAATTCTATTTTTTTTAGCATTCTCTTTTGATATATGTACGTTTATGACTGTTTTTGCCTTCAAAAGTATGTTACTAGCCAGGTGTGGTGGAATACACGTGTAGTCCCAGCTGCTTAGGAGGTTGAGACAGGAGAGTCACTTGAGCCCAGAAGTTCCAGGCTGCACTGTGCAGTGATTACATCTGTGAACAGCCACTGCACTCCAGACTAGGCAACCTGTCTCTTTAAAAATAAAAAAGTTACTTAAAAACATAAAAATAGAACCTGTCTCTTAAAAAAAAAAAGTTACTTAAAAACATAAAGTAGTGTGTATGTAACTGAAAAATCAACCATGGTTATACAGGGGAAAAATCAGTCTCCCTCCCACTCCTGTTCTCTTGTCACCCAGTTTTCCTCTGTAGTGAACTTTATGTTAGTAGTGCCTCATGTATCTTTCCAGGATGTTTCTTTTTAATGCTGCCATTAACATTTGGATTTTGTTTTGCTTCTTACAAACTTTTAGACATCAGAGTAATTAGTAACTTTATGCAGACTATCTTGGAATAGAGCAGTTCCAGTTAAAAAAAAAAAACTATCTTTTATTTCTAACTTCATGTTCATACTCTTTTGCTTCTTTAGATAACCAGGGCTAGCAAAAGAGAAGTATCTTTGAACCCAAACTATGGTATTCTTTCATTCTTAAGTGAGTGCTTTTTCATAATAGGATAATTCTTTCTTCTCACTCATACATAGGCATGTGTGTGTGTGTCTGTATTGTAATATGTAGGAAGCACTATGGTGGAGGGAACTCTGAATTTCAAGTTTGATAACCTGTTTTTTTTGTCAGCTTCTTCAGTGTTGATGAGTGTAGATCCTGTGGAATATGACTGTACTTATTACTATTCTCTCAGCTGTGAAAGGCAGTAGTGCTGAGTACTTTCACAGTATAACTTCTGGGTCCATTGGAATAATATAAATGAGCTTCATAAGCTATTAAACATTATAGCTAGGAATATGATTAACTGGAAAAATTCAGATATTTCAGGTCTTTGTTTTCTTTCCATTTTTTCCCCCAAGAGAACTCACATTAAATTGTAGACATTAAAATATATTGTCTCTGCTTAGGAAAAGTTTTTGCCAGGCAATATTGTGTAATGTGTTATTTATTAAATGTATAAAATTTGTTTGATAAAGTCAATTAGAACAATAAAACTTTATAAATACAAATTAGAACTTTGAGGTTATGGGGAATAGGGACATTTAATCAGCCTTAGAATCCAGTTTGTCATACAGTGTTTGTAAATGTGAAAGCACTTGTGGTGAAGTCAAGGATCACCTGAAACACACTTTAGAAGGTGCTTTGCTAAACCCTGGATCTTTATCTGGTGCCTGCATTTACAGTTAAGTATTTTGAGGGGGCTCCTGTTCCAGGACCCTGGTATTCAAAGTCCCTTGTGTATATGATACATTCTTGCATGGGACATTTTTATCACTTATCAGGGAAAAAACCTACCTTTGTCCCTTTACAAAAATTACTGAATTATACCCAAATTAATTTCTTTAATTTCATCATGTAACACCTGTTGCAATAGACAACATACCGACGTTTTTCATCCCGTTAATTTAATACATTAGCTTCAGGAAAGAGAGTCAACCTAGCTAAAATAATAGGCATTTAAAACATAACAATAGTCTTTTGTTTTCCCAACATCCTTGGTCTGTTTCCAGTCTTATCTGGAACCATTCCAGTCTACCCAGGTCATTTTTTTTTTTTTTTTTTTTTTTTAAGTATTTGCTATCCAGCCCAAAATGTCATACCCAGGCCATTCTTAGGTGACTGCCTACATTCTGGGGAAAAACCATACTGCTTACTCCTTCCCCTTCCTCTCTTGTAGTAGAGTACTTCCAGGCCTAGGTGGTCCTCATTGGCAGTATAAGTAAATGTATCACTATCCACAGTGCCTGAGATAGACAGTGCCCACTTACGGACTATGGATAGGTGAGATGACAGTAAAACAGCAGTTTAGGATATCTTGCTTTAAATCTTCTCTTGTACTTAGACTAAAATCAAAACGTTTCTTATAGGCTGTTTTTTTTCTTTTTCTCTTTTTCAATGTAGATATTTTCTGTTGATCTACTTGGAGTTTAGTGGTCCTGTTTTTGTGCTGTATTCAGTCTGTTAAGCCTATATGAGTTCTTAATTTCAAATATTATATTCTTCAGTTACAGTATGTTCCTTTGGTATTATAGATCCCAAATCTCTGTTGAAATTCTCCATCCATTTTGTTTATTTCCTTGATATATTTATGATAGTTACTTTAAAGTCCTTTGTCTGGCAGTTCTAATACCTGGATCATCTGTTGTTCTGCTTCTGTTACTGTCCATTCTTCCTCAAATTTTCCTGCATTTTCGTGTCATACAATTTTTATTGTATGCTATATATTGTGCACATTATGTGAAATTCACTTATAAAAGAAAGATCTTGTAAATGGTGCTTTCCCCAGAATATTTGACCTTACCTACCTGTATCAGGTAGACAGAGAGGATGCTCATTTTAATCTGATTAGTGATTGAGCTGGGTTGGGGCTAGATTGCCATTTTAATTTGGTTTTGTCTGCCACTAGATTATACCTTTTCTGCAAACAAAGCTCTCCAGGGATTTTGATTGAAAGCTTGGCAGACTGTCACCTAAGTCCTGAAACACTGGGAGATTCACTTCTACCTTTTTGAAGTATGAGGTGACTTTCAAAGTATGAGCTCTTTACTCTCAGCTTTAAGATCTGATAATTGTCTTGAGGGGGAATACTCCTGTGATTGTCAGAAGTTCTGTTTTTTTATTTCTGAGAGCTGCTTTTCTCAGATCAAGCCTTATCCTCAGCCTGCACCTAGAATCTTCACATGACCCCAGGGGAGGAAGTGATAGGCATTTGTCAGATCACCTAGAAAGCTGCTGTGCTGCAGTTTTAGTTCATCTGGATCTCACTAGTTTGTTAGCTCTCCATTGTCTTTTGAGCAAGTTTTTTTTTTTTCTTTTTCTTTTTCCTTTTTTTTCCCTTCTAGTTATTGTAGTAAGAACATTGGACTGTTGTGACCTGCTTATATTTTACCTGAAAGTGGAACTGTAGCAGAATATTATAGGAACTATTCTGGTATTTACCTAATCTGAGATTTACCCCATATCTGAGAACAGTAGATTGCAAATAACCTACATTCAAAATTGAGGTGCTACAGTGTTCTTGCAGAATTTGCAGAGAAAGACTACCTGAGTCAAGCATTGCTACAGTTAAAACCCATTACTCACCTCTAGGCTATATAAAGATCATGAGTTCAGGAGAAGGACCCCACAGTCAGAACCTTTTTTGGTGAGAGTAGTATATGTTAAAGTCTTTCTCCCTTTTTTGTTAATCCAATTTGAGGGACTTGACAAGAACTTCTGAGTTTGACATGTGTCTGCCGAGGTTTGAGAGATAAATAGACTGGTACTTGACTTCTATCTGAAAAAGCCTAAAAAGTGAGGTAAAGGCTGGCGTTGCCCTTTTATCAGTAGAATGAATAAATGGCACAATGGGAGTGGCCAGCAGTTTGTCAGAGTTTGATAGGTCAAAGATGGAGGAATTACCCCCATGGACTAAACAGACTTTAGTAAGACATAATGGTTGAAATTGGCTTGCCTTGAAAGGGTCAAGAGGCCATACTTGGTTGGAGGGTCACAATGATCCAAGAAGACCAGCCTGAGAAGTTCCTGCATCAGGAACTAACTGTAGGTAAGAGAGTCGTCATTTAGACTCTCACCTCCACAGGACCACCACATGACTGTCGCATCAGATTACTGTCCAACCAGCCACATAAGATTGTGCCCTTTTTCTCTCAGACACCCTCTTCCTGATATTTCAGAACTTGGAGGGGCCCTTAAAATAATATCTGGAGTATTGGAAGAGGTAGAGTGCAAAGAATTCATGAGATAGTAAGATTTTGTCTTTGCTCAGGCTGGATTTTTAATTTCTGAAGAAATTAATACAAATATCTGGACATGACTGGAAAGGTGTTGAAATCTTTTTGAGATTTTGTGCAGATAGGATAAAAGCCGCTTGAGAAGAGCTGCTTGTTGGAGAGCAATGACTAGAGTGGTGGCGGGAGGGAGCTCACTAAGTCCAGCTTGTTTCATGAACTGTCTGTATCTTCATTTTGAAAGTTTAGAATTCCAAATTTAGTGGTTGCTGGGGACAGAGAGAATATGTGGGGAGAACAGAGGGATGTTATGTGCGTCTGCATGAAATACATGCCATTTTAACAAAAGCTTTTTTTTTTTTTTTTTTTTTAAACGTGCAGTCATGGCACTGGTTGCTTTATTTTCAAAGAAAAGTTAAAACTACAATTTTCTTCTATTATTATCGTTTTCCTTGAAGCATTAGGTTAGTCTTTACTATTAAAATCCAACTTTTAGCTCTGCCTTTGGGTTATGATGGGAAGCACTGTGAAATGGTCTTCGTGTTCTTATGAAACTGTGATCACTAATAAAACTTAAATTAGAATTGAAATATATAAGGAGACTTCTAACTTCTTCACCTCAGCCTTTTGTGTTTTAGAATTTTGCTTATCTTTATGGCTTTATGTATATGTATATGTTGATATAATTTCTCTGAAATTTGCTAGTACAATGAGGGCTGAGGGCGGTGACAGAAGATTATATTTATATTGAGGATAATAGGGAAATCGAGAGATACTGAACAAAAATTTATAATGAAGTTAAGTAATTTAAAAGGGTTTTCCTATAATTTTTATATGATGCCTTATATAGTTTGCATCCACAGGTATAAAGCATTAATCTATGTGCTTAAACATTTGCCTAAACATGTTTTCTAAACATAGCCTCTGTGTGAAAGCTGTTTATCATATTCAGAGTGCTGTACAAATTTGAGTTGATTTTTATTTTGTGGGATTCTAATTTTGAAACATTGTCAGATTATAAAACATTACAATCAGTTAAGCATTATAAAACTATAACTTAAAAAGTTGAATTTCATGAAATCACATTCTGTATTGCAATCCTTGTTTTATGTTTGATGTACAGTCATCCTTGGGATACCCCATAACTCCAAAATCTGGAGAGCTCAAGTGTCTTTTGTAAAATGGCATTGTATTTGCAAATAACCTGTGTACATCCCCGCTTATATTTTGTTCTGGAGGTGGACGGGGAGACAGTGTCTGGCTCTGTCACCCAGGCTGGAGTGCAGTAGTGCAGTCTTGGCGTACTGCAACCTCAGCTTCCTGGGCTCTGGTGATCCTCCCACCTCAGCCTCTCCGGTAGCTGGGACTACAAGTGCATGCTACCATGCTAGGCTAATTTTTGTATTTTGGGTAGAGACAGAGTTTCATCATGTTGCTCAGTCTGATCTTGAACTTCTGGGCTCAAGTGATCTGCCTGCCTCAGCCTCACTTACAGACGTGAGTCACCATGCCCAGCCTGTATTCTTTAGTATTGTATTTTTTTTAAATAGAGTTATTCCTCCAGTATTTTCTACCCATGGATATGGAGCCCACAGATATAGAGACCAACCATGTATTCCAGATTTTTATGCACTTATTTTAAGATTAGAATGACAGGCCGGGCGCGGTGGCTCAAGCCTGTAATCCCAGCACTTTGGGAGGCTAAGGCGGGTGGATCACAAGGTCAAGATATAGAGACCATCCTGGTCAACATGGTGAAACCCCGTCTCTACTAAATATACAAAAAATTAGCTGGGCATGGTGGCACGTGCCTGTAATCCCAGCTACTCAGGAGGCTGAGGCAGGAGAATTGCCTGAACCCGGGAGGCAGAGGTTGCGGTGAGCCGAGATCGCGCCATTGCACTCCAGCCTGGGCAACAAGAGCGAAATTCCGTCTCAAAAAAAAAAAAAAAAGATTAAAATGACATATACTTACATTTTAAATTTATTTCTTTTGTCATTTAAAATACTATTTTTTAATTGTTAAAAAACGCATATATTGGCCAGATATAGTGGCTCATGGTGTAATTCTAGTACTTTGGGAGGCCGAGGTGGGTGGGTCACTTGAGGTCATGAGTTTGAGACCAGCCTGGCCAACATGGCGAAACCCTGTCTCTACTAAACACACAAAAATTAGTCAGACCAGGTGGCATAATTCCAGCTATCTGCGTGACTGAGGCATGAGAATTGCTTGAACCCAGGAGGCAGAGGTTACAGTGAGCCAAGATTGTGCCACTGCACTTCAGCCTGAGGCAACAGAGTAAGACTGTCTTGAAAAATTAAAATACATGTATATATATATATATATATATTTTTTTACATATACAAATATATATATGACTAAATCTAGAAAATTGATAAGCTGTGTTATTAAAGTAAATGTACCTGAAGCCTTTCAGTGCTAGTTTTTTTTTTTTTTTTAAGTAAAAAGTTTGTAGTTGGAAGGGCTTGAAATATTTCAAGCAACCATTTTTAGAATTGATATTTAAATCTTTTCAATAGTAGAGATTATTTTATATGTGTGGGAGGTGTTTTTTCAAAGGCAGCAGAAATATCAAGCAGTATCTCAAAGTAGAGTTTTTAATACAACATTTGGAGGTAGAGGTGGAAAATACTGAGAAAGTTTTTTTCAATCGTCACCTGGTCCTCCTCCTAAGAAAGGCTATCCTATATTTAAGATGAGTAGAAGTGTCAATTTTATTCTTAAAGCACTGTGTAACTTACTGGACTGTGACTGTGTAAGTTCTGTTGTCTTCCCCTATTTTTTATTTAGTTATTAATGTTTGGAAACCTAAGCTTATTTTAATTTGGAAGGGCTCTGTCAAGTTACTTGTCCAAAGAAATTTTATTTCCTGAGAAGATATCTCTTACAGTGAAATCTTCAGTTTTTATAATTAAACATGTACTGTAAATGTTTTATATACCTGGGATACTATACCAGTGTTACTGTTTTAGTTTTGATTTGCTATGTTTATATTACTTGTTTCTTTTTAGTAACTATATGAGGCGGAATAATGTTGGTAATTAAGAATGTGGCCTCTGTCTCTGCCACATGCTGGCTGTAGGACCTTAGACATGCTACTTTATCTCTGTGCTTCCATTACCTCATTTGTCAAATGCGGACATGCCTGATTGACATCATATTTCTATAAAATGACGTACTTTCTTGAATATTCATGGCAGCTTTATTCACAATAGTTAAAACCTGGCAACAGGTCAGGTGTCCATCAGTATAAGAATGACTAAACATTGTGCCTGTTCAAGTAATGAAAAACTCCTTAGCACTTAAAAAAAGAAAAAAAAGTCATATACATTAACATGGATCAATCTCAAAATCATGCTGAGTCAAAAAAGCTAGACCCAAAAGAATATGTACCATATTCCGTTCATAGACTTTGCAGAAGACACTGCACCTATGGTGAAAAAAGATCAGATTAGATTAGTGGTTGCCTTTGGGGATGGGGAAATGGATGGCAAACATTGAGAAAGGACGTGGGTGATGATCTTAACAGGGTTGAAAAGTATAAACTTTATGCATCTGAGAAAACTCAGATGGTACCATTAAGATTTATGTTTCATGGCTATGTAAATTTTACCTAAAGTAAAAAAGAACAGCAAACTCTACTTAATGTGCATTCTTAAGTGTCTGGATTTGTGGTATCTGCAGCTTTTTTTTTTTTTTTTTTCCGCTGAGACAGGGTCCATCTCTTGTCACCCAGGCTGGAGTGAGTGCAGTGGTGCAGTCACTGCAACCTCCGCCTACTGGGGTCAAGCCTTGGGTTGGCCTCCTGAGTACTAGGAGCACAGGCGTACATCATCACACCCAGCTAATATTTTGTATTTTTGGTAGAGATGGTGTTTGGCCATGCTGCCCAGGCTGCTCAGGTACAACTTTATGTTTAATGTTCCAAAACGTGAGAGATGGAAAGAGAGATTAAGTAAATAGATGTTAGAGCAAAGAAAACAAATTTTAATTGAAGAATCTAGCTAATGAATATGTAGGGTGCTTACTCGTAACTCTATAGGATGTTTGAAATTTTTCGTAATACAGAACTCAGGAGAAGATGGAAAGCTTGTTCATTGAAGTATCTGAGAAGTTGGAATAAATACTTGGAAACTGTTAAGTTTTTCTTTTCTGAGGTGTTTCTCCTCAAAAGTTTGCTTGATCCTTTTATGTTTTATTTATTTAAAACTGGGATCTCTCTGTTATCCAGGCTGGAGTGCAGTGGTGCATCATAGCTCACTTTGGCCTGAAACTCCGAACTCAAATCATCCTCCTGCCTCAGTCTCCCATGTAGCTGGAACTGTAGGCACGTGCCACCATGACTGACTAATTTTTTAATTATTTTGTAGAGATAAATGGGGGTCTCACTTCGCTGCCCAGGCTAGGATTGCTTGATTCTTAAGAACATGTAGGGACTTAGCTCTACAAAGCTTTCCGCAAACTTTCATAATAGAATTAGTTGTTAAAATTGTGCTTGTTACATGAGCATCTGAGACCTTGGAATAAAACCAAGGTCTGATATCTGGATGTATATTTGAATTTACTGTGTTATTGATTAGAAAGACTCAGCACGACTTTATTTTTTTTTTAATTGTTTTGTGTGTATTATAAAATTATAAGAGTACCACAGCATTGTGTGGTGAGCTCTACTTAGAGCTGTGTACAGCTCAGGTATCTGGAATGTAGACATGCACTGTTCTGATTTGAAACTTAGAATGAAACCCTGATTCCGGGGATGCACATTTGGTGACTCTGTTTTTGAATGGTTCCTATCTGATCACTACAAAATAAAATCAAAAACATTTTCTACACAGCTAAGGTTTAAGGCGGTTAAGAACCCTGTTAAACTGTCTCCAGATTTAATTACTACTCAGTTATGCCTTAATTATAATGGAATGTGAGCACTTACTAGCTACTAAAGATTCAACGTTTTTGAAATAAATTTCTTACTATATTTCTTTTATATTTTCAATTTTTCAAGAATATCTCAAGTTTTCAAGAGAGACAGTTTTTTTTGCATCTGTAATGCAGCAACTTAAAAAATCATTTGCACCTACTTGCTTTTCAATCAGGATTGTCTACATTTTGTGAACATAATATAGGGAAGTGACTGGATTCCGAGGCAAATGAAATGCTGTTATTCTTAATCATTGATGAAGAATTTAAGTTTAATCAAAGCAGTCACAGTGTTTTCAGTGATGTGATAAATAAATGACATTTAAACATTTGTAATTGAATACTACAGTCTATTTTGTGTCTCAATTATATTTGTAGTGAAGATAAAGTTCACAGGCACACATGGTACTTGTAATTATGGAGACCTAAAGAAATTATTACAACGATTAGCTCTTCATTCCTGAGCTGTTTAAAAATCTAAACTTTTAGTCTACAATGAAAGGATTATTTTAAGTAGAAATAATTATGGATGCATAGTTACAAATTATTCCCCTAGAACTCTATATTAAATGAGTAGATCAGTAATCAAGAACTGGAGCCTCAGGTAAAGTTCCTTTTGTTGATACTGTTCTGCTAATTTATTAACTAATTTTGCTGAGTGTTGGGCATGTTTTAATCTTACCAAGGTGACAACTTAGGTTGTTATCCTTTTGATTTGTTTAAATAAATATACTGTTTAGGCAAGAAGATCATGAAAAATAAATTAGTAAAACAATGGGGTTTATTACGTTTGACATTGGTTGTCTAACTGCAGCAATAAATCTTGCAGATATGGCAGGAACAGTAAAACTGGTTTAAAGGGTTACCAGATTCTGTGATACGAACCCCTTTTTACCCAAAGTTGGTAGTTTTTTCTTAACTCTCACTGCTTCTCTTTTCTTTCTCCATAACAAAGATTTGAATAAATATATATATCATTAATGCAAAAAAGGTAGTATATTAATTGACATAAACATAATATCTGGATGATTGGAACAAAGTGCCAAATGTTAATTTAGATGTGTATATATGTAGGCAAGTGTATAATTTGTAAATTGTACACTAGATACTGAATTTTAACTTCAGTTTTCAAAAGTCAGCTTATTCTTAGATGAAGAAAATCTTTAATGTGTTTGTTTTACTGATACTGTAAAAGTTATTGCTAAGGAAATTTGATAAGGATTTCTGTCAGGTTTACTATCAAGTCATCCTGTTAGTTTAGGGATTAATATACTGTATGCCAACAAATGTATTTGCCGTCTTAGTGTATTTATGACTTTAATAACTGTTTTACTTCTTCTCCCCACATCTTTTTAAATTCAAGCCAGATATATAAGTAAGAACATTACATAGTTGATAGGGGGATAATCTGTTGTTAAGAAACTGTTCCATGCAAAGAACTTTGGGACTTTGCACGAGATACTAATGTACGTATACTTGTTCATCTGTGAATTGATGCAGGGACATCACTGTAGTTAGTTAATGGTCTATTACATCTTATTTCATCATATTGTAATATTTGACTTTAATTTGTTTGTTAGTAAACAATAACAAATTTGTTCAGGCAGAATTTATGAGACAATTTTTGCATGATATTTTTCAATACATAAGAATTTTAAGAATATCCTCAAGTTAGGTGGTCAAACAAATTTAGGAAATGCTGAGCCAATGTGTTTGGGATATTGCTGTCATTGTTATAATAACTTAATCTCTTTAGGGTATGTTGTTGATTTCACATAACAAGTAGTCTTACCGTTTTCAGACCTATTTTCTATCCTTAGTACTTTGTAAACAGCTTGATGTACAGCTTCATGTTTTTCACATTTGAGTAATGTGCAGACATTTCTTATGGACTTCCTTTAGTATTATATAAATGTAAATAAACGTACTTAAGTGCAAACTTATGCTAACCAAAAGACAAATTTATACTCAGTTATGTAACCCACAAAATTCCGATTACCATCAATTTCATAGGTGATGGGTACTGTTTTTACATAACTTGCAGGTTACTGTGAGGTCCATAATCCATTTAGTCTTACACAGTACTTGATATGAAGTAGCTAGCTTATGAAGACAATAGTTATTAAATACTTCTTTCTAAGATGCACCTTATAAAATTGGAAGAGGTTTTTCAGGTGTTACACAAATAATGTTGCATTTTAAAGTAGATTATCTTAGATTAGTGAAATTTATTGCATGTGTAAAAGGCTTTTTATATAGTTGTTATAATCAGTGCTACTTCTCTAAAATTTTCCCTGTGTTTGTTTGTTTTAATATTATTTAGAAACTGGCCATACCTGCAGTTATAACTTGTACTTTTTATTAACAAACTGAAAACCTGGGAGGTATAATTTTTCTCCAGTGTTATTTAGACTGTTATAATTTAATGTGACTAGGACTATTACAATCCACTTTTTGTGCTATGAAAATACCAGTTGGGTCACCAAATATGTTGTTTTCTGGGTGGTACACAAAGGCCTTTGGAAGCTCAGGGTGTTGGTGGGGAAATACATTGTAATTAGACAAAATTAATATTTAAGGACGAGTGGGTGATTAAAACTGCTGGATTAAAACCTACCAAAAGGCATCTAAAAAACTGACCTGGTTTGCTAGACATATTAAAAAACTAGTAATAAAGTTAAAAGGTAGCTAGAAGGGGCAGTTGACATAAATGCATGTGGAAGGAAATTGGTACCAAAGGTTCATGTGAGACAGAAAGGACATTGTGTCAGAAGAGAATGATCAGGGCTCAGGCTGCCATATTATTGTTTGTCTTTTATAGTTATGCTAAAACTGTGTTTTAAATTATGCAGTACAGAACTAATGTGCCTCTGATATTTAGTTATATAAGGTTAGAACCGTATCTTTTTATAGAAACATCGAGATGACATAAACTTGCATTTAATTCTGTGGTGATATTTTCTTTTATTTTTAAAATTTTGGTGTAAGGCAATACATTCACATAGTTCAAAAATATGTATGTTTATGTGTGTATACACATACAAGCATGCATACACACAAATACACATTGGAATGTCTTCCTTCCCACTCTGTCTGCATCTCAGGTAACTACTGTTCATGTTGTTTGTGTGTCTTTATGCATATATTTGCAAGTACTTACAGATCTTTTTACCTGTCCTTTTTTTTATAGAAGTAGTAGCATATTTTAGAGACCTTTCCATATCAATTCTTAGGGTATCTTCATCTTATCCTAAATTGCCCTGTGAATTTTTTGTTGGGACTTTTTCTGTTTTGGGTTTTACTTTTCTTTGTGTTCTGTGTTTTTCCTTTATTCAGGTAAAATTTTCATACGGCGAAGTGCACAAATCATATATTAAGTTTAGTTTTGACAAATGCATTTACCTGTTTCAAGATAAAGAACATTTTAGTCATCCAGAAAGTTCTTTCATACCCTTTCCTAGTGGTTCTTCTGGAAACAACCACTGTTTGAAATTTTTCACTTTGAAGTTGTTCTGCCACTTCTAGAACTTCATGTAAGTGGAATCATGCAGTGTAGATACTTTAATGTTCCACTTCTCTTGATCAGAATATTCCCAAGATTCATCCATGGGTCAGTAATTCTTTTTCAAGATTGTTTTGCTATTCAAGATTCTTTATTTCCATATGCATTTTAGATCAGCTTGTCAGTTGCTACAAAAATATTTTTGCTGAAATGGTGACTGTAATAGCTATCAAACAAATAAGCAACAGTCATTAGGGAATTAGGTCAGATGGACATCTTAATATTGACCCATATGCTCTATCTCTATATACTTAGCTTTTAAAAAATATCTTTGAGCAAAGTTGAGTTTGGGCAGAGTTCACAGTCACATTTTGATGTTTTTCCCTTGTGCCTCTTTCTTTACAGGATACCTTCCTTCTTTTTTCAAACTCTGGCAGTCCCAAATGAGTCCTCTGATTCTAGGTCAGTAAAACTGCAGTTTTCTAAAAACCACACAAAAAAACCCTGCAGTGTTCTGTTTGAATTCTAGTTGCCCTGCCTAGCAGTGACGGGGGAATGCCCTTGGGGACACAGCCACAGAAATGCAGCTCTTTTTCAGTGCAGTTTGCAGCTTTGACAGGTGGTCCTCCCTTCAACTTTAGTCTGTTTTTGATCTGTCTCCACTGTTTTCAGATAGTTGATTGTTATATTTTGTTCAGTTTATCATTGTTATTTGAAGGAAAGTTAGCCTGACCGAGGCTGCTCTGCCATTACTGGTAGTAGAACCTCCCTTCTGTTTTGTGTGTTTTGCTAATTGCATACTGTTTTAATTATTGAGAATTTATAATGTGGTTCAGAATCTGGTAGGGCACGTTTTACTATTTTTTGTTAGAATTTTTCTGGTCATACTTATTTATTTTGGCATATTACAGTATTTGGACGAATACCTGGATTTTTAAAAACTTTATTGAAATTGTACGAAATGTATAAATTTGGTGGAAGAATTATCTCTATGATGGTATCTTCCTGTCTAGGGTCATAGGTTTTTCTCTTTGCTCAGTGTACTTTTGTGTTCTTTAGTTATGTTTAAAATGTTTCTTTGTCTAGTTTGACGCAGTTATAATTACATTTATCTAGATGCTGCTTATACAACTCTCATTATCTAGGGAGAATTGGTTCTGGGATTTCCCACTGATAGCAGAATTAGTGGATGCTCCGGTCTGTGATATAAAATGGCATTGTAAATCTGGGCATGTTGACTCACTTTTGTAATCCCAGCGCTTTGGGAGGCTGAGGAGGAAGGATCACTTGAGTCCAGGACTTCAAGACCGTATCTGGCAACACAGTGAGACTTTGACTTTACAAAAAGTGTTGAAATTACCCAAGGGTAGTGACACATGCCTGTAGTCCCAGCTACTCAGGAGGCTGAGGCAGGAGAACTACTTGAGACTGGGAGGTCAAGGCTGCAGTGAGCCTTATTTTAAAAATAAAATGGCATTGTATTTGCATATAACCTATGCACATTTTCTCATACTTTAAGTTGGCTGTTCCTGACCTTTTTGGCACCAGGAGCCAGTTTTGTGAAAGACAATTTTAACATGGACCGTGGCAGTGCAGTGATGGTTTTGGGATGAAACTGTTCCACTTCAGATCATCAGGCCTTAGATTCTCTTAAGGAGTGCCCAACCTAAATCCCTCACATGCACAGTTCACAATAGGGTTTTCGCTCCTATGAGAATTTAATGCCGCTGCTGATCTTACAGAGGGTAGGGCTCAGGCGATAATGATCTCTCCCCTGCTGCTCACCTCCTGCTGTATGTCCTGGTACCTGACAGGCCATGGACCAGTATCAGTCTGTGGCCTGTGGCCTTGGAGACTCCGGCTTTAAATCATATCTGTATGATGCATAATATATAATACAATGTAAATGCTGTGTAAATAGTTGTTATATTCCATATTGTTTTTAAATTTTGTATTTTTCAGTTGCATTATCTTTTAGTTTTTAAAATTTATTTTTACTTTTTTTGATCCACAGTTGGTTGAATACAAGGATGTGGAACCCTTGGATACAGAGGACTGTTTTGTTATAAATTGGATTATTTTTAAAAATATTTTTTCATTATGTAAACAGGCAATGGTTTTACTAGCTAGGAACAAATTTAATATTTTTAAATAAACGTTTC
Source organism: Saimiri boliviensis (assembly GCF_048565385.1). Taxonomy (NCBI): domain Eukaryota; kingdom Metazoa; phylum Chordata; class Mammalia; order Primates; family Cebidae; genus Saimiri; species Saimiri boliviensis. Next base: position 30,657,344 of record NC_133461.1, read on the forward strand.
AATTTTGTTAGGTATGATAATGGTGGAACTGAGGCTTAAATATACCCTATGACAGTAGTTGGAAAGTGGCAGAGTTAGAGTTGGGGTCTAGGTCGGTCTGCCTCTAGATTGATTGCAAATTCTTCACAGTTACTGTTTATTCTTTTGTGATTCCTTTCAAGGATTAAATAAAGTACAACTTAAACTTCAGACTCTAGATTCTGGTTCTCATATCAGTCTCAGAATAACTTGAGTGAAATGATCTGATAGCAGAGCAAATAGCCTCTTGTGCCACACTTTTGTTAATTATTTTCTAAGAAGAGTCTGCTGTATACCATTTCTTTAATAAACTCAGACTCACAAGTCTGTAGAATTTAGGTGATTCTGTTGTGATTTAAACTACATCCTGCTATATGTTTCCAATAGTTATTTGACAAATCTTTTAAATCATTAATGTCATGGTTTTTAAATCAGTTTATCTTTGGAAAAAAGGCAAAGGTCTAAGTTAGCTGTAATTTACCTGGCGTTTTCTGACTTTTATTGTCTGGTAAATATTGCAGCCTGAAAAAGCAAGAGAATCTATAAAACACTTCAGTGAGGTGCTGGAAAATTTCCAAACATGTTTTGTTTTGAACTGTCCAGTCACTGTAGCCCCTAAAGCCGGGCATGTCTTGTTCCTGCAGCCTGATGGCTGTGCGACAGCTCCTGTAGCACTGAAACTGAGGATGCCCCACGATTCTGTTGCCTAGCCACAGGAAGCCAGCACTTCTCACCATTGCCCTTTGAAATGTTGATCCAGTTGAGCTCACTAACGTGTACATTTGAAATTTTATCAGCTGCTTGATTTATTTTCAAAAGATGTTTTGAAATACTCCTTTCTCTGCATTGAGGTTTTGATGATTTTGTAATATGTGAGAAATGAACTTTTCAGAAATTATCTTTTGACTAGCCTAAAAAGTACAACTTAGTACCTGAGACATTGGCTATCAAAAGTTCCATTCCAAAACTTTGTTTTAAGCTCTTTCCCTTCTCTCACTGACCCAGAAGTTACTTTGACATGAAGTAGAGGTAGAGAAAAAGGGAGAATTATCTCTGGGCTGCCCATATTCTGGAAAGAAATGTGAGAGAAAAATTTTAAGGTGCTATGCTAAATTAGAATGATTTCAAAATCGATTTCTTTGTCTGTTCTAGTGATAAGAGAACAAAGTAATTTTCAGTAAAACTTAGAAGTATCATGACCAAATAACCTAAAAATCTTAACTGTGAATGTATGTCTATTTTTATAGATTTTTTTTCTATATTAAAAATCAGTTGACATCTGTTTTTAGATATTTTTTTTAAAAACTGGATTATAAAATGAAGCACTGTTAGTAAAGCTCGTGGCACAGGATTTAGATCTTTTGAATAGAGGAAATCGGAAAGGGCATTATAGGTGTGATTCATTGAGCTAGAGGGCATTGGTGTTCACATTTTAAAAACATAATCATGACTTATCTGGAGTCACATGTTCCATTTTATTGGCTTCCTTCATATAGAAAATATAGTAACCAGCACTAAATACCTGTGAAAAAGTGAAGCAATTGTATATTTTCTGGGTGAAGGAAGTATTCTGTACATTCTCCATGTTTTACATCATGGTATTTTGAATAACCATGCTTCCATGTTCACATCAATTTTTTGTTTTTCAATTTATGCACAGCACTTGCTCTGAAATTTGGGGACTGAGTACACCAAATACGATAGATCAGTGGGATACAACAGGCCTTTACAGCTTCTCTGAACAAACCAGGTGAATATTCTGCCCTCTGTCGAATCCTAGAGATCTTGTGGGAGGGGGGGTATATTTTGGAAGACCTATATGGGGTTGATTAGTATAATTTTGCCTAGGATGTTTCCTTAATGTAAAATAAGGCATAGCATTTAAAATATCTGCTTGCCAGTATAAAAAATATATGAAATGTTTCAGCTGATGTTTTAATCAATGCAATTCTAGTTTGAATCTTCTTTATTGTATCCCCTAAAGAATAAGAAGTTTGATAACTATTTATTTGAGCTTGAGATCAGATTATAATCTGTTGTTGGGCTAATTTTTAAGTAGATACATGATCAGTTCTGCTAAATTTGTTATCAAAATCTCATCTTTATACTAATACATATTTAATGAACCCCTTATATTACAATTAACAGTAGGTTAACTCGTTTTTATGTTACTTTTAAAAATCATTTCATTCTCTTTTTTGCGTATATGGTATTTGTTCATTTCATCTCATCATATTCATTACCATCCACATTTATTTGTGAACTATATAAGTATACCTCAGTTCTCAAAACAGTCAAACTGGGTAATGAGTTGCAGTAGTCTGAGGAAGTTACTATCACACCATTGTTGCTATTTCTCATTCTTCACACTAGTTCCTTTTTTGACTGTTCAGTCACTTCCAGAATTAATACCCTTAGAAGCATCTCTAAAATGAGTTTGATTGACTAAACATAGAAGTTGACAAAGTTTTTCCAGTATAAGTGCATAACACTTTTTTAAAAATCAATTTTTCACAAGTAGTTAGCCTTTCATTGGCATTTGAGTCATTTGTGTGACATATTTATAAGAAACATTTGCTAGTGCTGCTGCATACTTTTATCAGATCCATTAAATAGTACATTTTTCTTCTTGATTCTCACTAAAACTAACTAAATGGCTGTCATTCTTTTCTTTATGCTCTTAATGTACGAATTTAGTCCATTTGACTATATTTTTTTCCTAAAGTTCCCTCCTTTCTTTTTCCCTTGCTTCCCCATAGGTCTCTTGATGGTCGTCTCCAGGTATCCCATCGAAAAGGATTGCCACATGTTATATATTGCCGATTATGGCGCTGGCCTGATCTTCACAGTCATCATGAACTCAAAGCAATTGAAAACTGCGAATATGCTTTTAATCTTAAAAAGGATGAAGTATGTGTAAACCCTTACCACTATCAGAGAGTTGAGACACCAGGTAGGAACATTGCAAGTTTTTTTCCTGGTTTTGTATTAAATGCCTGAACTTAAGTATATTTAGGTACTGTTGTGACCCAGGAAAATTTTGGTGTAAAATTCTAATAAGTTACCTTAAATTGTGCATGTTATTTGGTGGTAAAGTGTTTTTTATTTTTTTTTAATTTTTAATGGGGAAGCATATCTTAGAGGGAAAGATATGTCTGTTTCTTGGAATAGTATATGATTTGGCATGAAAATACGTATCCAGGAAATACTGTAGATGGGCAGTCTGCTTAGAGCTACACTGATGTGCTTTTACATGTCTGCTGCAGTAACTGATTTTCAAGCGTTTTGCACTTGGAGTGCTTTTAGAAGTACTTTAATGACATCGTTTGTATATAACCTGTTTAGTAAAGCTTGTGACAGGACTTTTCATTTAGTTAGCTGTCTACCTGAAACTATTAAAAAATATAGCAGTAGCTGTGAGAATTTCCTATATCTGATTTTACAGATAAAGATAATGTTAACTTTTCCAGTGGGAATTTATGAACTTTTATGGTAATAAAATACCAGGATCACATTGTTCCCAAAAGTTTGAGATAAATTAGAATTTGGAAATTTAAATAGTAGACTATGTAAGTTAAAGGCGTAGTCAGATTTGTCATTTTTTTCAATAACTGACACCTAGTTAAATAGTCAAATAGGTGGACCCTAACTTTAAAAATTAAGCTACAACTGCTTTGTCGTTGTCTTGTTGCAAACTGAAAAGGTCCCCCCACTCTCCTTTGCTCTTTGCCGTTAACTTGGATTTCTTGAACTTTTTCAGTTTTGCCTCCAGTATTAGTGCCCCGACACACTGAGATCCTAACAGAACTTCCGCCTCTGGATGACTATACTCACTCCATTCCAGAAAACACTAACTTCCCAGCAGGAATTGAGCCACAGAGTAATTATATTCCAGGTATTTTTGCCTTCTGAATCTCCTAAAACTTGGATAGATACAAATTTTGTTTGTAAGCATTCAAGTATTAGTAAATTGTGGTTTCACTTTTTAAAAAAATGCTTCTTAGTTTTTAAGAGAAAAATCTGGTTTGTTGGGTGAGTATCTTGTGAAATGTATAAGCCTAGTACATTAAACAGTTTTGTTTGGAGAAGAGTTTTACTTTATATTTCATTTTCTTTTGCAGTGACTTTAATCAAAGTACTGTGAGAAGCAGAAAAGAAAAGATCTTAGTAAGTTTGTCTTAGTTGTTGAAGCTAAGCGAGATGCAGAATGTAAGCAAAACAAATGGTGTAGGAAAAAAGTACCTCCGAAGCACATATAACTGAAAATCCACCCATTGATCATTTGTTCTTAGCTAACTTGGTAATATTTAACAGAAATGTAATGTTTTTATAAGAAATATAATACTTAGTTTTATAGACATAGCAATGCTTCCATGTTATACTGAACATCAGAAAACCTCTGTTTTAATTATGTTTTGTCTGTGTCTCAGTAATTCCTGATGAAAAATGACTTCAGCTACATGGTTCTCAAATTTTGTTCTAATATATTATGTGATCCAGTAATACTCCACCATGTGATATCTGGCTTTTTCATTTTTTTTTTTTTTTTTAGGAGAACAACTAATATTTTGTTAACTTTTCTTGTATGTTTCCCTTTTTGTTTGATTTTCCTCCTTAGCAGAAACAGCATGATGTTAGCTTGAGGATTAAGCTATAGTGTCTTGATTTCTTTCTTCCTTTTGTAATGTTCCTCTATTCCACACTTAAAACTAAGAGCATTTACAAAAATTTTAAAATACAGTTTTACTACTTAAATAATTATTTCTTGTATCCATCATGGAAATAATGCTTATTCATTGAAGATAGTTTTTAATCTATAAGAAAAGGAAGATAACTAAGAAAAGAAGTAGTATTTTTTTTTAATAGCTGGTTTTACAGATGGGAAGTGGTTTTTGATTGTTTTAATGTATATTTCTGTGATTACTGTTTTATTCCAGAAGAGGATTTAAGGCTACTTTTTGGGTTTTTAAGAAATACAAACTTACTAAAGTTAAGAGAGGGAGGGGGTGAGGTATAGTATGATATACTAGGATGAGGGAAAACATGAGACTGTGAAACAGGGCAATTGCTAGGTAGAAAAATTTGGTTTTACTTTTGTAAATTTGGCTGCGAGTGGAGTTTTGTGAATGTTGGTGTCGGGAAGGGGAGGCATTTTAAGTCATTTTAGTATGGGAATTACTGTTATTCAGCCAGCAGTACTAAGAAACTTAGATATAAGCATGCAGTATTATAACACGCATACCCAGTAATTATTTGGAAGGATATTCACCAGAATGTTTAGTGGCTTTCACTGGTGAAAATGTTTGGGCTCATTTTTTCTTTCTTTTTTATTCCTTTAATTATTTAGATTGGAATATTTTATAAAGTAGAAAATAGAAGTAAATTATACCCATTTGCTTTTCTAGATAGTGGGGCTTTATCCAGTTCCAAGCAACAGCAAAACCACTTAAAGGAAATTTTAACATTTTCTCAAAAATGCTAATAGCTTTATTATTTATTATCATGATAATGGAAAAAATAGGATACACATTTTTAAGGTTCAGCATTTCTTTCTGATTAGATCTTTGAGATACTGGTTAAACTCACAAAGCTTAGCTCTGTTTAATTTTATTAGCTTTAACTTTTAAAATACGCATAATATGTACGCTTATGTTCTTTATTGTTTGAGTATAGTTTATTAGAATTTTTGTTTTTAAAATTTGGGGGTACTGACACTTAAATGTCGCCCCCTCCCCCTTTTTTTTTCTTTGAGATGAAGTTTCATTCTTGTTGCCCAGGCTGGAGTGCAATGGCACGATCTTGGCTCACCACAACCTCTGCTTCCTGGGTTCAAGTGATTCTCCTGCCTCAGCATACTGAGCAAGCTGGGATTACAGGCATGTGCCACCATGCCTGGCTAATTTTGTATTTTTAGTAGAGATGGGGTTTCTCCATGTTGGTCAGGCTGGTCTCAAACTTCCTACCTCAGGTGGTCTGCCCACCTTCACCTCTCAAAGTGCTGGGATTACAGGCATGAACCACCACGCCCAGCCTCTTTCTTTTGCTAATTTTAAAATTCTGTTTGAATACGTGTCGGTGTTATCTTGAATTGCTCAAAAATGTTCAGCAATGTAAATGTTAAACTGATAAAAATCTTTTGAACTTGTTTTTCCTCCTGAGAATTACAGTTGATGAAATTGTATACATGATTTTATTTTATATGCAGTTTATTCAGCTATTCAGGAGCCTTTCTGAACGTAAATGTTTTATTCGGACAGCATATTGGAAGTAACATGTTAGTATCCTAATGTTTATTTTCAGGGAGCATTTTACCTCTTTATACAGTAGTATATATTTGAATTGAATTCTCTGCTTCAAACACTTAGACTTTACCAGTTAGGAAGCCTTGGAGAAACATACTTTTTAGGTAGAATTCAGGCTGGACCAATCCTGAACCATACTACCCTATTTTAGCCTATATAACTTAGTGTAAGTTGTAAGCCTATAATATTTAATACTTTTATAATCCAAAATCTTGTGTGTGTGTTTGTGTGTGTGCTTTTAATTTTCTAAGTCATGAAATAATGATGCTCATTAGATTGAACAACAACGAAAGACATTGTAGTTACTAATGGTTTTGCAGCCTACTGATTCAGATCTGAGGCATTTTTGAAGTTAGGTTTTTGGCTCTTGCCCCAGAATAATGTACCTATAGGAATGAGCAAGATATGTAGATAATGTCTAAGAAAATATGTCTGGAGAGCAGGAGTTTATTAAAAGTAGATGTTAAGGATTCACCTGCAAAATTTAGACAAGATCCTGAATCATACACTTTCAGTATGCCATATTACTTTTATAATAATATATAATATTATTTATTATTTGGAGTGATTCATTGGTTACCTTTTGTAGCTGGGAGAAAAGGTAGTGAGATTATGTTGCAGCTATGCTTGATTTGTTTTAAACTTTTGTAGAAACGCCACCTCCTGGATATATCAGTGAAGATGGAGAAACAAGTGACCAACAGTTGAATCAAAGTATGGACACAGGTAAAAAAAAAAAAAAAAAAAAAAAAAAAGTCTTTGAAAATTCCTCAGTGATTAGATATACATTTCTTGTATTGTTTTTTGAAACTCACAAAAGATGATCTATCTTGATTTAACATATCTGAACCATCAAAGGGGTCCATGTTGTCATTGAAAAATTACCATATACTCTGCAGAGTAATTGTTATATTTTTTATTAGAGTAAATGGAAAATTTGAAAACATGCACATGCTTCTATTTTTAAGTATTTGCTTCTGTTGAAAGTTTTAGTTAACCCTGTGACTAAATACCTCTCTGTGATAAAAGACCATAATTAGTCAAATAACTGATTTTCAGAGGAATTTGGGGTT